>NC_051211.1:24168336-24493336 GCF_015220715.1 Pygocentrus nattereri
TTTTCTATTTATTTATTTACTTACTTAATTATCATTATTATGATTTTTTTTTTTTTTTCCTCTCTCCTCCCTTCTTCTCTTTCTTTCCTGTCCTCTTTTTTATTGCCTGTCAGGCCTGGCCAAACAAATAAAATAAAAACTTTAACAAGAATAGGCTTTAGTAACCTATAGAGCTTTTTCTTGTGAAAACAAATATGTTTGGTACATCAGTACATTCGGATTACCATTCCGATTGCAAAAATGGCCAGACATGACAGGTTAAAAAAATAAATAAATAAAAAAAAAAAAAAAAAAAAAAAAAAAAAAAAAATTAAAAAAAAAAAAAAAATTAATGTTGCCCCAAAATTATACTATTTTATCTGGGCTTTACCAATTTCTATTCCTTTGAAATATTTTCATAATTTTGAGAAGCTTTGTAATGTTTTTCTTTGGAATGGTAAATGGCCTCGTATACACCTGAGTAAATTACAAAAACCAGTGGATCAGGGAGGGCTGGGCATACCTGATCTCCTGCTCCACCACTATGCTTTTTGCTTGAGACACTTGGTGCGATGGTCACTTCCCCCTGAAAGACCTCCACCTCGGTTCGATATAGAGAGCCATGTATGCCACCCCCTTCCTGTTATTAGTTGTCTTTCTGTTGTGAAGTCAGATCACCCAGTCATTTCACATCTTCAGTGGGTATGGTGCAAAGTCTCAAAGCTGGTTGGATTCAGTCCATTTTTGAACAACCTTTCCAGCATATGGTCAAATCCTAAATTATGTATTGGAAAGGCTCCGTTTCTGTGAAAGGTTTGAGTACTGCAGGGCATTCATATGGTGGAGGACCTATATGTAGGGGATTCTCTTAAATCCTTTGAGTGTCTCCAGCATGAATATGGACTGCCCCTTAACCAGAGTTGGCGGTATCTCCAAATTCGCAGTCTTTGCTTACACGTGTTAGGGGCTGGTACACAACCCCCACAGGCAAAGGATCAAAAACATTTCTTTAATTTGCTCGGCCTTGGTCATGAAGCATCTAGGTATTACTATATTCTGCTACAGAAGTCCATCAAACCCTCTTCGCTAAAACCAGCATGGGAAAAAGATTTAAATGTTACATTCACTGATAATGATTGGTTAAATATTCTAAGGAAATCAAAGAAAGTGTCCAGAGAACTTAGAACTAGGCTTGTACAGTGTAAAATTATTAATCGCTTTTATTGGACACCTAGTAAGTTATTCAGAGCAAACTTGAAAGACTGCCCAATTTGCTGGAGGTGTTCTTTGGAAGGTACACTAATTCACTGTCTGTGGGATTGCTCGGTAATTCAGGGCTTCTGGCTGCAGCTACATGGAACCATCGAAATGATAATCGGGGTGCAATATCCCTATCTACCCAGCCTATATGTTTTGGGGGATCCAGGCCCTTTCAATTCCTTGACTGATCATGACTGTGATTGGATCCAGACAGCTCTTATGGTAGGCAGGAGGCTACTATTGAGACACTGGAAGTCTTCTCAGGCTCCCACCTTAAGTGAATGGTACGAGTTATTAAATAGAGTGAAACTTTCCTATGAAAGACTCTCTTTCAGGCTAATAGGGACACCTAATCAGTATTTTAAGATGTGGCAGAAATTCCTAGGTCATATTGGTTCAGACTCAGCAAACCCCACCTCATAGCGCACACCTGTCCAAATTATCAAATCACATCTGTTAAGGTAGTAGCACTATATATACACCCCCTTTCTTTATTTATTTATTTATTTATTTATATCTATTTGTTGGTTTGTTTTATTCATTTATTTTTGTTTTGAAAATAAACAGTGTTGTACATCTTTGATACTATAATTATAATAATAACATACTGTAACTTTCTTTTCCCTGCTCCTCACTTTGTGATATTTACTACTATTTATTCTGGGGCTTTGTAAATTGTGCTAATTATAAAATGTTCAATAAAAATACTGATCATAAAAAAAAGTAGTGATGCGGGCTCTTTACCGTTCTGTTGTGGTAAAGAAAGAGCTGAGCCACAAGGCAAAGCTCTCGATTTACCTGTCGATCTACGTTCCTACCCTCACCTATGGTGATGAGCTTTGGGTAATGACTGAAAGAATAAGATCGCGAATACAAGCAGCCAAAATGAGTTTCCTCCGCAGGGTGTCCGGACTCTCCCTTAGAGATAGGGTGAGAAGTTCGGTCATCCGGGAGGGACTCAGAGTAGAGCCGCTGCTTCTTTACGTCGAGAGGAGCCAGTTGAGGTGGTTCGGGCATCTGGTTAGGAAGCCTCCTGGACGCCTCCCTTGTGAGGTGTCACAGGCAAGTCCACCAGGGAGGAAACCCCGGGGAAGACCCAGGACACGCTGGCGTGACTATATTGCCCAGCTAGCCTGGGAGCGTCTCGGAATCCCCCCTGGAGAGGAGAAAGGGAGGGAGGTCTGGGCCTCATTGCTTAGGATGCTGCCCCCATGACCTGAACCCCGGAGAAGCAGAAGATGATGGATGGATAAATGGATGGAACATACACTACATTTCCAAAAGTATTCACTCACCCATGCAAATCATTGAATTCAGGTGTTCCAATCACTTCCATGGCCACAGGTGTATAAAGCCAAGCCCCTAGGCCTGCAGACTGCTTCTACAGAGAGTGAAAGAATGGGAGCTCAGTGAGTTCCAGCGTGGTACCATGATCGGACGCCCCCTGTGCAGTCGTGAAATTCCATTGCCACTAAATATTCCACAGTCAACTGTCAGTGGTATTATAACAAAGTGGAAACGATTGGGAACAACAGCAACTCAGCCAAAAAGTGGTCGGCCACGTAAAATGACAGAGTGGGGTCAGCGGATGCTGAGGCGCATAGTGCACAGAGGTCACCAACTTTCTGCAGAGTCAATCACTACAGACCTCCAAACTTCATGTGGCCTTCAGATCAGCTGAAGAACAGCATAAAGAGCTTCATGGAATGGGTTTCCATGGCTGAGCAGCTGCATCCAAGCCTTACATCACCTAGTGCAATGCAAAGCGTTGAATGCAGTGGTGTAAAGCGCCACCACTGGACTCTACAGCAGTGGAGAGATGTTCTCTGGAGTGACCAATCATGCTTTTCTGTCTGACAATCCGATGGATGAGTCTATTGTTGCAACTCAAACTTTTCAACTTATACTTCTTAATAAGATAACGCAGTCACTCACTTTGTTTCTAGCACGCATGAACATGACGGTGCATCTTTATTAAACAAAACTCCCGGTTAACATCCATCAGGGGCAAAGTTCCCTCGGTGACACGCATGCGCGTTGCGTGCCCCCCCAACTCTCCTCCTCACTAGGCACACACACAACATTCAGCCATGGGGGGGGGGGACGCCCCAAAACAATCCACAGTTACAACATCTATGTTTGGCAGTTGCCAGGAGAACAGTACTTGTCTGACTGCATTGTGCCGAGTGTAAAGTTTGGTAAAGGGAGGATTATGGTGTGGGGTTGTCTTTCAGGAGTTGGGCTCTGCCCCTTAGTTCCAGTGAAAGGAACGCTTAATGCTTCAGCAGACCAAGAGATTTTGGACAACTTCATGCTCCCAACTTTGTGGGAACAGTTTGGGGACGGCCCCTTCCTGTTCCAACATGGCTGCGCACCAGTAAACAAAGCAGGTCCATAAAGACATGGATAAGCAAGTTTGGTGTGGAAGAACTTGACTGGCCTGCACAGAGTCCTGATCTCAACCTGATAGAACACCTTGTGGATGAATTAGAGCAGAGAAGCCAGGCCTTCTCATCCAACATCAGTGTCCTATAAACACTCTCCTAAATCCTGTGGAAAGCCTTCCCAGAAGAGTTGAAGCTGTACAATAAGAGTACTAATATTGCAGCTGAAGAGCCAGATCATAAATGGCCACAGCCTCAAACAAACAAAGTGATAGGATGACGCATGAAAACATCTGAGTCTGTGGAACACACTGTCGCTCTAATTGCTTCAGGGACAGTGTGTCCATGGTGATCAGCCAAAACCTGCACTGCATCATAACAACTGTGTTTGTCTCTCTGTGACGCCCAGAAAAGCGGCTTTCACTGAAACTCATCCCAGCAGGATCAGTATATTCAGAAATATTCACAGAAGCTACCAATGAAGGTTGTGACCAACAATAGAAGCAACTGTGTTTCTGAATGTTTCACCATGTACAGCAATGTCTCCCACAGGTCCGGAAGTATCCTGGGTTAGAAACGTCTGTTATATTGGAGTGATTAAACAAATCAGAACCCGTTCAGTTTTAATTGTTTCAGTGAACTAAATGTTAGCCCAAATGTTTTAACAGTACACCAATCAAGCATAACATTATGACCATGTGACTTTGTTTCTAAGCTCATTGTCCATTTTATCAGCTCCACTTACTGTAAAGGTGCACTTTTTTTTGTTCTACAGTTACAGACTGTAGTCCATCTGTTTCTCTGATACTTTGCTATGGAGGGTCATTCTGAGCACTTCAGTGTCACTGCTGGACTGAGAAAAGTCCACCAACCAAAAATATTCTGCCAACCTTGTCCGGTGGGCAGCATCCTGTGACCACTGATAAAGAACTAGAGGATGACCAGCACAAACTGTGCAGCAGCAGATGAACTAGCGTCTCTGACATTACATCTACAAGGTGGGCTGACAAGGTAGGAGAGTCTAATAGAGTGGACAGTGAGTGGACACATTGCTAAAAAACTCAAGCAGTACTACTGTGTCTGATCCACTCATACCAGCGCAACACACACTAACACCCCGCCAACACGTCAGTGTTACTGCAGTGCTGAGAAAGATCCACCACCCAAATAGTACCTGGTCTGTGGTGGTCCTGTGGTCTGTGCTGACCGCTGAAGAAAAGGATGAAACAGTTGTAACAAAATATACAGAGAAACAGATGGACTACAGTCTGTAATTGTAGACCTATAAAGTGCACCTATATGATAAGCGGAGCAGATAAAAATGGGCACTCTAGTGTAGATATAATGAATTTCTTTCTTTTTTTGTCAAGGCATTAAGCTTTTAATGGTCCTAACAACAAATCATTAAACAAATAGATGAAGAAACTTAGTATGGGTTCACTTTCCCTTTGATTTCTTTAAATCTTGAAGCTTTGTGTGTAAATTCACAGATAACATTTTATAGAAAGAAGAGTCTGTATTTTTCCACTCAGCACTGATGACTTCAAACAGTTGAAAAACATTGCCAAACGAGTTTCTGTTTGAGATCAAATATTGTGTATAATGTTGAAATCTGGACTATGACTAGGCCAAAACCGTCAGTAAAAACCATCATATTCATAATCTGCTTCTCCACATTTTTGCCAAAATAAGACACTTAACATTATTTTCTTCCTTGAATATAAAACAATTTTAAAAGGTGCAAATCTAACAAAATGGCATGTCCCTGAGATTAATCCAATAATCCAAAAGAATTTTTTGATTTCAGACATCGAACAATTAAAAATTCTATTTTATTATTTGGGATGGAAATCCCCCCAGGGTCAGAAAATCTGTGTTACAAAATTTTGTTTCTGATGGTGGCCTTTCCCTTCCAAACTTTTTATTTTACTACTGGGCAACAAATATTCAAAAATTGCTTTATTGGTTTCAGGCTACTGGGCGGGGTTGGTGGAAGTTGGAGTCTCGTTCCTGTCCCTCTTCCTCCCTATTCGTATTACTTACCTCTCCGCTACCAATTAGATATGTCAATCATTCCTCCAACCCCCTGGTAATCGCTACTCTCCAAATTTGGGGTCAATTTAGGCAATATTTTAAATTCTTAGCTCCATCCTATAGGATGCCTATATTGAATAATCATTTATTTCCCCCGAATTTACATGATGCTGCTTTCAGAATCTGGCATGATAAAGGTATTAGATCCCTCAGGGATCTGTATAAAAATGGTATTCTTTCCAGGTTTGTTCAATTAGTTTCAGAGTTCGGACTGCCCTCTTCACATATTTTCAGATATTTTCAAAAAAGGCATTTTGTTTCCTCTCAGTTTCAAACCCACACTTGCCCCCCCACCGATCAGTCTTGGGACGATCTGTTGAATTTAAATCACAGTTCTAAAGGTCTCGTTTCCAAAATATACTTCCACATTATGGCTTTGGACAATCACTCCAATGATAAGGTCAAAAGCGCCTGGGAACAGGAGCTGGGTATTACACTTTCTCAGCAGTGTTGGGACAAAGCCTTAAGACAAATTCGCACCTGCGCACCCTGTGCAAAACTCCAGTTAATAACGTTTTACCCCAATTCGTTCAGTGATCGCTGTGACAAATGCGGCGCCTCACCATGCAACTTAAGTCATATGTTTTTTCTCTGCCCATCATTATTTAATTTTTGGTCCCGTTATTTTGACACTATGTCTCAAGTTTTAAAACTGCGGATTGCTCCCTGTCCCTTTATTGCTATCTTTGGCCTAACAACTGGTTTCCCCTCCCTGTCCCTACTTCAACTGACTGTCCTCGCCTTCACATCCTTATTGGCAAGACGTCGGATTCTATTAGCTTGGAAATCACCAATCCCACCATCTTTTTCGTTGTGGCTCCAAGATGTCTTACATTTTCTAAGATTAGAGAAAATAAGGTTTACTGTCAGAGGTAATACTACAGCATTTTATTTAAAATGGAATCCATTTCTAGATTATTTTAATGTACTTCCATTTATGCCGACTGGTTAGATCTCTGTGATGACTGAAGCCAGTTGGTCAGCATAGGCTTTTCTGATTTTGGTCTATGTCTATAGGTTGGAAAAAAGATGAAGCAAGCAGTGATCAGAGTGCCCCAAAGCTGCCCAGAAGACAGAGCAATATTCGTCTTTAAGAATGGTGTAGCAGTGGTCCAATGTTAAAACAATTAAAATGCTACATATATCTTGGTAGTTCATGGTTTAATTTTGATCTGTTAAAATCCCCAATGGGTTAAAAAGACTCTAAGTCTTTGTTCCAGGCAGGTTATCTGGTTGGTCAGGGTGTGCAGCCCATCATTCCCACTGGCTTTGGGTGGGACATAAACACCAACTAGAATGAAGGAGGAAAACTTAACTGATAAATAAAATGGTTTTGGTTTATAACCAATGTCTTTCAGTTTGGGCTACAGTAATTATTCAGCACTGTGACATCTTTACACCAACCTTTGTTAATGTAGAAGCAAATTCTGACACTGTTTGCTTCCTCACACAGCTCTGTTACGCTGCTCAGTGTAGATGAAGGCCCAGCAGATATAATGGATTTGCTGAGACAGGTCTCAATAAAGCAAAGGGCAGCAGAGCATGCAAAAGTTCTTGTTGTCCCATTTAGGAGAAGCAACCCATCCACTTTTATCCACTGTGGCGGTGGAGAGCACGGTCTGTTCCTTTCTCTGTGGTGACTAAACCTGCTGCTTCCAGGTCTTTTTGAAGGTCTTTCTGAGTGGTCATTGGCTCATGGGCTACTCTTCTGACAAACCTTCTGCCTACCCAGTTCTAAAACTTGTGAGGACCTGCATGGACAATTGATGGATTAAGTGATGTTCCTTCCACTTGCAGATAGCGGCCCTAATTGGTGTTTATAGGAACATTTAGGAGTTGAGAATTCTGTTGGTAATTGGTGCCATTGTTTAACTGCTCAACTATCCTTTTGTGACGGTCTTGGGAGAGCTCTTTGCCTCTACCTATCATGAGGTGTTGCTTGTGTGACAGCTTGATGACAAACAGAGCCAGTCGGACCTATATAATCACTATATACGTTGTGTAGGGCCCTGCAAATTATGCAGTCCCCACCTCCCCCTTGTTGCGAGGAAGAGTATATGGGGTGGAAACGTGAATCGGGTCATGAAAAAAATAAACACCATGATAGTGGATTAGGAGAGCAGCAATCAGGCAAACGTGTTCTCTCCAAATTTTATATCAGCAAATAAAAAAAGAGGTAGTGAAATAGGCAACAGTGTTTACAAACTGTAGCTCAGAAAAGATGACAGGCGGAAAAGTGTACATTTGCAAGTGCACAAAATGAAACAGCAGCCTCTAGTCCAGACAATATAAGGGTGTGATGGCACTCTCCTCATAGATGAGTATAATTCATCTATAGACAATGATTATCTAACCTCTCAGTCAAGGTTAAGTTAACTCTGGATCAGTGCAAAATAGAAAGCAATGGATTAATATTGACTACTGCTAAAATGTTTAATTTAACATGTTGATTAGCTGGGCATACTGACAAAGCTAAAGTTGATGATGTCAGCTTCTTATTTGCAGCTTCTTGTTCAGATTTCACCCATTGCACCTTAAATGGTGCAGCAGATACAGTCTGGCCCCTAACATCAATGTACTGACATCAGCTTTATGGCATACTGGGCAATGTGGTTGCACATCCCTCAGTAAATAATAACCATCAAGTATTTAGCCAAGCCATAGTATAAATAGTATTTTATATTTGAAAATGTATAACAAGAAATCTGGAAGAGCCCATTTGATGCAGCTGATAAAGCTCATAGTGTTTAATAGTGTTATCTGTCATTTTATTTTTTGTTTGTTTGTACTTTGACTTTTCTGTATACGTCTACTTATTCTTAGATCAACAAACAGAGCAATTTGTTATAAAGAAGGGAGGATTGTAGTGGAGCACTGTTAGATGTTAGGTGTGACTGTGTAAAAATTAGGGGGACCCCTTTGTAGAATTTTGCTTAGGGCCCCAGGAAAGTCAAGACTAGTTCTGGGGACTAGTGATTGGTTTACATGCATTCAGATGTGGGTACTAGCTTTTCAGGGTGAAAGTACTAACCTATAAATACGTGCCAAAAATGACCTGGGTTTGATTCCCTGGCCGCGCGACCAGCGTCTTTTCTGCAGGGAGTCTGCATGTATGTGAATTTTTGTTGAGTTAATACCAGTGTCTGGTCTGAATTTCATGTGAATTGCTGCATTATAGCAATACTCTTGTTGCCAGTTAAATTCCACATTGATTACAAAATTCTTTTACTGACCTATAAAGCTCTAAAAGGACTTGCACCTCAATACCTTAGTGAACTTCTCTCATACTATGAACCTTAGACACACTACTTAAATCACAAGTTGCTGGCTTACTATTATTACCTAGAATTAATGAAAGTACATCGGGGGGAGAGCCTCTATACAAAGCCCTCCAACTTTGGAATAATTTTCCTGTTAATGTCCTGGACTCAGACACAGCCTTTAAGTCTAGGCTAAAAACTTACTTGTTTAATCGAGCCTTACCTGTCAGATAAAAGGTGCAGATCTGGAGGTTCATGGTCATAGAGTATTATGGTTAACTGGGAGTGTTGGTGCTGGCATCCCACTGCTCTTGTAGTGGACATCAACAAGGCAGGACAAGCAGATCAGGACAGTTCAAACAGCCACACCACACACAGGGATATGGGGCTCTGTGTAGTTTATTCCTGAATACTGAACACATGAGACATGGGGCAGGATTAGTGCATGTGCACAGACGCTCTCTCGCTCTCTCTCTTTCAGCATTCACAATGCTTTTTTTTTTTTTTTTTTAATATTCATATACATATCCAGACAACAAAACAGAAGAACTCTGAACAGCTTAAATGTGAATGAAAAGTTCACATTAAATGAACACTTACACACCCACTGTATCTGTATTTAACTGAGTAGAGGCTTAAACATGAAACACTGAATATAATCAAATCAAATCAAATCAAATTTATTTATATAGCGCTTTTTACAACTGATGTTGTCACAAAGCAGCTTTACAAAAATGGGAATCACAGCACAGAGAATCAGACAAAACACTGAACATAATATACAGAATATACAGAACCCCCGTGAGCGCTGAGGCAAGGAAAAACTCCCTCAGAGCTGGAGGAGGAAGAAACCTCGGGAGGACCAAGACTCACATCTAAAGGGGGGACCATCCTACCACTGGTCAGACAACTTATAAGTTAAACATTGAAAAGTCAATTTTACATCCACGCAGTTCTAATATATTCAGGTGTGTATAATCAACAGTGGAAACAATTAGAGTTCATATAGATTTGGATGTGATCTGTAGTGGAGAAGCTGCGTTCCAGAAACTTCCATCAGTCTGGTCAATCAGGGGGACAGGGGGACTTGAGGGTGGGACATCCATCAGTATTGGGCCGGACCGGTGGACAGTCAGTAACTCGGAGGAAGGAAAGATTTAGGAATTAGTTTAGACTGGATTTATGAAGAACAGAAAATGTAAAAAATTATCAGAGTGTGACTAATGACTCCGGCAGGTCTGAATATGACAGCCTAACTAAAGGGAGAGAGCCAGAAGGTAACATAGACACGGAGGCTCCCTGAGACACTGGCATTCACCCACTCCACCGTCCACAAACCTGAGTGACTGCATGTAGTGAGTGACAGCAGCACCAGCATCTCAGTTTACCCACAATTCACTATGTCCATGAACCCCTGGATCTGCAGCCTTATCTAAAGGGAATTAACATTAACTACCAAAAGCTAAACTAAACAAGTAAGTTTTTAGTCTAGACTTAAAGATTGAGACTGTGTCTGAGTCCCGAACATTATCGGGGAGATTATTCCAGAGTTGGGGCGCTTTATAAGAGAAAGCTCTTCCTCCTGCAGAGCTTCTCTGAATTTTGGGAACTACTAGGAAGCCAGCACCCTGTGATCTAAGTAATCGTGGTGGTTCATAATAGGAGATAAGGTCTCTCAGATACTCAGGAGCGAGCCCATGTAGGGCTTTATACGTTAACAGGAGAATTTTATAGTCTATGCGGAATTTGACTGGAAGCCAGTGAAGAGCTGATAGGACTGGACTAATATGGTCAAATTTTCTAGTTTTAGTAAGGACCCTGGCTGCAGCATTTTGAACTAGCTGAAGTTTATTTAAGTTACTGCTAGAACATCCTGACAGTAGCGCATTACAGTAGTCTAGCCTTGACGTAATGAAGGCATGTACTAATTTTTCTGCGTCATGTAAGGATAAAGCATTTCTTAGCTTGGCGATGTTACGGAGATGTAGAAAAGCTGTTTTAGTAACATTAGATATGTGTTTATCAAATGCTAGATCTGAATCTATGATAACGCCAAGATTTTTAGCTGTTGAACCAGGTGTGACTGAGAAGTCGGCCAGATTCAACATTAGGTGTGATAATTTATTTCTAAATATAATCTGGCTGAAACTCTGAAAGACTACAACGGAAAAGAGCCTTGTATATGGGAAAACTATAGTTACACAGTGAGCATGCCATCATAATTTTCCAAGCTCCAAACAAACTAGCTTAAACAACATCAATCCAATCATACCTGAACACACGAGACATGGGGCAGGATTAGTGTCTCTCTCTCTTTTTCTGTCTCTCTCTCTCTCTCTCTCTGTCTGTCTGTCTCTGTCTGTCTCTCTCTCTCGCCCTCTCTCTCTCTCTTTTTCTGTCTCTCTCTCTGTCTGTCTGTCTCTCTCTCTCACCCTCTCTGTCTCTCTCTGTCTGTCTGTCTGTCTCTCTCTCTCGCCCTCTCTGTCTGTCTGTCTCTCTCTCTCTGTCTGTCTCTCTCTCTCCCGCCCTCTCTCTCTCTCTCTTTTTCTGTCCCTCTCTCTCTGTCTGTCTGTCTCGCTCTCTCGCCCTCTCTGTCTGTCTCTCTCTCTCTCTCTTTCTGTCTCTCTCTCTGTCTGTCTGTCTGTCTCTCTCTCTCTCGCCCTCTCTCTCTCTTTTTCTGTCCCTCTCTCTCTGTCTGTCTGTCTGTCTGTCTGTCTCTCTCTCGCCCTCTCTCTCTCTCTCTCTCTCTCCTGCATAAGGCATGAAAAAAACAACGAGGTGCGTGCGGCACATTAAAAGTACTGTTTGCACTTAAAAGTTTGGGAAAAAACATTACACATACACGTGAAGCATTACTGCGACTTCACAACCGTGGTGTTTATCCTTAGCAGTGACTAAAAGACTCTTTTCATTCTTAGAAAGAGAACTTAGAGGAATCGCCGGCTTACCCGTCTCATCGTGTTGCACTAATTAATGCCCCACCTACAACCAACAACGGGGGAACCCCATAACATTTCACAGTAGTCTTCACTCATCACTCCGCAAGGACTCTGAGTAATGCTTTAGTGAAGTTCACAACAACTGCACAATAATATTCAGATAAAATAAACATTTGAAAAGCAGCCAGAATCAATATTATTATGGCTACACTCTCACACGTTCACTCAAGTTTGCTGATGGTGGAGTGGATGGGCACTGACATCTCAGGGAGCCCTCATGTCTCTGTTATCTTTCCAGTTTCTCCCTTTTAGTTAGGCTGTAATAACTTGACCTGCTGGAGTCTGTGCTGCACTCTGTCAATACCGTTAATACTGTAACCTGTCACTCTTTACAGAACTGACTCTGCCTTGATTGGGTGCCCACTGCTCGCCAGCCGGTTTGACCACTATAGAGCTTCATGTTGTACAACAAAGTGCAATCCTCACCCTGAACTGACCCTCCTGATGCTGCTGCTGCTGCTGCTGCATAAACTCAAAGTAATCTGATACTTTTTTAAATCCAACAACTGGGGAAATTCCACCTCCGCATTTAACCCATCCGTGAAGTGAAACACCACATACACACTAGTGAGCACACTTGCCCGAAGCAGTGGGCAGCTTTATCCACGGCGCCCGGGGAGCAATTGGGGGTTAGGTGTCTTGCTCAAGGACAGCTCAGTCATGGACACAGGGCCAGTTCCCTAACCTCCAGCCCATGACTGCCCCCAAATTAACCATAAACCATTAACCATTAACTAACCATTGCTCCACCTGTTTTCCCCGCTTTGTACTATAATACTTTATACTAACAATGTTTGCTATCCGGTGTTGACCAACGGAGGATGGATTCCCCTTTTGACATCATTAAGATGTAAATAAAGCCATTCAGAGTTGTTAACTGTGAAATGGTTCTTTGTAAAGAAACTTACTAAATCAGATTTCTTTATGGTGGTAGTGACAGGAACCACAGGTCACAATATCTGTGACATGCAAATACAGCCATTTTATTTAATGTCCCTGCCTGTACCTCTCCACAGTCTTTAGTGTATATAAAGGTACATTTTAGGCCAACTTCTTGTTTTTAATCTATTATAAAATGTCATATTTGTAACCATTTTATACAACCCTCTTTCCAAAAAGGTTGTGATGCTAATAAATAAAAAACAAATAAAACAAAATACAACGATGTGCAAATTATTTAAAGTCTAAATTTAATTGTAAATAGTACAAAGACAACACATCAAATGTTGAAACTGAGCCTTGCACAACGTCCTTTGTTGCCTTATCCCATCTTTTTTGGAATGTGTTGTTATCAAATTCAAAATGGAAAAATTTTCCTGTTTCAACCTTTGATATGTTATCTTCTCACATGATTTGCACATCATTCTGTTTGTATTTAGATCTTGCATGGCATCCCTGTGACGGAGCTGCCCTCCGCCACAATGTACATATGTTTGAACTTTCTAGGTAATGGGGACATTTCATACTCAGAGACACAAACTGTTTTTAAATAGCATTTATTGATTGAGTGGTTATGCTGGGGAACAAGAGTAAACCTGCAGAGAAAAGAAACAAAACTTAATGGTGAATGTGAATGTTTTATTATTTGTAAATTTAGATTGATTTAGTGATGTAATGAAACATATATTATAAACTAACATTATTGAAACACTTGGGGAAGGCAACAAGTACTTACCTGTGAATAGACTCCAGAGGAAGGTAGCCGTGTTTTCAGTCAGGGAGGAAAACAGGACCCTTTGTTTGCTGCGTTTTTATAGTGAACTTTCCCCCCCCCCCCCCGCGCAAAAACCGGAAGTGACGTCACAGCACTTCCTGTTTAGCTCTATAAAAGCCCTAGATGGACCAGAATGAGCCAGTCTTGTGAGAGAGGTAATGGAATGTGGTTGAAGCCTAAAACCCTCTCAAGTTGTGATTGAATAACTGACTATTCAAATTAAGCTGTATATGTTTGTAGATATTTTTCTTTTGGCATTGGATAAATTGCGTTTTTTTGTTTGGTTTTTCACTGGGATTTAATAAACACCGATTTTTGCACCCCAAACTGGAACGTACCCACGTGTCTTTTCCGTCGGACCATCACAATCCCAACTGTTTGGGTAAATGGGACTGTATAATAACTTTCTGTGACAGAGCTTTTAGAGAAATGAAACCCTGCAGATGAATGATTTACTTTTTTCGCCACTGTATTATCCAGGACGTTGGATAAAAACAGTGAAATTTCACTCAAAGGCTAAAATCCTAATATTCTTCTATTTTTCTTGTGCTTTGCTTTAAGGATGTTTAATAAGGTAAACCTGGATTTGCAGCTAATCTTAGAAAACATGTGACATTATTATTCTGTACAACATATAGTTTACAATTATGTATGAATTAAGTTGAAGATGTTGTTTCATGACATATTTCCTACTTTTTAGTTTGTGTATTAAGGTATGTCAAACTTGATCACAAAAGGATTTTTAAGGCTTTTACAATATAGATTCTCATTGTATAGCAATATACAATATAGCAAACGTTTTAGGAGCTTATACTGCCCTCTTGTGCAAAATCATGGAAGTGCAAATCTTCAAATTTTTCACTCTGCTGAAAATGTTAAATTAGTCAGAAGTTCCTGAATCTTCTATTTCTGTTTGTATAGTTAAGCTGTTTCTGAAGTGCAGTGTATTTTATTGTGAGAATACCTTGAAACTACCTTGACAATGCATAGTTTTATCAACCTTTTCATTATAAACTATTCATTTTTCAAAATATCTGCATAATGAAATCTGTCATTTGTGAACAAAATCATTCAGAGTGGTGTGATGTGAAATGTTCCATTCTAGAGGAAATTACTGGGTCAGAATTGATAACAGTGGTAGTGATGGGAACCTCACTGATGCCTGAGACATTGTTTTCAATCATTTTGAGGGAAGGTTTCAGCCTAAAACTTATTTTTTAACATTTATTCACACATGTACATGCAGGGCATCATAAGGCAAGGCATTCCCACAGGAAAAAACAAACTTTTTTTTGTTTTTCCCTGATTTACTGCTATTTTACACTTCATATAATAGCTCAGAAGTCACATGTAGGATCATTGGTATCTTTGGATAGTATCCACTCTATTTGTAAATGGTACATGAGCTAGCATAGGTTCCACTGCTGCCTGAAAGCTCCAGCTCAGTCTGCAAAGTTGTATTATATCATAACAAATGCAATACTGAAAATCATGGCAACCCAGGCAAAAAACACCTAAAACTTCGAGTTGTCTCTGGACTTGCAGACATGTGACCACACACATTACTGAGAAAGTCCACGCAGCTGTAAGGTTGTTTAAATCTTATATTCATCTGAGCCATAAGGGGGATATTGTGGACTTTCTGCAAAGTTCCAGAGAAGCCTCTTGGGATGCTGGCTTCAGCAAGCTTTGCTTGTGGAGTCACCCAAAATTAAAACACAAGCTGCAAAAAATAACAAGTAACACAAAAATAGACATATAAATAAAGAATGTCTTAATAAGTAACATACAATTTATATACAAATGTTCAGAATTTGGTCACTGTATCAACCACTGAAGTGAGTCAAGCTGAACTGCCCTTACAGGCATGCAGCCTCAGAGATCAGATGGGATGAGCACTTCAATGGGGGTCACAAGATATAAAGAAAAGTCTATGAGACTGCAGGCCGCAGGGCCAGGGTCCAGGGTCCAGGGTCCAGGGGTTTAAATTGGGCAAGTAAGTTGAACACAAAGATGATTTAGATTTGCTAATGTATCAGTCATATTACTAGATGTGACTGAATTTCTTTAATATGAATATTTTGAATCAGCCGCCAGAAAATGTTTTACATAGAAATTAAAAAATAAGGGCACACAGGGGGTCACTAGGACAGGAACCATTGCCATAAGAGATGATGTGCATCTCAGATTTCATTGTTGTTTTAGTCAAATCTTTGTGAGAGATATTTAAATTTGCGTGGGTGTGGATGCATATATCTGCATGTATAACGCTTCAATCTAAGATCAAAAGATAATACTCCTTTCTTTTTCCATATAGCCAGTTAAGACGAGTTAGGTTCACCTGGGAATTAAAACTTTCCTAGGACTCCTATAGTCTAGAGCCAACCCTGCATCTACATATATAGCGTAGATGTTAGACTTTTTAAGTCTGTAGTTCAGTGAATTTTCAAAACAAACAATAAATTGCTGACTTAAATGTTATCAAGGGTCTTTAAAATAAATAAATGCTATCAAATAAAAACATATAAATATTGGTATACTTCAGTTAATAAGTGAAAACAGTGAGTTACTTGCTAGAATCACTTAAACCAGCCAGCCAGCACACTGACTGTCTTTTGGAGTTTAAAATATCATACGAGTACAGTAAAGACATTTACCAAGCGTAATTCTTGCTTAAAGTCATTGATTAAGCTCAGTCAACAATTGCCCACATTTATCTCGATGGCTCCTGGTCAGGTCAGGCCTTGGCTGCATCATCATATCTTTGTGGGTAATTTGAAAAAGTGCCTGAACAATTCCAGCGCTCGATCACGACTGCTATTGAATCATGACAGTGGATTGTAGACATACACATGCTCCAGTGATGTTGCAATGTTTCTTCGGACCTGCAATCCATTCTCACTGATTTCATCTGGTCTTCCTAAAGGACTATTATTAGGAACAACCACGTTGACAAAGTATTTGTAGGCATAAATTTCAATGTCACCAGTGTTGTGCACTCCTACACTTCTCTCAGTGAAATACCTCAGAAGGAGACTGTGCAGGAGTGGAGTCAGAGGGCAACCTTGACACAACAAGTAAGACTGTGATGCGCCATAAAAAGGGCTCCTCCTAAGGATCTTTTTCAAGGCCTGAAATTCTGGTGAAAGAGATGCACTTTCAAAAGCATGCTCAAGAAGCGACATCTCTACAGATTCTGGAACCTCAGGGAAGTAGTAGATCATTGCAACACGTGTGTTATAGTTTGGCCTTCTGGCTCCTTAACAGGGATTCCAACTTTTCATCCAGGTGCCTGGCAAGGATAGTTGCCAAGATTACAAAGTCAACATTAAAGAAATGAAAGTTTTGACACTTGCCTTGACGCTGGATTTGACACTGGATTGAATCATTGAAATGATTCATTATTACATCAAATGATCCATCAAGGATTCTGTTGTACAAGATCTGCAAATATTGTAATATTCTACCATCAGTAGCGAATGTCTTGTACACAGACGCAGGTATTTTATCCTGTCTTGGTGTATCTGACACTTGCAGAGATTTGATATCTGTGGTAATGTCCTCGATTGTGCATCTCACATCACAATTTGTAAAGGTATATTTGGTCGGGAAGTCTGTTGGAGGGTACCCTGAAGATACAGCAGCATTGTTCAACTCTAGGCTCACAGGGAGATGGTCATTAGCTGGTACATCCTCAATTTCGCATGACTGCACACGCCACAGGCACTCCTCTGGCACAAAGAAAAAGTCCATTCTTGAGGTGCTTTCTCTTCTGTAGTAAGTGTAGAAGCGCATAAAATTATGCAGCCATCTCCAGACATCCACAAGCTGAAGAGACCTCATGAACAGCTTGAGCCGGTTCAGCAAAACTGAATGACTTTGGTTGATTGGAGGCTCTTTTTTATCAATGAAGGGACTGAATACAGCATTGAAGTCTCCTCCGATTACCATCATTCCAGTGGCATTGTTCTGCAGATACTCTGAAAGGTGACCAAGAATTGCTTCATCTGTTTGATGGTGATACACACTCACCAAAGTATATGGCTGATGCTCCAACTTGCAGTGGAGAACTATGAAACCATCATCATCTTGCCTACGATGAATGTATTCGAAGGAAATGGTTTTCTTAATATAGCTACCCCTCTTTCAGCTTTGTCCAATGTAGTATAAAACTGGAGCCACTCTGGAAACTCTCTCATAACATCTTCATTGCCCCTTTTAATATGGGTCTCCTGAAGGAAAGCCACATCTGCCTCTTCCAATTCCTTGCGTACATCCTTCTGCCTGTCAGGCTGCCGGTGTGGCTTAATGCGCAAAGCAGTTTCTAAACCATTGACATTCCAAGTGAGGAAGCAAAGCTTGGGTGGAAGTGATGCAGCCATTTTTTAATTGTCTGATGTGTCTCTACTTTATTAAAATCAGATGATGTAAACTGATAATGAGATGGGAAAGTATAAAGATACAGAAGCAGAGGGTGGACAGATTCTCCAAATGTATTATCTGTAATATTTCTGAAGGAACATGTACAGCAAAGAATACAGTGCAGCATTCACAGTATTCATTACAGTGAAAGCCAAAAAATTAAATGTCAAAAAAAGTTTGTATTTGTGGCTTGACTTTTGAATGAATTGCAGTTAAAAAAAAAACTGTTAGAATAGTTGCGTAGAGTAAAAGCACGGAGAAGGCAAAAAAATAAAGCTCTTAACTAGAAACTAGAAAGAAAATGTTTTACATAGAAATTAAAAATAAGGGCACACAGGGGGTCACAAGGACAGGACCCATTGCCCTAAGAGATGATGTGCATCTCAGATTTCATTGTTGTTTTAGTCAAATCTTTGTGAGAGATATTTAAATTTGCATGGGTGTGGATGCATATATCTGCATGTATAACGCTTCAATCTAAGATCAAAAGATAATACTCCTTTCTTTTTCCAAATAGTCAATTAAGATGAGTTAGGTTCATCTGGGAATTAAATCTTTCCTAGGAATTGTATATTCTAGAGCCAACCCTGCATCTACATATATAGCGGCACTGAAAGAACCTCAGGACTGGCCACTGGTGATGTCTATACATATATTAAATTCTGCTCCAGGAGTTTATGTTGTTGTTACTATCACTAAATATGAACTGATAATAAGAAATTATGCAGTCTTGTAATGCAGCACAATATATTTATTAAGGCATTCAAGTAAAGCAAAATAGTACATTTCACATTCAAACTCAGAGATTAAACTATGCTCAGTTTGATTACATAGTATACATATACATATAAGGCATGCAATACAAGAAACAAGAGTGTCTCAGTGATCTCTCAAGCAGTGACTGAGTTTGATGATCCATTTCCTTTGCACGCTCTTTTGCAAAGGCCTTGCTGGTTGCCAGTCCACATGCCAATCACCCCGTTTACTTCAGCACCAGGGAATCAAACTCTGAAGCTGTTTGCGTTAGCCAGATACTGAACTCTTGAAATCATTCAAATGCAATGTTGTTCTTCATAGTAATCCTCTGGTATATCTTCTAAGTATTTTTATGAATTGTTTCTTGCTTAGACATTGTTGAGTGCGCTCTACTATCCCTCACTTGACAGCACTCGCGTGTTTGTTGAATCTGGTCACAAGGATCAAGAAAACAGACTACATGCAGTGAAGTTGAAGGTTTCAGCAACTTTATTAGCGGAGCTCCGGGAGCTTCGTCTGACATTCACAAAGTCTGCCAGAGAAGGTCAAACTCCTTTTTTACATTTTATTTTATTACATTTTATAATCAAAAAACACCATGTGCATGGGAGGACAACCAAGCCTGACCACAGCAGTTTGTTCTTAACGCCCCCCCCCTCCCCCATGGAGTTGCTATCTTTCTACTTTTGCCTCCGTAACCAATTTCCTGTGTCTCTGACTCGCCTTTTTAATTAGGAGTTAGAGGAGTGCCTGCAGTCTGCCCATGTTCCGGGGGCAGGCATAGGATATGTTTTGTTTGAGGTTAAAGGCGGATTTATTCTTATGAATGTGTTATTGTTCTTTTTTGTGTTTTCTATTGAACTGAGATATTTAGTATGTTTCTTTTTGTTATTGACAGACAATCTGGGGTGCACAACCTGCTTTTCACTTCTAACCATGTCACATGTCGTATGACATCAATAATGTTAGGGCGGATATAGGTGTAACGCCAACACGTTTCATTACCTGGAATGTGAAGGGAATGAATGGGCCGAATAAGAGAGCAAAGATTTTTTCTCATTTAAAGAGGCTAAATGCAGAAATAATATTTTTACAAGAAACCCATTTGAAAATAGCAGATCATAACAGGCTTAGGAAGACCTGGATTGGACAGAGTTTCCATTCTAACTTCAATAATAAGGCACGGGGGGCAGCCATCCTGATCCATAAAAAAGTACTGTTTACACCATCTCAAACCATCTCAGACCCCCAAGGGCGATTTGTGATAGTATCTGGGTCGCTATTTAGCACTCCAGTAATACTAGCAAGTGTTTATGCCCCTAACTGGGATGATGTTAGCTTTATACATAAACTCACTTCCCTTTTCCCAAACTTGAACAGACATAGTCTTATTTTATCGGGTGACTTTAATACGGTTATGGACCCAGCTATGGACCGCTCCGGTCCTACAACTTTGGCACGCTCTAAAATGTCTCTTGCTCTTGGTGAGTTTGCTGACAAAGCAGGCTGCGTTGACCCTTGGAGGTTCTTTAATCCTCACAAAAAGCAATTTTCTTTCTTTTCACACGTTCATCACACATATAGTCGGATTGATTTTTTCCTCATTGATAAGACACTTCTCCCTTCTATAAAGAAAACTGAATATACAACAATTGTTGAATCTGATCATGCACCAGTTTCCCTAGACATTTCATTCTCTCAAAATGTCACACAGCCAAGAGTCTGGAGATTAGACACGTCCCTACTATCAGACAATCACTTCTGTGAATTCATTGGTAAAGCAATAGACGAGTTCATACATTTCAACAGGTCTGATTCCATATCTCCATCTACATTATGGGAAACACTTAAGGTAGTTATAAGAGGGAAGATTATTTCCTATTCTATTTCACGTAACAAGGCGTGAAGACTGCACACGCCACAGGCACTCCTCTGGCACAAAGAAAAAGTCCATTCTTGAGGTGCTTTCTCTTCTGTAGTAAGTGTAGAAGCGCATAAAATTATGCAGCCGTCTCCAGACATCCACAAGCTGAAGAGACCTCATGAACAGCTTGAGCCGGTTCAGCAAAACTGAATGACTTTGGTTGATTGTAGGCTCTTTTTTTATCGATGAAGGGACTGAATACAGCATTGAACTCTCCTCCGATTACCATCATTCCAGTGGCATTGTTCTGCAGATACTCTGAAAGGTGACCAAGAATTGTTTCATCTGTTTGATGATGATGATACACACTCACCAAAGTATATGGCTGATGCTCCAACTTGCAGTGGAGAACTTTGAAACCATCATCATCTTGTTTATGAATGCATTCAAAGGAAATGGTGTTCTTAATTAATATAGCTACCCCTCTTTTAGCACTGTCCAATGTAGTTTAAAACTGGTGCCACTCTGGAAACTCTTTCATAACATCTTCATGGCCCCCTTTAATATTGGTCTCCTGAAGGAAAACCACATCTGCCTCTTCCAATTCCTTGCGTACATCCTTCTGCCTGTCAGGCTGCCGGTGTGGCTTAATGCGCAAAGCAGTTTCTAAACCATTGACATTCCAAGTGAGGAAGCGAAGCTTGGGTGGAAGTGATGCAGCCATTTTTTAATTGTCTGATGTGTCTCTACTTTATTAAAATCAGATGATGCAAACTGATAATGAGATGGGAGAGTACAAAGGAGGACCTTCTCAATCCCGCCAACACGTTCTCCAGTGAGGAGGCAGAGTCTGGGGACACAGGAATAGTCTTGTCCATTACTGAGGCCAAAGTCGCTAAGGTAGTTAAATAGCTCCTTGGTGGCAGGGCACCAGGGGTGGATGAGATCCGTCCCGAGTTCCTCAAGGCTCTGGATGTTGTGGGGCTGTCTTGGTTGACACGCCTTTTCAACATTGCGTGGACATCGGGGTGCGGTGCCACTGGATTGGCAGACTGGGGTGATGGCGCCTCTTTTTAAAAAAGGGGACTGGAGGGTGTGTTCTAACTACAGGGGAATCACACTCCTCAGCCTCCCTGGTAAGGTCTATGCAGGGGTTACTGGAGAAGAGAGTCCGGCTTATAGTCGAACCTCGGATTCAGGAGGTGCAGTGCGGGTTCCGCCCTGGTCGTGGAACACTGGACCAACTCTTTACCCTCTCCAGGATTCTGGAGGGTTCATGGGAGTTTGCCCAACCAGTCCACATATGCTTTGTGGATTTGGAGAAGGCATTTGACTGTGTTCCCCGGGGTATTCTGTGGGAGGTGATTCGTGACTACGGGGTACATGGCTCTTTGCTATGAGCCATTCAGGCCCTGTACAAACAAAGCAGGAGTTTGGTGCGCATGGCCGGCAGTAAGTCAGACTCGTTCCCAGTGAGAGTTGGACTCCGTCAGGGCTGCCCTTTGTCACCGATTCTATTCATAATTTTTATGGATAGAATTTCTAGGCGCAGTCAGGGGATGGAGGGTGTCCAGTTTGGTGACCTCAAGGTCGCATCGCTGCTGTTTGCAGATGATGTGGTCCTATTGGGGACATCAGGCCGTGAACTTCAGCTTTCGCTGGATCGGTTTGCAGCCGAGTGTGAAGCGGCCGGGATAAGGATCAGTACCTCCATATCCGAGGCCATGGTTCTCAGGTGGGAAAGGGTCGAGAGCCCTCTCTGGGTCGGGGATGAGCTCTTGCCTCAAGTGGAGGAGTTTAAGTATCTCGGGGTCTTGTTCACGAGTGATGGTACTATAACAATACAATACTGTAAATCACTTGGTCATGCAGACTGTAAGTCAATTGGAATTCTTGTGCCCTCTCTTTCAGGTGCTGCACTATACCATGGAGTAAATGATGCAAATGCTGAAAAGGAAATCAAGAACTGGCTGAGATTCTCTGCAGATCGATTGTGCTATACCACCTAATCACTCCATCATTAGCACACCTTTAACACCTTTTTCCTTAGCCATATATCCATATATAGCCATAACTGACTCCTTGTCCTCTGAAACATGTATGTGCAATTAAGTATGACTATTGATATTCATGAAGTATCAATACATTTGAGTAAGCAAGTAGCAGGTACTGCTGCTGCACTATACGGTGGAGCTAATATACCAAGTCTTTGAGCAGAGTTAATACAGTAAAAGTCAGAACTGATTATTATTTTAGAAAAACAGCCATTTTTGCCAAAAGCATTTTGACAAAAACTATTTAAATTAAGTTAGCTGAAGGAATTTACTGTAGTGTAAGGTACAACTGGGTGCATCTTTTCAAACAACAATGCATCAAGCTTAAATCTTCTTTATTTAGCATACAAATACCAAATGTAAGTGCACTAAGCTACACGCTCAGGGGTGATGGGCTTATTTGGAATTAAGCTGACATTTTAATAGAGTGAAATTTGATTTGTTTTCTGTGATTGCCATCACTAAAGGGCCCCAGGGCCCCGAGCAGGTTAAAGCACAGCTATACAAGCTAGCTCCTTTTCCAGTATGTCATCATCTAAGCCAGGCCATAACTTAACTTAATATTGTTTGACACAAAAATTCAGTCTTTAGAGTTAAAAATTGATCAAAGTTTGAGTAAAAAAATATTACAAAAATTAGCTTGTCAGAGAACTGTCTGGGCCTGGTCCTAATGTTCTAATGAGCATGTGATTGACAGCCTTCAGTCCAACACTTTTAGCCTGTTATGCCACTGAAGCCAAGCTAACAACAAGAGCATGAGTGGAGATGGGAGAACTGAAACTTCAATCACCCCACTGTGTTCATGACTCACTAAAAAGCTTTTATATGGTGAAGTCCTAAAGATGGTAGGGTTCTTAATCACTGGATTCCTGGCCTCCAGGACATGGTGGAACTGCTGATTGAACAAACGGATGGATTACATTTCTCCAAGAGGGGGAGACCGAAGAGGCTGTTAAATCAGCCTGATACAGCAAAAAAAGGAGAATCTGCAATTTTGTGGGCATTGGATAGTTATTTACAGGACACTGTGTACATGTGTCCATAAGAGCAAATTTAACCATTCTTAACTTAAGAGGAAAACACAGGTTCCCTGTGGCTTTAAGCTTGTATGTTCAATATTTATTATTTACAATTACACATATAGTATTTCAAAACGGCACCAGACAGCAGCTTAAACTAAGGCATGAGTATGCGATCAAGTCCTGACTGCAATGGCACCTTGAGCAACCAGTGCTGATAGAGGTTGAGAATACACACACACACACACACACACACACACACACAAAAAGTTTCAGTTGAATGTGCATCAATATCAAATCATTGGACAATCTAAGAATGACTTTTTGTTTTCCTTGTTTTGTAGATAATGACATTGGAAACCCAACAGTAACTTCTGTCAGTGCCTCAGACAATTCCTCTGATACCTCTTATTTTTTGCCATGACTTGAATTGAAGAAGTCCAACTGCTCTCGAAAGTCACAGTGATTGTCAGTGACAACAAAAGCATTGTGTACATTATTATAATATGAATAATTTTAGCACTTATCTATTGAATCAAAGTGATCTCTCATGTAGAAGAAGAGAAAATTACTGTTGTATGTGTAATCTTGTTCTGATTAAACAAAAACTGTCTATTACATCTTTATGTACAATATATATCACCACTGTCCAAAAAAAAAAATCTATTTTTTTTACTTTTATTTTTCTATATCATTAGAGAAAATCAGCTGCCATTTACATTGTGTGGAATTTCATGATGATTACATCAATTGAAATACTCCAAAATTTCTTGGAATAAAAAAAAAAAAAAACTTCAAACTTAAAAGGTGCTTGTTTCTGCGATGATATACAGGTGTATGCAAATGTTTGGGGACCATTGGTCAAATGTCATGTTTTGTTGCTTTTTAAAGTGAAAAGAAATAAACACTATTACTTTAGATACAGTCATGTGAAAAAATTAGGACACCCTATGAAATCCTGTATATATTTTTTTTACATATTTGGACATGTGGATATTTTATATCAATTTTAACAATACGTTGAGATCCAAGTAATATGACAATATAAAAATTAAGAATGGCCTTTTTACACTTTTCTGTAAGATGTCATTTGAAAAGAATGCAATTTCTGGTGTGGCATAAATCAGGACACCCCTACATATTGGCCCACTTAAAATAGTTAAGCTCACACACAGGTGTATCACATCAGGTGCACATGATCAGAACATCGTTACCCAGCATTTTGAATGAGCTTGCTCTATTTAAACCTCAGAGAATTATTTTGGTGTGTCCCTGATTGTTGAAGTGAGAGTGAGCACCATGGTGAGATCCAAAGATCTGTCTGAGGCCCTCAGAAGGAAGATTGTGGCTGCTTGTGAGTCTGGTAAGGGATTTAAAAAGATCTCAAAAAAGAGTTTGACCTCAGCCATTCCACCATACAGAAAATTGTTTACAAGTGGAGGACATTCAAAACAACCGTGACCATGCCCAGGTCTGGCTGTCCAAGCAAGTTCACCCCCAGAGCAGACCGTAAAACGCTAAAAGAAGTCTTGAAAAATCCTAAAGTTTAATCACAGGACCTACAGCAGGCTCTTGCTACTGTTGATGTGATTGAAGTGCGCGACTCAACTATCAGAAAGAGACCACACAAGTTTAATTTTTATGGGAGGTGTGCAAGGAGACCATTGCTCTCTAAGAGAAACATTAAAGCCAGACTGAAGTTTGCCAGAGAGAACGCAGACAAAGACCAGGACTTCTGGAACAATGTTCTTTGGACAGATGAGTCTAAAACTGAATTATTTGGATACCAGAACAGAAGACATGTTTGGCGTAAACCAAATACAGCATTCCAAGAAAAGAACCTCATACCAACTGTGAAGCATGGAGGTGGAAGTGTCATGGTTTGGGGATGCTTTTGTAACACGGGTTCTAGCTAACAGCGGGCGTTAGCTGGATTATAGCATTGCAATTTAGGAGCGACAACACAGTAGGTAATTTCTATCATTAACCTTGGGTTTAATTGAATAAGCAAAAGAAGAAAACACCAAGATACTGTGAAATCAGAATGATCCCAGAATCGCCTACGGAGCCGGGGCAACTACTACCCAAGAGACGACACTGCACCACTGCACTATGATTGGGAGTTTAGGAAAACTTCCATTTAATAAAGAAACAAGTATGTAAATAAAAAAAACAAAAATAAAACATACAATAAACCAATCAAATTTGTGTCTGTATTAGCTAGTAAATCTACTACTCTACTTCGCTACTACCCGGGTAGGAAATAAAACATTTTTTGTTTAAAACCATAATCAGTCTCCAATCACAGTTCAATCAGTTCAACAATAATACAATTCAATTTCGTCTAGCAAAATAGTACAATTTCAATTACAATTTCAGTATCCCTTGTTTTCACGTGTGTGTGTGTGTGTGTGTAAATGTTCCTTGTTGCTCCACAGGTTGCAAATTGCACATGTGGCTGTGACTGTTCCAGTCCGTGAAGGAAAAAAAATAAGTATTCCTCCTACCGCACTGGAGAAAAGCTTCAGTGCAAAGTTTAACAGGAACAGGGGATTTCACAGACTAAATGATGTCCACTGCTTGCAAATCACTTGTTTAGGGTCAATATTCCAGGGTGGCTCGCCATCGAATGAAAACAGATCCAACTTTGACTCTGGCAAAAAAACCTGACCTATAATAAGGCCATAAATCACTATTAAATTCAAGTTTCAAAGTTTCAAAGCATGAACATAGACTGTAACCGGCGTGACTCACGAATAACTTCACTTATTTACAAAGTTATCTACACATAGTTTCTACACAGTAAACGAAGAAACTGCATCACTTGGCACTGAAAGGGTTAACTTCTGCCGCGTGCACCGTAACGTCGCCTCTCTCAGCCACGCGCAGCACAGGCTGTGTCTAAAACGCGCCAAAAACTTGCATGAACTCTGGAATTCGACAGATATCACTTATATAGCTTACTCTGGGTTTGCCGTTCTACTACCAAGTTATAAGAACACGTTCAAACACATTATACCGCTAGTATTTAACGCATCGCATATAAGAAAATACTAACCTAACTTAGCATAATCACCTGTAGCATCGGCAATGCAGTACACTTACCAATGCGAAAATCCGTTTGTCAGCAAATAGAACTCCTTGTTCGCCAGGGAAGTGCTTTTTTTTTTTTTTTTGGGTCCAACCACTGAGCAGTTTAAATAAACCAACGATTCTCTTAACCCTAGCGCTGTTTTTATTGTTTTTATAACTTTTAGCTTATCTCTGTTCTCTTGCAGGGAAATCCACCGCCTTGGCTGCTGGCTGAACCCAAAAAGGGAGTTCGGCACCAAATCCAGCAGTATTTTACCCTCACATTAATGTAACTGGCCACCTTATTGGCTGGCTGGATCAGTCACGTGAAATATCTCTCCAATCAGTGAAATGGATACTTACGGACTAAATAAACCTATTTTTGTTTTTAATATTTGTGTCCATTTTATTTTATTCTTCTCAGCTCATTTCATATAGATTGAGCTTGGCTCAGGCTCAGAAATACTTGTACATTAAACTTTAACAGTTAAATATTAGTTTCTTCTCTTAGAATTAAGAATCAGTTATTTCATGGTTCCAGTGTTCTGTAGCAAAATTCTTAATAATTAGATTAGATTAGTCTTATTCAGATCTTTTGTGACCTGGGTTACACTTTGCTGCAGCAGGACCTGGCCAGCTTACCATCATAGAATCCACCATGAATTCTACTGTGTATCAGAGATTGCTTGAGGAACAGGTGAAACCATCTGTAAAAAAAATTAAAGCTGAAGCAGAACTGGACCCTGCAATATGACAATGACCCAAAACATACCAGTAAATCCACTAAGGACCGCCTGAAACCTAAGTGGAGAGTCCTGGAATGGCCAAGTCAAAGTCCGGATCATAATCCCATTGAGATGCTGTGGAGTGACTTAAAACGGGCTATTCATGCAAGAAACCCCTCAAACATCTCACAGCTGAAAGAACTGTGTTGAGGAGTGGGGCAAACTTTCTTCAGATCGATTTCAGAGATTGGTAGACGGCTACAAGAAGCGTCTCACTGAAGTTATTTCAGCCAAAGGGGGCAACAGTAGTTATTAGAGGGTAGGGTGGCCTAACTTTTTCATCCATTATAATATGCATTTTGTTCATATCTTGTTTCATGAGTTTAATTGCAATGAAATAACTTTCTTTTCCAGAAATAAACAAAAACAGGATTGGACATTGATATGTAAACATTTCTTAATAAAGAGCTGACTGTTTAATGAGGTGTCCTAATTTTTTCATGACGATATACTTAAAAAAAGTTGTCTTTCTGTGAATGTTAATGCACTGAATTCTAGCTGGGTTTTAGATCAGATTAGATTAAGTGACCCTTATTAGTCCCACAAATTGGGAAATTTCACCTCTACATTTAACCCATCCATAAAGTGAAACACCACAAACACACTAGCGAATACACACACACACACTAGGGGGCAGTGAGCACGCTTGCCTGGAGCAGTGGATAGACCTGTCCGCAGCACCTGGGGAGCAGTTGGGGGTTAGGTGTCTTGCTCAAGGACCCCTCAGTCATGTATTGTCGGCTCTGCGGATTGAACTGGCAACCTTCAGCTAAACAGATCGAGCTCAACCTTTTGACTCGTTCTGTTTGTGTGTTCTCTGGTCTTTCTCGTGTTGATACGTGACTTTTATACAAACAATGCTATATTAACCCTTAGTTTGTCAGGTTGTGATGTCCTACTAAGGATAAACTACATTTTAAAAAGTAGCCACTACTCTGGAAAAGTAGCTAAATTGTAGCTAGCTACAAATTTTGAGAAAGTAGCTACAAAGTAGCTAACTACAAATTTTTCAGTAGCTATCCCAACCCTGGGTTTGACTCCTGGCTTCTTGCTGAACTCCAGCCATTGCATGGATTAATTCAGTTTCTTCAGCTGCACAACTGAATTGATTTAATGAAAAACTGATGATACAAAACAGGCATTAGATGGTAAATGTTAGTCCTGGAATTCCTCAAGGAGAGCCTGGAAAATTGTTAAACTAACACACATCAAACTACAATGGATTGTTCATTCTGTTATTTGTATTTATACCAATGTTACTGTTTTTGAAACAAACACTTTCTGCCCAGATAAATGTTCTAGTTTATTTGTAATAAGTTATTAAAACGTTTAAACTGTATGAAGGTATCATGTGAAAGCCCACCTAACTAGCTCACCCATCATCAGCTTAGTCACTTAAACATTCCAGTGTAAATAATGATCCTCTTCATTTAATAATTCTAATACAAGGATTTGTGCAGTTAAAGCTCAGCAATGCATTTAATCACCCTGAGCAGAAGCTACATATGTAAGTTTATATGCAGAAAAGGGTTACATGTGACTTAAGAAGGTTCTGTCAGTTCTATTTGTGTAAAGTCAGCTATTGGATGGACATGCTAGGAAACAGAACCTGGACTACGTTTGTAAGCAAACACTGAACGTGCCATTGATAGTGAAATCAGTTAACTGAAGTCTTAAAATCAGCAGCGCTCATCTTGGTTGGTGGTAGATTCATTTATTTCCTGGCAGAGGGAAAGAGCCTACACTGGTAGCAGTTGGTTAACTAGAGTGGTCAGGTTTGCAAAACTGAACACAAACCTCGATGCCACTTGTGCTACGTTCTTTAAATATAGAGTTCAAGGGTTAATTAGTAAAGAAATTGATCCTATATAGTAACATGAACCCATTTTATTAAGAGTGTACCTGATGCCATGACCATACATGAGGCACCGTTAGTCCTACAACTTCATGGTGTTGATTTGTGGTGCAGATCAGTTCATCCTTTTCAATATTTCAGTGGCACTTTTTTGTGAGATTATTCTTTTATTTCTTAAAATCTAAAAATGTGCATAGTAGAAATATAGTTTAAATAATAGTTTAAGATTAAGTGGCATGAACATGAACTTGGCGGGGGGGGGGGGGGGGACTGAGTGTCATTTCCTGTTTTTATTCTACTAATATAAGACGAGCTCGGGTGGAGCAGGCTGTGCCTACCAGTTAGATCTTGGACAAGAGCACATATTGCATTGGTCTTTGGTAAGTGGTATTTTTAATTAAGTAATCGTTACATCCCATGTAGGCTTTGTTGTGTGTGATATCTTTTGTATTATAGAAATGAATGAATCTGCATGAACGTGATCTTGTAGCCTGATGTTTATGCATCTCTTTGTGGTTGTGATTTTTTTTAACACAACCTGGATACATTTGTGTAGTCTAATGAGTGTCTAATGAACAATTAGCTCTGACTTGATCAGTGTTTCCCTAAAATGCACAGTCGTCTATGCAGTCAGGCTTGCACAAACATGACCACAGTTATGTCATCAGAACTGCGCATCGGCTGAATAGGTTTTAAGTTGGAATGTATGCTTTTGTATAACGATTTCTACCTGTGCATTTTTCATTTACTAATAAACTGCACTGTACTTTAACACAAAGTTCTCTACACCCTTCTTCCATTTACCGCTTTATTGACCTAAAATGGGCATAGAGGTCTTCTCAAGTATTATTAACAACAATAGCTTAAAGGGTTTGCTCTGTATTTGTTTTTCAGTGCAAAGCAAACTATCTTGTTCAGTGCTACAGATTATAATATGTACTGAAACATACCCAAAGCATTAACAAGGTCCTGGAGGGTATGACATATACATTGTATATGCTTGGCAAAGCTGTCCTACTATAAAATGAATATATATCATCAGCCTATATTTTGTGGAAATTATACAATTAACTTGATTACAAAAGCTCTATAAATGTAATTTTTAGAAGGTTGCAAATAGATTTTGTCACTGAATACAGGAAAAAACCCCAAACCTTGTTTATTATTGTTAGTTATAAGCTTTGTTCTAGAAAAATAAAACTGGGATGACTTAAGTCTTCTAGATTCATTAGGAGAAGTCTGCAACCACCCCAGCATCACCCCCACCCCAACTCCAAATCCAAATCCAAATCATTTATGTAAAAGCATTTACATGAGATACAAAGCTAAAAGCTACTTAAGGAATGGTGTTTATCTGTGATGGGGAGAGCAGGGCACAACTTTTCCAATCTGTGAATGCTTAGAACTTTCAGTGTGTATATATGCAAAATTTTCACAAATAATGTCTGAAAGTGTAACAAATAACAAAAACAAAAGTGTTTGAATTCCCGTTTTCCCTCACTATAGGTTCTTTCTCCTAATACAGTACCATACATCCTGCTGTATTAATATGCTACCTTCAGAACTTCTCATCATTTTGACAAATTATTAGGAATCATTGGATTGTTTTTTTCTTTCTTTCAGGAAGCAAATATCCAGATCTTATCTCCATCAGCATTCTTGAAGGAAAGCACTTTGCAGTGACTTTATAAAGCTGCACTGTATTCTTTGCTGTACATGTTCCTTCAGACATATTACAGATAATACATTTGGAGAATCTGTCCACCCTCTGCTTCTGTATCTTCATACTTTCCCATCTCATTATCAGTTTACATCATCTGATTTTAATAAAGTAGAGACACATCAGACAATTAAAAAATGGCTGCATCACTTCCACCCAAGCTTCGCTTCCTCACTTGGAATGTCAATGGTTTAGAAACTGCTTTGCGCATTAAGCCACACCGGCAGCCTGACAGGCAGAAGGATGTACGCAAGGAATTGGAAGAGGCAGATGTGGTTTTCCTTCAGGAGACCCATATTAAAAGGGGCAATGAAGATGTTATGAGAGAGTTTCCAGAGTGGCACCAGTTTTATACTATATTGGACAAAGCTGAAAGAGGGGTAGCTATATTAATTAAGAAAACCATTTCCTTCGAATACATTCATCCTAGGCAAGATGATGATGGTTTCATAGTTCTCCACTGCAAGTTGGAGCATCAGCCATATACTTTGGTGAGTGTGTATCATCATCAAAAAGATGAAGCAATTCTTAGTCGCCTTTCAGAGTATCTGCAGAACAATGCCACTGGAATGATGGTAATCGGAGGAGACTTCAATGCTGTATTCAGTCCCTTCATCGATAAAAAAGAGCCTACAATCAACCAAAGTCATTCAGTTTTGCTGAACCGGCTCAAGCTGTTCATGAGGTCTCTTCAGCTTGTGGATGTCTGGAGATGGCTGCATAATTTTATGCGCTTCTACACTTACTACAGAAGAGAAAGCACCTCAAGAATTGACTTTTTCTTTGTGCCAGAGGAGTGCCTGTGGCGTGTGCAGTCATGCGAAATTGAGGATGTACCAGCTAATGACCATCTCCCTGTGAGCCTAGAGTTGAACAATGCTGCTGTATCTTCAGGGTACTCTCCAAAAGACATCCCGATCAAATATACCTTTACAAATTGTGATGTGAGATGCACAATCGAGGACATTACCACAGCCATCAAATCTCTGCAAGTGTCAGATACACGAAGACAGGATAAAATACCTGCGTCTGTGTACAAGACATTCGCTACTGATGGTAGAATATTACAATATTTGCAGATCTTGTACAACAGAATCCTTGATGGATCATTTGATGTAATAATGAATCATTTCAATGATTCAATCCAGTGTCAAATCCAGCGTCAAGGCAAGTGTCAAAACTTTCATTTCTTTAATGTTGACTATGTAATCTTGGCAACTATCCTTGCCAGGCACCTGGACGAAAAGTTGGAATCCCTGTTAAGGAGACACAGGAGGCCAAACTATAACACACGTGTTGCAATGATCTACTACTTCCCTGAGGTTCCAGAATCTGTAGAGATGTCGCTTCTTGAGCATGCTTTTGAAAGTGCATCTCTTTCACCAGAATTTCAGGCCTTGAAAAAGATCCTTAGGAGGAGCCCTTCTTATGGCGCATCACAGTCTTACTTGTTGTGTCAAGGTTGCCCTCTGACTCCACTCCTGCACAGTCTCCTTCTGAGGTATGTCACTGAGAGAAGTGTAGGAGTGCACAACACTGGTGACATTGAAATTTATGCCTACAAATACTTTGTCAACGTGGTTGTTCCTAATAATAGTCCTTTAGGAAGACCAGATGAAATCAATGTGAATGGATTGCAGGTCCGAAGAAACATTGCAACATCACTGGAGCATGTGTATGTCTACAATCCACAGTCATGATTCAATAGCAGTCGTGATCGAGTGCTAGAATTGTTCAGGCCCTTTTTCAAATTACCCACAAAGATATGATGATGCAGCCAAGGCCTGACCTGACCAGGGGCCATCAAGATAAATGTGGGCATTTGTTGACTGAGCTTAATCAATGACTTTAAGCAAGAATTACGCTTGGTAATGTCTTTACTGTACTCGTATGATATTTTAAACTCCAAAAGACAGTCAGTGTGCTGGCTGGCTGGTTTAAGTGATTCTAGCAACTAACTCACTGTTTTCACTTATTAACTGAATTGATACCAATATTTATATGTTTTTATTTGATAGCATTTATTCATTTTAAAGACCCTTGATAACATTTAAGTCAGCAATTTATTGTTTGTTTTGAAAATTCACTGAACTACAGACTTAAAAAGTCTAACAAAGAATTTGGCATGGAAAACATATAGCACTTGAACTGTCTACTATTCGTGTATGTACACCAACTGATGTACAGCCTCCTGATGTGGAATTATCAAAATTGCTTAGCATTATTTACTCTTGTCTTGCATTATTTACTCTCTTGTAGCAATATTTACTCTAGGATGACAGTATACTGAATAAGCTTATAGGGACCGGCATATTGCAGTAGGCCAGCTTCGCTTGAGTGTGTACGTGCACTATAACCTTATGTTCTACAACTTCTAAGAAAAATATGTTTTGCGTCTGTCTCTGGAAACAGACTGGAGGGAAGTGAGAGAGACAATCACACCTAAACCACAGCATGCAGATGTCTAATTAAAAAGGCGAGTCAGAGACACAGGAAACTGACAACGGAGGCAAAAGTAGAAAGATAGCAACTCCATGTGGGGGGGGGCGTTAACAACAAACTGCTGTGGTCAGGCTTGGTTGTCCTCCCATGCACATGGCGGGGGGGTGTTTTTTGATTATATAATGTAATAAAATAAAATGTAAAAAAGGAGTTTGACCTTCTCTGGCAGACTTTGTGAATGTCAGACGAAGCTCCCGGAGCTCCGCTAATAAAGTTGCTGAAACCTTCAACTTCACTGCATGTAGTCTGTTTTCTTGATCCTTGTGACCAGATTCAACAAACGCGAGTGCTGTCAAGTGAGGGATAGTAGAGCGCACTCAACAATATTGTGCTGCATTACAAGACTGCATACTTTCTGATTATCAGTTCATATTTAGTGATAGTAACAGCAACATAAACCCCTGGAGCAGAATTGAATATATGTATAGACATCACCAGTGGCCAGACCTGCGGTTCTTTCAGCGCCGCTATATATGTAGATGCAGGGTTGGCTCTAGAATATACAATTCCTAGGAAAGATTTAATTCCCAGATGAACCTAACTCATCTTAATTGACTATTTGGAAAAAAAAAGGAGTATTATCTTTTGATCTTAGATTGAAGTGTGTGATACATGCAGATATATGCATCCACACCCACGCAAATTTAAATATCTCTCACAAAGATTTGACTAAAACAACAATGAAATCTGAGATGCACATCATCTCTTAGGGCAATGGGTCCTGTCCTTGTGACCCCCTGTGTGCCCTTATTTTTAATTTCTATGTAAAACATTTTCTTTCTAGTTTCTAGTTAAGAGCTTTATTTTTTTTGCCTTCTCCGTGCTTTTACTCTACGCAACTATTCTAACAGTTTTTTTTAACTGCAATTCATTCAAAAGTCAAGCCACAAATACAAACTTTTTTTGACATTTAATTTTTTGGCTTTCACTGTAATGAATACTGTGCAGCTTTATAAAGTCACTGCAAAGTGCTTTCCTTCAAGAATGCTGATGGAGATAAGATCTGGATATTTGCTTCCTGAAAGAAAGAAAAAAACAATCCAATGATTCCTAATAATTTGTCAAAATGATGAGAAGTTCTGAAGGTAGCATATTAATACAGCAGGATGTATGGTACTGTATTAGGAGAAAGAACCTATAGTGAGGGAAAACGGGAATTCAAACACTTTTGTTTTTGTTATTTGTTACACTTTCAGACATTATTTGTGAAAATTTTGCATATATACACACTGAAAGTTCTAAGCATTCACAGATTGGAAAAGTTGTGCCCTGCTCTCCCCATCACAGATAAACACCATTCCTTAAGTAGCTTTTAGCTTTGTATCTCATGTAAATGCTTTTACATAAATGATTTGGATTTGGATTTGGAGTTGGGGTGGGGGTGATGCTGGGGTGGTTGCAGACTTCTCCTAATGAATCTAGAAGACTTAAGTCATCCCAGTTTTATTTTTCTAGAACAAAGCTTATAACTAACAATAATAAACAAGGTTTGGAGGTTTTTTCCTGTATTCAGTGACAAAATCTATTTGCAACCCTCTAAAAATTACATTTATAGAGCTTTTGTAATCAAGTTAATTGTATAATTTCCACAAAATATAGGCTGATGAAATATATTCATTTTATAGTAGGACAGCTTTGCCAAGCATATACAATGTATATGTCATACCCTCCAGGACCTTGTTAATGCTTTGGGTATGTTTCAGTACATATTATAATCTGTAGCACTGAACAAGATAGTTTGCTTTGCACTGAAAAACAGATACAGAGCAAACCCTTTAAGCTATTGTTGTTAATAATACTTGAGAAGACCTCTATGCCCATTTTAGGTCAATAAAGCGGTAAATGGAAGAAGGGTGTAGAGAACTTTGTTAAAGTACAGTGCAATTTATTAGTAAATGAAAAATGCACAGGTAGAAATCGTTATACAAAAGCATACATTCCAACTTAAAACCTATTCAGCCGATGCGCAGTTCTGATGACATAACTGTGGTCATGTTTGTGCAAGCCTGACCGCGTAGACGACTGTGCATTTTAGGGAAACACTGATCAAGTCAGAGCTAATTGTTCATTAGACACTCATTAGACTACACAAATGTATCCAGGTTGTGTTAAAAAAAATCACAACTACAAAGAGATGCTTAAACATCAGGCTACAAGATCACGTTCATGCAGATTCATTCATTTCTATAATACAAAAGATATCACACACAACAAAGCCTACATGGGATGTAACGATTACTTAATTAAAAATACCACTTACCAAAGACCAATGCAATATGTGCTCTTGTCCAAGATCTAACTGGTAGGCACAGCCTGCTCCACCCGAGCTCGTCTTACATTAGTCGAATAAAAACAGGAAATGACACTCAGTCCCCTTCCCCCACCAGAGCAGAACATGAACTTGGCGGGCAGGCGGGGGGGTGGTGGGTGGGGAAGCCACTTAATCTTAAACTATTATTTAAACTATATTTCTACTATGCACATTTTTATATTTTAAGAAATAAAAGACTAATCTCACAAAAAAGTGCCACTGAAATATTGAAAAGGATGAACTGATCTGCACCACAAATCAACACCATGAAGTTGTAGGACTAACGGTGCCTCATGTATGGTCATGACATCAGGTACGCTCTTAATAAAATGGGTTCATGTTACTATATAGGATCAATTTCTTTACTAATTAACCCTTGAACTCTGTATTTAAAGAGCGTAGCACAAATGGCATCGAGGTTTGTGTTCAGTTTTGCGACCTGACCACTCTAGTTAACCAACTGCTACCAGTGTAGGCTGTTTCCCTCTGTCAGCAACAAAATATGACATTTGACCAATGGTCCCCAAACATTTGCATACACCTGTATATCATTGCAGTCCAAAGAAAAACAAGCACCTTTTAAGTTTGAAGTATTTTTTTTATTATTCCAAGTAATTTTGGAGTATTTCAATTGATCTATTCATCATGAAATTCCACACAATGTAAATGGCAGCTGATTTTCTCTAATGATATAGAAAAATAAAAGTAAAAAAAATAGATTTTTTTTTGACAGTGGTGATATATATTGTACATAAAGATGTAATAGACAGTTTTTGTTTAATCCGAACAAGATTACACATACAACAGTAATTTTCTCTTCTTTTACATGACAGATATCACTTTGATTCAATAGATAAGTGTTAAAATTATTCATATTATAATAATGTACACAATGCTTTTGTTGTCACTGACAATCACTGTGACTTTCGAGAGCAGTTGGACTTCTTCAGTTCAAGTCATGGAAAAAAATAAGAGAGAATCATAGTATCCCGGTCAGCCCTGGTATCACAGGAATTGTCTGAGGCACTGACAGAAGTTACTGTTGGGTTTCCAATGTCATTATCTACAAAACAAGGAAAACAAAAAGTCATTCTTAGATTGTCCAATGATTTGATATTGATGCACATTCAACTGAAACTTTCACCCATATCTGAAGCTTATTTGTCAGCGCAATGGAGGCACAACTCATCAAACAACAGTGAAAGCCAAAAAATTAAACTTCAAAAAAAGTTTGTGTTTGTGGCTTGACTTTTGAATGAACTGCAGTTAAAAAAAGCAACCCAACTGAAGGACGACACATATGTTGGTTTTTCATGGAGGTTTTAAAAAGACCAAACAAATACACATACAGGAAAGCAGAAAACTGTACTTTTCTATTCTCAACCTTCCCCGGCCGGGTGACCGAGGTCCTTTCTGTGTGGAGTTTGTAAGTTCTCCACATGTCTGTGTGGGTTTCCTCCAGGTTCTCCGGTTTCCTCCCACAGTCCAAAGACATGCAGTCAGGCCAGTTGGACATGTTACATTGCCCTTGGGTGTGAGTGTATGAGTGATTGTGTATGTATGTCTGTCTGTCTGCCCTGCAATGGACTGGCGACCTGTCCAGGGTGTATCCTGCCTTCCGCCCAATGACCACTGGGATAGAAACCCTGAGGGAGACGCAGCTTAGAACATATGTGTGTGTGTGTGTGTGTGTGTGTGTGTGTGAGTGTGTGTGTGTGTGTGTGTGTATTCTCAACCTCTATCAGCACTGGTTGCTCAAGGTGCCATTGCAGTCAGGACTTAGTTTGCCTTAGTTTAAGCTGCTGTCTGGTGCCGTTTTGAAATACTATATGTGCAATTGCAAGTAATAAATATTGAACATACAAGCTTAAAGCCACAGGGAACCTGTGTTTTCCTCTTAAGTTAAGAATGGTTAAATTTGCTCTTATGGACACATGTACACAGTGTGTCCTGTAAATAACTATCCAATGCCCACAAAATTGCAGATTCTCCTTTTTTTGATGTATCAGGCTGATTTAACAGCCTCTTCGGTCTCCCCCTCTTGGAGAAATGTAATCCATCCGTTTGTTCAATCAGCAATTCCACCATTTCCTGGATGCCAGGAATCCAGTAATTAAGAACCCTACCATCTTTAGGACTTCACCATATAAAAGCTTTTTAGTGAGTCATGAACACAGTGGGGTGATTGAAGTTTCAGTTCTCCCATCTCCACTCATGCTCTTGTTGTTAGCTTGGCTTCAGTGGCATAACAGGCTAAAAGTGTTGGACTGAAGGCTGTCAATCACATGCTCATTAGAACATTAGGACCAGGCCCAGACAGTTCTCTGACAAGCAAATTTTTGTAATATTTTTTTTTTACTCAAACTTTGATCAATTTTTAACTCTAAAGACTGAATTTTTGTATCACACAATATTAAGTTAAGTTATGGCCTGGGCTTAGATGATGACATACTGGAAAAGGAGCTAGCTTGTATAGCTGTGCTTTAACCTGCTCGGGGCCCTGGGGCCCTTTAGTGATGGCAATCACAGAAAACAAATCAAATTTCACTCTATTAAAATGTCAGCTTAATTCCAGATAAGCCCATCACCCCTGAGCGTGTAGCTTAGTGCACTTACATTTGGTATTTTTATGCTAAATAAAGAAGATTTAAGCTTGATGCATTGTTGTTTGAAAAGATGCACCCAGTTGGACCTTACACTACAGTAAATTCCTTCAGCTAACTTAATTTAAATAGTTTTTGTCTTAGAAAATGCTTTTGGCAAAAATGGCTGTTTTTCTAAAATAATAATAAGTTCTGACTTTTACTGTATTAACTCTGCTCAAAGACTTGGTATATTAGCTCCACCATATAGTGCAGCAGCAGTACCTGCTACTTGCTTACTCAAATGTATTGATACTTCATGAATATCAATAGTCATACTTAATTGCCCTCTCCATGGATCACCACCTTATCGTGGTGGAGAGGTTTGTGTGCTTGAAGGACCCTAGGAGCTATGTTGTCTGGAGCAAAAGCTCCTGGTAGGGTCTCCCATGGCAAACTGGTCCTAGGTGACAGGCCAGACAAAGTGTGATCCATAACCACCCCTATGAGGACAACAAAACCGGACTTGTGTATCCTGCCCGGATCAGGGTTACCGGGGCCCCACCCTGGAGCCAGGCCTGGGGGAGGGGCTCGCCAGCGAGCGTCTGGTGGCCGGGCATTCACTCATGGTGCCCGGCCGGGCCCAGCCCGAAGGAGCTACATGAGTCCCCCCTCCCATCGACCCACCACCGATGGGAGGGGCAGTAGTAGGGGTGCGGTGCACTGTGGATCGGGCAGTGTCCGAAGGCGTGGGCCTTGGCGTTCTGATCCTCGGTTGCTGAAACTGGCTTTTGGAACTTGGAACGTTACCTCACTGGCGGGGAAGGAGCCTGAGTTGGTGCGCGAGGTTGAGAGATACCGGCTAGATATAGTCGGGCTCACCTCAACACACAGCTTGGGGTCTGGGTCCAATCTCCTTGAGAGGGGCTGGACTTTTTTCTTTTCTGGAGTTGCCCATGGTGAGAGGCGGCGGGCAGGTGTGGGCTTTCTCATAGCCCCTCGACTCGGCGCCTGTATGTTGGGGTTTTCTCCGGTGGATGAGAGGGTAGCTTCCCTACGCCTTCGGGTTGGGGAACGGGTCCTGACTGTTGTCTGTGCTTATGCACCGAACAGCAGTTCAGAATACCCAGCCTTCATAGAGTCCTTGGGAGGGGTGCTTGAAAGTGCTCCTCCTGGAGACTCGATTGTCCTACTGGGGGACTTCAACGCTCACGTGGGCAACGACAGTAAGACCTGGAGGGGTGTGATTGGGAGGAATGGCCTCTCTGATCTGAACCAGAGTGGTGTTCAGTTTTTGGACTTCTGTGCAAACCACAGTTTGTCCATAACGAACACCATGTTTGAACACAAGGATGTCCATAAGTGCACATGGCACCAGGACACCCTAGGCCGCAGTTCAATGATTGACTTTGTAGTCGTGTCAGCGGACTTGCGGCCTTGTGTATTGGACACTCTTGTAAAGAGAGGAGCTGAGCTGTCAACTGATCACCACCTGGTGGTGAGTTGGATCAGGTGGTGGGGGAAGATGCCAGTCAGACCAGGCAAACCCAAACGTATAGTGAGGGTTTGCTGGGAACGTCTGGCAGAAGAACCTGTCAGATTGATCTTCAACTCACACTTCCGTCAGAACTTTGACCAGATATCGGGGGAGGTGGGGGACATTGACTCAGAATGGGCCATGTTCCGCTCCTCCATTGTTGAAGCGGGTTACTGTAGCTGTGGTCGCAAGGTAGTTGGTGCCTGTCGGGGCGGTAATCCTCGAACCCGGTGGTGGACACCCCAGGTGAGAGATGCCGTCAAGCTGAAGAAGGAGTCCTACCAGACATGGTTGGCCTGTAGGACACCAGAGGCAGCTGTCAGGTATCGACAGGCCAAGCGATCTGCGGCTTCAGTCGTTGCCAAGGCAAAAACCCGGGTGTGGGAAGAGTTCGGTGAGGCCTTGGAAAGTGACTTTAAGTCGGCTCCGAAAAGATTCTGGCAAACCATCAGGCGACTCAGAAGGGGAAAGCAGTGTGCCACTAGCACTGTATATAGTGGAGATGGTGTGCTGCTGACTTCGACTGAAGACGTCATTGGGCGGTGGAAGGAATACTTTGAGGACCTTCTCAATCCCACCAACACGTTCTCCAGTGAGGAGGCAGAGTCTGGGGACACGGGAATAGGCTTGTCCATTACTGAGGCCGAAGTCGCTAAGGTAGTTAAAAAGCTCCTTGGCGGCAGGGCTGCAGGGGTGGATGAGATCCGTCCCGAGTTCCTCAAGGCTCTGGATGTTGTGGGGCTGTCTTGGCTGACACGCCTTTTCAACATTGCGTGGTGGTGCCACTGGATTGGCAGACTGGGGTGGTGGTGCCTCTTTTTAAAAAAGGGGACCGGAGGGTGTGTTCTAACTACAGGGGAATCACACTCCTCAGCCTCCCTGGTAAGGTCTATGCAGGGGTACTGGAGAAGAGAGTCTGGCTTATAGTCGAACCTCGGATTCAGGAGGAGCAGTGCGGGTTCCGTCCTGGTCATGGAGCACTGGACCAACTCTTTACCCTCTCCAGGATTCTGGAGGGTTCATGGGAGTTTGCCCAACCAGTCCACATGTGCTTTGTGGATCTGGAGAAGGCATTCGACTGTGTTCCCTGGGGTATTCTGTGGGAGGTGCTTCGGGGGTACGGGGTACATGGCTCTTTGCTACGAGCCATTCAGGCCCTGTACAAACAAAGCAGGAGCTTAGTTCGCATGGCCGGCAGTAAGTCAGACTCGTTCCCAGTGAGAGTTGGACTCCGTCAGGGCTGCCCTTTGTCACCGATTCTATTCATAATTTTTATGGATAGAATTTCTAGGCACAGTCAGGGGATGGAGGGTGTCCGGTTTGGTGACCTCAGGGTCACATCACTGCTGTTTGCAGATGATGTGGTCCTATTGGGGACATCAGGCCGTGAACTTCAGCTTTCACTGGATCGGTTTGCAGCCGAGTGTGAAGCGGCCGGGATGAGGATCAGTACCTCCAAATCCGAGGCCATGGTTCTCACGCGGGAAAGGGTGGAGAGCCCTCTCTGGGTCGGGGATGAGCTCTTGCCTCAAGTGGAGGAGTTTAAGTATCTCGGGGTCTTGTTCACGAGTGATGGTACAAGGGAGCGGGAGATTGGCAGGCGGATTGGTGCTGGGTCAGCAGTGATGCGGGCTCTTTACCGGTCTGTTGTGGTAAAGAAAGAGCTGAGCCATAAGGCAAGGCTCTCGATTTACTGGTCGATCTACGTTCCCACCCTCACCTATGGTCATGAGCTTTGGGTAATGACCGAAAGAACGAGATCGCAAATACAAGCGGCCGAAATGAGTTTCCTCCGCAGGGTGGCTGGACTCTCCCTTAGAGATAGGGTGAGAAATTCGGTCATCCGGGAGGGACTCGGAGTAGAGCTGCTGCTTCTTCACGTCGAGAGGAGCCAGTTGAGGTGGTTCGGGCATCTTGTTAGGATGCCTCCTGGACGCCTCCCTTGGGAGGTGTCACAGGCAAGTCCACTGGGGAGGAGACCCCGGGGAAGACCCAGGACATGCTGGCGTGACTATATCCCCCAGCTGGCCTGGGAGCGCCTCGGAATCCCTCCCAGGGAGCTAGTGGAAGTGGCTGGGGAAAGGGAGGTCTGGGCTTCATTGCTCAGGATGCTGCCCCCGCGACCCGAACCCCGGAGAAGCGGAAGATGATGGATGGATGGATGGATGGATGGATGGATGGATGGATGGATGGATGGATGGATGGATGGATGGATGGATGGATACTTAATTGCACATACACGTTTCAGAGGACAAGGAGTCAATTATGGCTATATATGGATATATGGCTAAGGAAAAAGGTGTTAAAGGTGTGCTAATGATGGAGTGATTAGGTGGTATAGCACAATCAGCACATGAAAGATCAAAGTTTGCCTCTCTGTTGAGGCAGGAACACCACTGTTATACTATAGAGCCCTTGGGCAAAACTACATTCATTTATCAATTAAAACCACTCTCTCAAAGAGCGGCACTTGAATGCATAAGATGTAGTTGCTTGGTGATTAAAGATGGAGTAGTTAGAAGTTCTTCAATAATAAGATCATAACTGAGACTAAAGAAAACTAAGAAAATTCAAGAAAATGTCTCTCACTGACCTTTTAAGTCTTTTAGTTTCTTCCTAGCATTCCGATCTGCAGCGAATCTCAGCCAGTTCTTGATTTCCTTTTCAGCGTCTGCATCATTTACTCCACGGTATAGTGCAGCATCTGAAAGAGAGGGCATAAGAATTCCAATTGACTTACAGTCTGACTGACGGAGTGATTTACAGTATTATATTGTTATAGTGTTAGGAGTCTTGCCCAAGGACTCTTATTGGAATAGTGTAGGTTGTTTCCTCCGGCAGAGGATCAAACCCCACTCTGGGGCGTGGGAAGCAGTGGTGTTAACCCTTACACTATACCAACCTACAGTAGATGGCACATGTCAAACTGGTACACACATAAATGCCTTTTTCACAGCTTCCCAGCTGAACTTTTTCCAGAGTATCACACTCCCTCTACCAGCAGGGTGCGATGCAGTGTGTTGTATCACATTTGTCTTACAACCATCTTTAAAAATTTACGTGACTTGTGCTACAGTAGTTCTTCGGTCAGTTCAGATCAGACAGGATTGCCTTCATTCTTGTGCATGATGTGGCCATAACGATTTACCCCTTTTTAAGGCACTTCATGCCTGCCCATTTCTCCTGCATGCAACATATGAAGTAAAATACCTGTTTGTTAACCATTTAATATATCCCAGAGCTTGACATGTGCCACTGTTACGATGTTTGGCTCACCTGTGTACATTTATCAAACATAAAAGTACAGGTGTGTAATAATTCAAGAAATAAGCAATTTACCTTTGATCACTTTGAGTAATTCAAGACCACCTATGGCTTGTTTATTTTTCCTTCCTTGCCAGTTGAATGACTCAGCAAGATCAACTGTCATAACTGCTTCCATTATCGTTCTCACAATCTGTTTCGCACCAAAGCCTCCAAGTCCTGACAAGTAATCTATCTGTGAAAAAGTAAAAGAATAAAATGTAATGTAAAAAAGTAATTAAAAATACAAAATTTCCATTCACTATAATGTCTTGATTTTGCCATTGGTTTGACTCCATTGTTTTGTTTTATTTTATGAAGTTGCGCAAGGGACTTAAGTCTTCCAAATGACTGAAGTCATTCAAAGGAAACTGCTTTTATGTTGGCTAGAAAATTAAGCAATCTTTCAAATATAATGTGGATAGAAAGAGGTCAGACATGCTAAACTCATGGTGTAGTTTTAAATCAGTGCAGAGCTCACTTGTATATATTGTATATATCAGTCTTAAAGGCAGAGTAACAAAAAAAGCTGATTAATTATTTGAGATAATGAAAGATTTTTTCAGTGCAGCTTTCACTTACGCAAGTTTGCCTAGTCTTCCTGTCTTTGAGCTTATTTTCAATTATGTAAAGTTCTTCATGGCTATTAAGTGGCAGTTTGGCCTGGAGTGTTTCTGACGGCATGCTTGTGCATCCGTCAGATCTGCTGAGTAATGCTTTCAGCATGTTGGAATTTTCTTGGACTTTGTTGTTGATTTCTCTCAGCAATTTTAAGAGGTTTTGACTATCTGTTGAGAAAACATATATTATAGTTTGTTTTGAAATGCTGAACATGAACAGAGAATGCATGGAATGTTTTTCCCTTTGACCATTTGAAACTGCTGACCATTTGAGCTGGAGCCAGGGAGTGCAGCTGGACGTTTGGACCCAGCCTTCAGAGTTGGCCAGGATGGTACAGGTGGCATTAGGAACGAATCTGAACTCTTCTCTGGTTGTAGTTTCCTTCTTTTTAGAGGTACTGCTCCAAACGGTAACCTTTACCATAAATAGATTGGCATTATTGTTGTACCAAAAATTAAGATGAAAAACAATACAACATATTTTATATTGTCAAAGTTAATCCTAATGTAAATTGCAGAACTATGAGATGATATAAGGTACATTTCATCTCTTTAGTTTAGATTTTGAAACTTTGACAATGTTTACATACTACATCAAATTCTTTTATTTAAAAAAGCAGGGACAATTAGGTTTCACATGACATGAGAATGATTTGTGTGCTGTTGGAATACAGTCTTCTAGTTTAAATTTCCATCCAGGTAGATTTAAAAGAAGACAGAAATCAGAAATAGAAATAAAAGAATCACATTTCTCTTGTAGCCAAATTCACAACTGCACTTACCCCTCCTTCTGAACTTTTGAGCCAATAAGTTCTCGCTGTATTTTCTGTGCATCAGCATAGGTGCCTTGGGGGAAAAATGAACATGCCTTTTCTCTTTCTGAAGCATTTTTGGAAATCATAAGCATTTACAAATCAGGATTTTAATGTTCAACTCATACCATATTCTCCATTGAAAGTGACATCAATTTTCTCCCACTGAGCCAAAGGTGGAGATCTCTTCATAAGAGCTGCTTTGAAATTTTCAGGTGATTTATATGGTGGCCAGTAGGATTGCTTTCTGTCCTCAGTCAACCAGTTTTTTGCTACCACCACCACTTCCCCCGAGGTCAAGGTAACTACTGCATACATGGTTTGCCTAAAGATATGAGACAAGACAGACAGGTTAGAGTATTGCACTAAAATGAAGTCATTTTGTGACCACAAACATCTGCAGCATTATGAATCAAAATTGCCTATGGAAGCCTGTTGTATGAGCCAAAAAATGGTGATCTTGTATTTGCTAATAATGAAAAAAATTCTCACAAATGAAAATTAAAAAATTTTCATAATTGTGAATTTATCTTTTTAAAATCTTTGATTAATATTGTGAATGTGATTTAATATCCAGTATTAACGACTATATTATTGATTATAGTCATTTAAAAATGGTTTGGCCTGGCTTTCCCAAAAGCTCAGTGTAAAGGAATTGATCCAATCCAAGTGTCTTTGGATTTTAAAGAGATATTCTAAAGCATCAAGCATGAGATGAATGTATATGAGCAAGCACAGTGCAAAATATGCTTCAATATATTCTTGCAATACAAGTGAAATTAATATTAATATTTTACTATGACTATATCTATTTCCATATTGAACTGCAAATTGAACTGTCTACTAGCTGCAATGTGCTTTTGAGGTTTAAAAGCCACAATCAAACAGTGTCAAAGAAGCTTCGGCAAAAGTTCAATGACGAAATCTTGGTTCATAGTCAGTCAAATGTTTAACCTACACTATACACCTGACTCAGCACAAGAGAAGCTTTTTAATTAGTTACTGAGTTGAATTAAGTCCAAAACAAAGTCCCTCTACAACCCCAATTCCAATGAAGTTGGGATGTTGTGTAAAACATAAATAAAAACATAATACGATGATTTGCAAATCCTCTTCAACCTATATTCAATTGAATACACTACAAAGACGAGATAATTAATGTTCAAACGGAGAAACTTTCTTGTTTTTTGCAAATATTCACAAAACTGTGTACAAAAGTAACTCCATTAAATTCAAACCATAATAAATTGCCTCCTTATCTACTTACAAACACAAATCTGTTCTGAACTGAAAGTTTGTTTGTTTGTACCCCTGAATGAATTCAACCAGTGCTTGCTCTGAATTCTTCTACTCAATTCCTATTCCAAATAAATCCAGACTGTGCCCACTCTGAATTAATCCCGCCAATTCCCCCTCAGAGTGAACCCAATCAGTGCCCAAATAAATCCAATCAATAACCTCTCTGACTGATCCCACGAAATGCTCACCCTAAATTAATGCAGCCTATATCCATTCAAGATTAGTCCAACCAAAGCCTGCAATATGAAATATCATGAAAATGTTGTTAAAAACAACAGCTTGTCTGTTTCTGTCTTGATGACATCATTAAGTCAATTAATTTACATCACTATTTTAAGTAATCAGTGTTTGTCCATTTTGGCATCAAAATTATTTGAAGATATCTTCTGGTTCTTTTTTGACAGAAATGAAAGTCAAACTAAAGCCTTTGAATTAGGAAAACTGTTACAATTGATAATGCCACCCACATTATATCAGTAACCCTTCCTAGTCTTTTACCTGCTTGGATCACCTGCCTCTTGTTTTAAAGAGATTACCATACAGTTTATACAGAAAACTTGTGTCTTTAATGTACTTTTAGCAACCGTTAGTTGAGTCAGACAACTAGTAAACTAAACATCACACTTATGCCAGGTGGTCAAATTCAGTAAAAAACCTATTTCCACAGATAGACACAAACTCCAATAGATACCTCTGCAATAGAATGTTTTAAATCACTTCTGATTTAACAGCATAAATAGTGGTACTTGTGGGATAACAAAATTAAAACATCTATTTATGTAGTTAAAACATCAAGAAACATAAGAAACAAACAACCAAAATGTTCATGGCACTGAACTCATTATATTTCTCACCATGGCTTATCAGATTGAATAGTTCAATGGATGTCACAAAGACTACTAAACGGTTTATATTCCTATCAAATTACAACACTGGTGCTTAATTCCTTGTAGAAGGTAACAGATATACCATTTAGTCTTGGGGTGTCAGACAAATGCAGAGACTCAATGGTTGTAACAATGTTAACCTCCGTAATCAAATGGGGGTTGTCTTCATTACCAAAAAAATCACAATCCCAAATTCCTTTTTATGATGCAGCAGCTGACTGATGTATTGTATCTCTTGATCTTTTATGCAAGGGATCACAGGAACATTGTTAACCACCAAAATCAGAGTCCAAAGTCCGAATCTGATTACTATAGCCGTAGTAATTAGCATACTTAGAACATAAATGTGTGAGTTCTCTACATTCTCATTCATAAACCACTGCTGCAATGTTTTCCCAGCTATGATGACTTCTGCTGTGTTGGATGTAAGAAATGGGTCTATTGTTAGCCATGTCACAATAATGTATTAAGATACAAGCCTCAAATTATATGATACAATTACAAACCACACCAGATATACAACAGACTTCAGAATCTCAACAACTATCAAAAAACACAGGATCCATGGCCAAAGACACCAGAATAAGACTTAGAATCAGCCTAAGACACAGCCTCAGCTCCAGACCTCAAGCCTTGAGACACAGGCTCTTAGACTCCAGTACAACTCCAGATTTTCACCCATGTGATTCAGTTTCCATGTATGTGAATATCCTTTTAATGTACTTTTTAATTCATATTTATCAGCACAAAGTCAAAAGATGTGTGTGTGTGTTTAAATTTGAAGTGAACATTCGTACTGGAAATTAAATAACAAAATGTACAAGTAATGATGATTGGGCTTGAATTGGACCACAACACAAAAAGCTAATTACTTCTTACCATAGACTTATCACAGCTATAATACTGTATATTTACAGATAATAATGAAGCTCATAATGCTGAGCATTAACGGTCTTGTCTTTGCACTCCTTTTGTTTAAATACAGGTGCAAATGGATTTACAAATCACTGTTTTCTGCTTGTTATTTGCATTTCACATATTTCACAGTTTATCTGCCTTTGTCCGAACTATTTTGGAACAGAGGTTTGTTAGTCAAGGTGATGAGGACCTGGATGAGCTCGCTTTTCATATATTTGTAACAATATTAAATGGAAAACAGCAATTCAGGATTAAGTATGCACCTACTTTAAACTTTTCTTTTTTTACTTCTACTTTTAGAGTATTTGTATATTTAACACCCTGCTTTATTTGCTCTTCTTCTGATGTTGTTTCTGGCATTCACGGAGGCAACATAATTTCATTCTTTAAAAAATAAATGTCCAAGTTTATCCTCTATTTGTGGTGTCCTTACCTATGATGAAAAGTAGGCCTCAGCACTGAATCATCCTCATGGAATTCATCCTCCACATACCTCATACTCACGTCTTCATGGTCACTCTCTTGGTAAGTTCCATCAGATTTGTCCCGCTCAGACCAGTTTTCTACCCCATCTTCATCTCCACTAGTGAAATGTTTTTCATTGTCCGATTCAAACTCCACGTCCCAATTTTCAAATTCATACTGAAACCCATTCTTTCTTGAACGTACCACAATGTCACTCATCCCAAGGTCATTTGACAGGTTCATCAGTGTAGCCTCTATCGTGTCTTGATCTTCCACCTGAACACAGATAATTATGCTTTGTCTGAAAACAAGAATTCTGTGCTGCTCTATATGCCCAATCAGATTTGAGGAAATGCTCTTCAAAATGAGAGTCAAGAGAACTGGAGTTAGGGGACAGCCCTGGCACAGCTGTTTGTATGACTCTGGAGAACATTCAGTATGTCTGATGAGGTTTTCCAACATTATAAAGTCTTGACACCATGCAGAATTCAACCGTTTTTGTTCCTCTAAAGCATTCTTGATGTAGGACCACTTTACTCTGGGGCATAATGTTTTGAATGTTATCCAGAAAGAGGGTAAACCATCTGATTTCTGCCTCTTGGGCTCAGACTCCAAGTGGTCACCTATGCGTCGCGCTAGAATGCTTGCAATAATAAGATAGTCAACATTGAAAAAGTGCTGACCAATGTGAGGCTCTTGGACTGAATCACAGAAATGAGCTTTTTGGAAGTCAAATGACCCACTGAGCATCTTGCTGTAGAGAACTTTTAAGTATGGAATTAGATCTTGAGCTAATTCCTTGTAGAAGGTCACAGATATACCATCTGGTCTTGGGGTGTCAGACACTTGCAGAGACTCAATGGCTGTAACAATGTCAACCTCCGTAATCACATGTGGGTTGTCTTCATTACCAGACAAATCAGCTTGCACAATCCCAAATTCCTTTTTTTGATGCAGCAGCTGACTGATGTATTGTATCTCTTGATCTTTCTTGCAAGGGATCACAGGAACATTGTTAACCACCAAAATCAGAGGCTTATGATCTGGCCTCTGCAAGTGGCTTATTTCACAATGTTTAATGCGCCACATGCATTCCTCCGGTATGAAGAAATAATCCAGCCTTGACATGATGTTGTTTTTGTTGAATGTGTAATTCCGTGTCACTGGGTTCATTCTTCTCCAGACATCTAGCAGTTGAAGAGATTTCATGAATCTTTCTATACAGTGGCGGAGTTTATTGTGGGCTGGGTTGTTTGTCACCTTACTGGGACTGAATTTAGTTTCTTTGTCAATGAAGGGATTCAGCACAGTGTTGAAATCTCCTCCGATTACAAGCATTCCTGAGGCCATGCGCTGCAGATACTTGGACAACTGATCAAGAGTTTTCATGTCTTTATGATGGTTATACACACTAACAAGTGTGTAAGGCTGACCTTGTAATTTACATTTCAGTACAAGATAAGCTCCGTTAATGTCCTTCTCATGACTGAAGATTTTAAAATCTAGTGTGTTCCTCAATAGTATAGCTGAGCCTTTTTGAGATGAAGTGTACTGAGTGAAATAAATCTTCCATTTATCTTCAATGTCCAAACTGTGTTCATTTCCTGCACCAATGTGAGTCTCTTGTAGGAAAATAACATCTGCATTATACACCTCTTGAAATTTCTGAAACTTCTTTTGCTTCAGTCCATTGATGTTCAAAGTCACAAATGTAATAGTCTTTGCTGTGGCCATTGAAGGACTTGATTACTGTGCTACTATAAAGAATGAGGAAATAGCAGACTACATAATTGAATTGTCTTTAACCTAAATTATAAGCAAGCCCAACCACAACCTGAAAAAGAAGTAAGAAAACATGCCTTAGATTTACAAAAATCAAAGAAGGAAAGGAAGAAAAATTGCCTTATGATAGCAAAGCCATGCTGAACATGTTGGAGATGGAGCATGTAGGGCACTTTGATGTTCATGGAATGCTAGGGTAAGATTTCACACTACCCCTTGTCCTCAGATGGACTTCTGTGCATCCATTAGTTGGTGCAGCAGTGTTCGCTGGTTGGTTTTGATAAGTTACATATAACGTTGAGTATAACTTGTTGCTAACAACATAAAGTTTGAAGTTCTATTTTAACTTTTGTGCCAGCAGTGTTTTAGTATCTGATGGAGTTTTCCTGTTCAAAAATACAACTGCAGTGTACTGGTGTAACATCCTGTCTTTCACTGTTCTTCTCTTTCTGTATTTCTGTCTTTGTTTCCATTCACTAGTGTGTCTTGTTGTGTGCATTTTGTGGTTTAGGTCTGTGTCTCTGTGCCTCTCGTCATCTGTTTCACCTGTCTGTAGTCTAGCCCTGCCCTATCATTAGCCCCAGGTATTTTTCATGTGTTCTTTGTCTATTCATTATCCGTGGTATGGTCTGTTCCTTGCTTGGCATTGTTTGTAGTGTGTTTTGCTGATTCTTAATTCCAGTTGTCCTTCCTATGTATTTTATTCTCTGTTTTTGGTTGTTTTTTTTTTCTTTAGTAGTTTCTTTGCTCAGGAGAAAGAACTGAAGTATCTGGAAAACTCACTCGCCTATCATGCAGGGAAACCTCTTTTGTTGCCTTCTACAGTTGCAATTCCACGTGAGAACAGTGGGGAAGAAGCCTGCGATAGTTTTATTGTGTAGTCAACTATTTATTTTCAGCACTTAGCTTTCCCTACCCCTCCAGGCTGTATAAAGGTGCTTTTTATAAGGTCTCTTTTGCAAGGAAAAGCTTTGTAGTGGGCAGACATCATTTTATCTAACAGGGCAACAGAGGCACTTTCGAAAGATTTTTTAAACTGGTTTCAAGCACGGTTTTCCAGCCTGTGTCTCCTCCTGAGGCCTCTGTGGATAACGCAGCAGGCCTAGCGGCCGCTGATAACATCTCCTGCTCTGTCTGTGGCCTCAAGTTCTTGCTCTGTGCTGGGCCCCCTAGAGTAGCCTGGAGACAGTAGCCTGTCTCCAGGCTACTCTAGCTCTGGTTTGTTCTGGCTCCCAGCATCCTGCTCCAGTGCTGGCCTCCCAGCATGCTGCTCCGGCCATGGAGCGGGATATGGGGAGGTCAGTGCTGGAGCGGCATGCTGGGAGGCCAGCAGTATTGGCTATATGCCATGTTCCATAGTCTGTTCATGAAAAGATGAACATGAGACGATGTACTAGAATTTTAGCTTTTATTTTCTGATAACTTGGCACATCTAGTTCTAACAACTGTGGCACCTTTTATATACCCTTGTTTTTCAAGTGAGCAAATATATTGGAATGTGTCCTGACACCCAACAGGTGTCTTGTGTTTCCCAAATGTGCCCTGTTTGATTTTTTTTTTGAACATTTAATAACTCTGAATCTCTGCCCTATGTTAGAGCCCATTGGTTTCACCTGTGAAGACTACATTTTTTTTGTTAAAAAAGATCAACTTAAAGACCAGAAAGGGGGAAAATGAACAGAAAAGCAAGCAATTAAGAACCTAATAAAATAAGGAAAATTAATCAGAGCCATCGTATAAGCATTGGGCATAATCAGTATAGAAAAGAAGGAAACCACTGATGTACTAACAACCAGCCATCAAACCGGTCAGCCAAGGAAAACAGCAGCAGTTGATGACAGAAACATTGTGAGAGCTGTGAAGACCCACCTAAAACAATCACATCAACAACTTCTAAAGGGAAGGGGTGAAGGTATCACTTGAAAAGCAGAAATACCATACCACTCCTGAGCAGTAAGAACTGGACAGCCAGAGTGGAATTCACAAAGAAACACAGAGATGAGCTACAAAAGGAGAGTGCCCAAAACAAATAAGACCTGAACTAAAAGCCTGGAAAGGAACCACAAAAGAAAAATGCAACAGCGGGTCACCAGCTTGATGCAGTAAGCAAGGGACATGCAACCAATAGACCAAATGTAGAACTTAACATAGATGAGATATGGAGAGGCTGAGGAATTGGGAAAACCAAGCTTTGCCACTGTATTCCACTATTAAATAGTCTAAGAAAACTTTTATTACCTTGTCTATAAGACAGTATTGTGTTTAAGTCAGAGATCACGCTTCAGTTATTTAATTTCCATTTGAAACTGCAATTAAGTACATGGTATTAATTTACAGTGTCAGGACGAAAGCAGAAAAATTATAAAAGCTTCAAGAACTAAATATAATTTTTAGGTAACACTTTACAACACAGGGCAATATATTAATTAATGTGGTATTTTAAGCACCAACGCCATCACTTTACATGTTCATTATGTTCATACAGGTCTTCATGATAGTCATCACCTAAATGGTGGAAAAAAATAGTGAGTCACCATAAGAGTGCTACATATTTAGCATTACTAAAATATTACATGATGTTTGTGCTCTTCGTGTCCCTTAATTATCACTGTTGTGTTGATGAGGAAATAACTACAATTGCCATTAAATGGCAAATGTTTTTTTTTTTTAATCTAGCTTTCTCAAAATTCTGCCGAATGAAACATGGAAGGCATTTAACTCGTCATGTGTAGCAGCATTAAAGTGCACCAAAGCCATGCTCAGCCTTATTCAGTACAAGCAGAAAGAAACAAACCAGCTCCCAGTATCACGGAAGGATCTTCCCAAACCTCAATTAGAACCAAGCCGCAAAAGCCCATGCCCAGTGGGAAGCTCCATAAAGGATATTTTTTTCAGGCACCTGGCAGCGCTAATGATGAGCCAGTTTGCACAACCCCAATTCCAATGAAGTTGGGACGTTGTGTAAAACATAAATAAAAACAGAATATGATGATTTGCAAATTCTTTTCAACCTATGTTCAATTGAATACACTACAAAGACAAGATATTTAATGTTCAAACGGATAAACTTTGTTGTTTTTTGCAAATATTCACTCATTTTGAATTTGATGCCTGGAACATGTTCCAAAGAAGTTGGGACAGGGGCATGTTTACCACTGTGTTTCTGGGTGTTGTTGATTTAAGGCTTTTGCTTTGCATGGCAGAGTTTTAACTTGCACTTGTAGATGGAGCGACGAACTGTGTTCACTGACAGTGGTTTTCTGAAGTGTTCCTGAGCCCATGTGGTAATATCTGTTACAGAATGATGTGGGTTTTTAATGCAGTGCCGTCTGAGCAATTTAAGGTCACGGGAATTCAATGTTGATTTTCTGCCTTGCCGCTTACTTGCAGAGATTTCTCCAGATTCTCTGAATCTTTTGATGATATTATGGACTGTAGATGATGAAATCCCTAAATTCCTTGCAATTGCATGTTGAGAAACGTTGTTCTTAAACTGTTGGACTATTTGCTCACGCAGTTGTTTACAAAGTGGTGAACCTCGCCCCAACATTGCTTGTGAATGACTGAGCCTTTCAGGGATGCTCCCTTTATCCCCAATCATGACACTCACTTGTTTCCAATTAACTTGTTCACCTGTGGAATGTTCCAAACAGGTGTTTTTTGAGCATTCCTCAACTTTCCCAGCCTTTTGTTGCCCCTGTCCCAACTTCTTTGGAACGTGTTGCAAGCATTAAATTCAAAATGAGTGAATATTTGCAAAAAACAATAAAGTTTATCCATTTGAACATAAATATCTTGTCTTTGTAGTGTATTCAATTGAATATAGGTTGAAAAGGATTTGCAAATCATCGTATTCTGTTTTTACACAACATCCCAACTTCATTGGAATTGGGGTTGTATTTCCAGATGAGGTTTGGAACTCTACATTTATTGAGTTGTCAGAGTGTTGGTGACTTTTATGCACTATGTGCCTCAGCACTCGGTGACCCCGCTCTGTAACTTTACGTGGTCTGACACTTTATGCCTGCGTTGCTGTGCTTCCTAAATGCTTGTGCTTTCCGATAATTCCACTCATAGTTGACCGTCTAGGAGGAAAGAAACTTCACAGACTGATTTGTTGCAATGATAGCAACCTCTCACAGTACCACACTCAAATTCAGTGAGCTCTTCAAAACGACCCGTTCTTTTATACACCTGTAGCAATGGGCCTTAAACACTTGAATTTAATGATGAAGAGGTGTGTCCCAATACTATTGTCCATGTTATGTGTTTGTGTGTGCATGCGTGCGTGCATGTGTTTGTGTGTGTGTGTGTGTGTGTGCGTGCATGTGTGTGCATGCATGTGTGTGTGTGCATTGCGTGATTCATACTTGAAACTTTCATTTACTGGGAACTGCTACTACTGTCTTGTTTCACTTTCAATTTACTTAAGTTTCCATTTCTGAGAGGCATGCATTTAGAAGCATTTTCTTATAGCAATACCCAGTATAACAGCAGAAACATATTTAGATATCCATGTAAAAATGTATTTAATGGCTTTAAGAGTTAAAAGGGTAACTAACTCATTTAGGCTGTGTGATCCGTTACTGCATTGAGCAGCCGTTCTTGTTGGATCTTGCAATAGCACTGGAATATATTTCTTGTTATGCTGTCAGCTGTCCTACAGCACTGAATGTAACTGATTGACACCTAAGGGATGGCACTGATATCACTGATATTCACAACTTTGGGTGAGGCACTGATATTACTGCTCACAACATCAGAGAACTCTCATTCATGTGCTGTAGATGCCACCACAAAATGCTAAAAACATGAATGTATGGATGATTTATGAACAACAAGTGTCGAAATGCAGAACCATATGAAGCAAGGGCTGCTCAGCCATGATAGTAGCGGGTTTTGTGTGAAATAAGCAGCTACTACATCAAGGAGGATCTCCCCTCAGACTTATGTACTTTTTACGACTTGAAATGTGAGTGCAGTTAACTCTGCAGCTAACGGGTAAAACAAGACATTTTCTATCACATATGGTTAAAGCAACTTTATAGGTTTTACTGCTGAAGTGTCAGATGTTATGACACACAGTTCTCCACGGCAAGGCTATACCTGTTCTAAAGAGAAGATAATCTTCTTTAAGCAATACAACCAGTTATCTAGTTATAGCAACAACACAGTAATAGACAGTTTACATGTATAGCCAAAAAAACCTCTCAAAACCTGAAGAATATTGTAGAAATACATCTGAAAATAATAAGGCCATCAAACAATTTGTGCATAAAATAATACCAAAAGAAATTCCTTACTTAACTCATCTTGTTTTAAAATCCTTAGCTTATTTAAGAGATCAAACTGTCCTTTTCCCTTTGTGTGCAACAATAAACTTGTCTGAAGACACCAAGTATCTCAAATATCTCAGTATATATGTGAATATCAGAAAAGATTGAAAGACAAAACTTACCATTTGTCCCCGTCCATAATGTGGAAGCAGTTGAATGAAATAAACTGTCCTGCCTGCATGTCATACAGCTTTAATGTAAAGTGAAAGAATGAAGGTGTGGTGTATTTATTCATGCAGGGAGGTGGGTTGTCCTTGTAGCTTAACGTACTATTGGGGAAATGGCCTGAGGGAGGGCCCATGCAATCTGACTGAAACACCACACAGGCCTCATGGACACAAACCCAGAGATGAGAACTTGATAAAAGCTGTATTTTCTAAATGAGCTATGGTACCTCATTTATTTATTTATTTATTTATTTGTTTGGTTGCTTTTTGGCAGTTCACAATGACATGTAGGAACTTTAGGAGGTACTTCAGGGAAATATGAGCTCCTGGAGCTGTAGCTTCAGCTAAGTGCCCCAGATGTATTGACATCCTCAAAAGAAATGAGAGGGAAGAGTCAATAAAAAACATCTTCAACATTCATTCATCCTGTACATTTTCTTTTTCCAGTTCCCTTTATTACATAGTTGTAGTGCTATACTGAGTTTTGTGTTGTTTTGTTTCTTATTTCTTCTATTTGAATTTATTATTCTGAATCTATTGTACAGCACTTTGGAATACATTTGTTAATAGGTGTTTTTAACAAGCTTAAGCAGAGTAACCAAGTTGTGATAAAAAGTGTGAAACTTTGGAAATAATCTGTACTTCTGCTGGACTGGTTTTAAAAATGTGCTTTGCTCTTCATTAAGTCATAATAATACATATCAACTGCCTGATTTAGGATCACACTACTGTTATAAAAAATTATCATTTTCTTATTAATTATAGGGTTTAACTTTGCAAGCCCCTTTTCTTTAAAGCATTTCAGAACACAAGAGTTGCAAAACTGTCAATCATCTTATGCTCATAATCACTCAAACATACCACTGAAGCAGTTTTTGTTTTGCATTCAGGTTACACTACTGAATATGCCGCTCCTAGAGATAAAAAAGATTACCTGCACTCTTGTGGTGAGGAAAGTTGAAAGGATTACAGCAGAGGTCATCATTTCCAGAGGAGCTAAGAAATCATCTATACTTGATAAATGATGCACTATTTGGCTGTTGAGGCTAGAATTTCAAAACTTTCATAGCAAGCACACTATTCAAAGAGTACAAAGCCATTTGGGATTCAGCCTGGGTTTCACGTGACTTCTGACGGAGACATGAACAGGTTCTTACTTCATCAATATACTCAGCACTGCATGTGAGCTCCATGAGAGTCAAAGATCATTCCATTAACGGCCCAATGGGTTTTTTCATGATGTGGCGCAGTGATACAGAGTTCACTTGTTGTAAGACGGTCATATGTGTGGGTACATTGTGGATTTCAGCCTCAATCGTGGCTCAGCCCGTTTTTAGGACCGGAACTATTTGTTTTATATTCCATATTATCACTGTCTGGAACAAAGAAACATTTCCAAAATGCCTTGGTGGCAAGGCTCCAGGGGTGGATGAGATCCGTCCCAAGTTCCTCAAGGTTCTGGATGTTGTGGGGCTGTCTTGGCTGACATGCCTTTTCAACATTGCGTGGACATCGGGGGCGGTGCCACTGGATTGGCAGACTGGGGTGGTGGTGCCTCTTTTTAAAAAAGGGGACCGGAGGGTGTGTTCCAACTACAGGGGAATCACACTCGTCAGCCTCCCTGGTAAGGTCTATGCAGGGGTACTGGAGAAGAGAGTCCGGCTTATAGTCGAAACCCAGATTCAGGAGGAGCAGTGCGGGTTCTGCCCTGGTCGTGGAACACTGGACCAACTCTTCACCCTCTCCAGGATCCTAGAGGGCTCATGGGAGTTTGCCCAACCAGTCCACATGTGCTTTGTGGATCTGGAGAAGGCATTTAACTGTGTTCCCCGGGGTATTCTGTGGGAGGTGCTTCGGGAGTACGGGGTACATGGCTCTTTGCTACGAGCCATTCAGGCCCTGTACAAACAAAGCAGGAGCTTAGTTCGCATGGCCGGCAGTAAGTCAGACTCGTTCCCAGTGAGAGTTGGACTCCGTCAGGGCTGCCCTTTGTCACCGATTCTATTCATAATTTTTATGGATTGAATTTCTAGGCGCAGTCAGGGCACGGAGGGTGTCCGGTTTGGTGACCTCAAGGTCACATCACTGCTGTTTGCAGATGATGTGGTCCTATTGGGGACATCAGGCTGTGAGGAGCGGGAGATTGACAGGCGGATTGGTGCTGGGTCAGTAGTGATGCGGGCTCTTTACCGGTCTGTTGTGGTAAAGAAAGAGCTGAGCCACAAGGCAAAGCTCTCGATTTACCTGTCGATCTACGTTCCCACCCTCACCTATGGTCATGAGCTTTGGGTAATGACCGAAAGAATAAGATCGCGAATACAAACGGCCGAAATGAGTTTCCTCCGCAGGGTGTCTGGACTCTCCCTTAGAGATAATTTCATTGCCACTAAATATTCCACAGTCAACTGTCAGTGGTATTATAACAAAGTGGAAACGATTGGGAACGACAGCAACTCAGCCACAAAGTGGTCGGCCACGTAAAATGACAGAGTGGGGTCAGCGGATGCTGAGGCGCATAGTGCATAGAGGTCACCAACTTTCTGCGGAGTCAATCACTACAGACCTCCAAACTTCATGTGGCCTTCAGATCAGCTCAAGAACACTTAATGCTTCAGCAGACCAAGAGATTTTGGACAATTTTATGTTCCCAACATAAACATTGTGGGAACAGTTTGGGGACGGCCCCTTCCTGTTCCAACATGACTGCGCACCAGTAAACAAAGCAGGTCCATAAAGACATGGATAAGCAAGTTTGGTGTGGAAGAACTTGACTGGCCTGCACAGAGTCCTGACCTCAACGAAATAGAACACCTTGTGGATGAATTAGAGCAGAGAAGCCAGTCTCTATGGATTGAATTTCTAGGCGCAGTCAGGGCACGGAGGGTGTCCGGTTTGGTGACCTCAAGGTCACATCACTGCTGTTTGCAGATGATGTGGTCCTATTGGGGACATCAGGCTGTGAGGAGTGGAATATTGACAGGTGGATTGGTGCTGGGTCAGTAGTGATGCGGGCTCTTTAACGTTCTGTTGTGGTAAAGAAAGAGCTGAGCCACAAGGCAAAGCTCTCGATTTACCTGTCGATCTACGTTCCCACCCTCACCTATGGTCATGAGCTTTGGGTAATGACCGAAAGAATAAGATCGCGAATACAAACGGCCGAAATTAGTTTCCTGTGCAGTGTGTCTGGACTCTCCCTTAGAGATAGAGTGAGAAGTTCGATCATCTGGGAGGGACTCGGAGTAGAGCCGCTGCTTCTTTACGTCGAGAGGAGCCAGTTGAGGTGGTTCGAGCATCTGGTTAGGATGCCTCCTGGACGTCCCCTTGTGAGGTGTCACAGGCAAGTCCACCAGGGAGGAGACCCCAGGGAAGACCCAGGCCACGCTAGCGTGACTTTATTGCCCAGCTAGCCTGGGAGCGGCTCGGAATCCCCCCCCGGAGAGCTAGTGGAAGTAGCTGGGGAAAGGGAGTTCTGGGCCTCATTGCTTAGGATGCTGCCCCCGCCACCAGGGCCCCGGAGAAGCGGAAGATGATGGATGGATGAATGGATGGAACATACACTACATTTCCAAAAGTATTCACTCACCCATGCAAATCATTGAATTCAGGTGTTCCAATCACTTCCATGGCCACCGGTGTATAAAGCCAAGCCCCTAGGCCTGCAGACTGCTTCTACAGACAGTGAAAGAATGGGTCTCTTTCAGGAGCTCAGTGAATTCCAGCGTGGTACTGTGATCGGACACCACCTGTGCAAGTCCAGTCGTGAAATTTCATTGCCACTAAATATTCCACAGTCAACTGTCAGTGGTATTATAACAAAGTGGAAACGATTGGGAACGACAGCAACTCAGCCACAAAGTGGTCGGCCACGTAAAATGACAGAGAGGGGTCAGCGGATGCTGCACAGTGCACAGAGGTCACCAACTTTCTGCGGAGTCAATCACTACAGACCTCTAAACTTCATGTGGCCTTCAGATCAGCTCAAGAACACTTAATGCTTCAGCAGACCAAGAGATTTTGGACAATTTTATGTTCCCAACTTTGTGGGAACAGTTTGGGGACGGCCCCTTCCTGTTCCAATATGATGCGTACCAGTAAACAAAGCAGGTCCATAAAGACATGGATAAGCAAGTTTGGTGTGGAAGAACTTGACTGGCCTGCACAGAGTCCTGATCTCAACCTGATAGAACACCTTGTGGATGAATTAGAGCAGAGAAGCCAGGCCTTCTCATCCAACATCAGTGTCCTATAAACATTCTCTTAAATCTTGTGGAAAGCCTTCCCAGAAGAGTTGAAGCTGTATAATAAGAGTACTAATATTGCAGCTGAAGAGCCAGATCATAAAAGGCCACACCCTCAAACAAACAAATCATAGGAAAAGCAAAGTGATAGGATGACGCATGAAAACATCTGAGTCTGTGGAACACACTGTCGCTCTAATTGCTTCAGGCACAGTGTGTCCCTGGTGATCAGCCAAAACCTGCACTGCATCATAACAACTGTGTTTGTCTCTCTGTGACGCCCAGAAAAGCGGCTTTCACTGAAACTCATCCCAGCAGGATCAGTATGTTCAGAAATATTCACAGAAGCTACCAATGAAGGTTGTGACCAACAATAGAAGCAACTGTGTTTCTGAATGTTTCACCATGTACAGCAATGTCTCCCACAGGTCCGGAAGTATCCTGGGTTAGAAACGTCCGTTATATTGGAGTGATTAAACAAATCAGAACCCGTTCAGTTTTAATTGTTTCAGTGAACTAAATGTTAGTCCAAATGTTTTAACAGTACACCAATCAAGCATAACATTATGACCATGTGACTTTGTTTCTAAGCTCATTGCCCATTTTATCAGCTCCACTTACTGTATAGGTGCACTTTGTAATTCTACAGTTACAGACTGTAGTCCATCTGTTTCTCTGCATACTTTGTTATGAAGGGTCATTCTGAACACTTCAGTGTCACTGCTGGACTGAGAAAAGTCCACCAACCAAAAATATTCCGCCAACCTTGTCCGGTGGGCAGCATCCTGTGACCACTGATAAAGAACTAGAGGATGACCAGCACAAACTGTGCAGCAGCAGATGAACTAGCGTCTCTGACTTTACATCTACAAGGCTGACAAGGTAGGAGAGTCTAATAGAGTGGACAGTGAGTGGACACAGTGCTAAAAAACTCAAGCAGTACTACTGTGTCTGATCCACTCATACCAGCGCAACACACACTAACACTCCGCCAACACGTCAGTGTTACTGCAGTGCTGAGAATGATCCACCACCCAAATAGCACTTGGTCTGTGGTGGCCCTGTGGGCTGTGCTGACCGCTGAAGAAAAGGATGAAACAGTTGTAACAAAATATACAGAGAAACAGATGGACTACAGTCTGTAATTGTAGACCTATAAAGTGCACCTATATGATAAGCGGAGCAGATAAAAATGGGCACTCTAGTGTAGATATAATGAATTTCTTTCTTTTTTTGTCAAGGCATTAAGCTTTTAATGGTCCTAACAACAAATCATTAAACAAATAGATGAAGAAACTTAGTATGGGTTCACTTTCCCTTTGATTTCTTTAAATCTTGAAGCTTTGTGTGTAAATTCACAGATAACATTTTATAGAAAGAAGAGTCTGTATTTTTCCACTCAGCACTGATGACTTCAAACAGTTGAAAAACATTGCCAAACAAGTTTCTGTTTGAGATCAAATATTGTGTATAATGTTGAAATCTGGACTATGACTAGGCCAAAACCGTCAGTAAAAACCATCATATTCATAATCTGCTTCTCCACTTTTTTGCCAAAATAAGACACTTAACATTATTTTCTTCCTTGAATATAAAACAATTTTAAAAGCTGCAAATCTAACAAAATGGCATGTCCCTGAGATTAATCCAATAATCCAAAAGAAACTTTTGATTTCAGACATCGAACAATTAAAAATTCTATTTTATTTATAAGTGGTGCAGAGAATATAATTTTGTGTCCTCAACTTTTCATCAAACCTGTTGATGAGGAAAAATGTCATCATTTCACACCTTGACTGTATATATGAAATATGACTTTGAGGAAGTTGTATTAGAAAGGAGAACAGCATTCTTTGCCTGTCGTCTTTTGAACCATGTTTTTTATGCATTTAACACATAGGAAGAAGCAAACCTTGTCAACCCTGATGCACTTAAATCATGCAGAAAAGAGTGAAAGATTTGTGAAATACAAATATATGAAGTTTTAAAATCGGATCCAGTAAATGAGCTGCCTTAGATGCTAATCAGCCCTGTTACTGTCAACCCTGTTAGTTTTGTAACAGAACAGGGTCGACAGTAGAGCTGCAGTCAAGACCGCTGAAAGTCAGTCCAAGTCGGAACCAGATTAAGATTTTGTTTCAGAACATAAAAATTAAACTTCATTTGTAGTTTATTGTACGTTTATTATTCATTTTACATGATATACAGGGTGAGTCAAAACTTATGGGACACTGTTTTATCCTCCCTGGGCAGGATACGTTTTATTCTGTTTGAAGGTTTTATTGATATTGAGTAATAACAGAAAATCCACTGCACTCGGCTGGTCTCAAGAACAACGTCTGTATCGACCTTCCTCCAAGACTGAGACAAGACACGAGTCAAAAATGACGCAGACTGTCAACTTATGGGACCGAGACCAGAATCGGGTCCTACTAAACTACGCTATACCATGCCATTGTTGCCATTACTGGTACAGTTTTATTTTAATTATTTAAAAAATATTATAATTCACAAATGGATACTTAAGTACTTAGTTTAAGAAATTGAGTTAATTAAAAATAAATTTAATTTTAAATTTATGCAGCAAACATCTGCAACAACAAATGGTTGCTGAGAGACGCAAACAGAACTGTTTTACATTCATGTTACTTTATTAGAACGGGTGGGATGGGCTCCAGCTCTCCCCACAACCCAAAAGGTTAAGTGGCTTAGAAAAGGTGCGTTCAGACTTTATTAGAGTGAGGTGCTGCCCTCTAGAGATCAAATATATCACTTTCAAATCTATTTGAATGGTGGGGCAGAGATCACATGATCCTAAAAGGCTGGTGTCCAGCAGTTTTGGGGATTTCTGTGCTCCAACACAACCGTTTGATCTAACGTTAATTATGATGTCTAGTTTAGCAGAGAAATCATCAAACTGTACATAGGACAGCCCATCAATGGGTATTAATCACCATTGTTTAGGGTCAAAAATCACTGACCTCTAGTTCTAAATTTGGTATGTATTAGTCTTATGCTTGTAATACATCAAATGTTCTCAACAAAACAAAATACTATTACACTCAACTATACACTCCACAGGAAACTGATTCAAATAAAATGACTTTGTCACTGAGTATTCATAATTTATAATTTTATAACAGCTCAGCATTATACCCAAAGGAATGAATTATGGCCAAAACTGGCCTGTGAGGATGTTATTTGGCCAACCAGTGGTCAACATAACCACACCCCCCACACAATGAGTACAAATATACATTTTTTGCTAAATTTAGTGGACTTATTTATTGGCAGAGTTGAACACATACGGCACATAAAAAAAAAACCTGATAGTGATCTATGGCAGAACTTTAAACAGGCCACATCGCGTTTAACGTTTTCCAATGTTAAATTTAGCAAATAAATAATTGTGCATTAAAACATGCAAAAGTGTGTTAACTTAGATATTCAACAAAACGTCACTTGACCAGGGGTGCACAAACTTTTGCATATGACCATTTAGTACTATACATAACTCACTTATTTTGATTTGTAAAAATCAAAAAACATTTGGAAACACTTAGAAACCTACCTACCTTGTCCAATGGTTTATCTTTTCAGCTCTTGACCCACCACAAACACTGCAATAACTTTTGGGCACTGCTGATGAAAAATTTGGCTTTTTATACATTTTAAAATTATGTAAATTGGTGACACCCTTAGGCACATCCAGCACAACTGCTAACTGGAATATAGGTCAACATAACATGTACCACAAAGCAACACAGTGCTGGAGAGGGGTACGTTTTGAAGGGCTGACCAAGATTACAGTGGAATGTTGAGTCCTCCACAAATATACATCCAACAGAATATACTTCAAAATGTTTATTAAAAAAAAAAAAAAAAAAGATATAAATATTGAGCAGGTGAGTAATGTTCACAGTAAAAATAGTACATAAAGTTTTGTAACGGCACAAGTAAATTGACAGATACAGATGTGTAAGATGTGTGGATGAAAATGGAAAAAAGACAGAGGCCAGAAAAGTGATTAAATGTTCATCCTGTTACGCTTGAATTAACCAGCTGCAATAAGAAAAGGCACTGCAAAACTAAAGGACGCTGACTGTTCTGCAAAATAGATTTTATGACTGACATTGTTTTCTTTAGGTGACGTGCTATAATCTTTTTAGATTCTATAATCTGTTTTTAAGACACAAACTTTCTGTGCCGTGCCACTGCTGAAAATGCTTTATATGCAAAAATGACAGAAGAATTTGTTTAAGAATTTTGAGATGGGAAGTCCTGATCAACAGAATACAGTCCCTGTTCCACCTGAAAGGAACAGAAACAGAACCGACACCACGTGTTATCTGGTGTCTCTTCTCTTCTGACAGTGTACTGTTTAAGGAGCCTCCTGCATTCTGTCACTGGGATTTCGGTGTGGGTAGAGGCCGACGAAACAGCAAAATGTGAGGTTCTGGCAGACAAGAAATGACAGATGAAACCACCAGTGAATACAACTGAAACCAACATCACAGTAATAATCAGAGAAGCAAACCTAGTATGTTACTTAAACTGGATCCCCATTGCCGTTTTGTGTTTGCCTTTGACCTGAATTCTAGCAATAACTGATCAAGTCATTCCTGAGCTGAATCAGGTGTTCCAGCAGGGAAAATATACAACTGTGCAGCATAGATCCATTTGGGCTAGGCTATTTCTCAGTGTGCTTTCACAGCATTTTCAATGCAAGCATGTAAAGCCACAATAATGTTTGGGCAAAAAGCATTTTAGAAAGAGTAGGACAGGCCACCAAACTAACAGGACTTCACACTTTGAAGGCTGACACAAAATTTCAGCATAATTAAATCATTAACATGGAAACAAAATTCATTCAGAATATTGTGATGTGAAAAAACTGAAGAGTCAGAAATGCTTACAGTGGTGGTGATACAAGCCAGACATCTGAAGCATTTAACAGATCTGTAAACTCCCTCAGAGGAAAAAGTCATTGCACTAAACTGCACTGTTTTGCAATAGTTTTGCTAAAGTTTTGGTCTAAAATGTATTTTTATATACATTTCTGGAGGACAGGGCAAGGCACTGTAAGACACATTAGGTTTCAAGACGCTCTGATCAACTTACATCACATGTGATCGAATGATTCATTGGTCATTCTGGATAATAAATAAAACTGCAATATTTGTGTTGTGGACACCACCACCACCGTAAAGAAAGAGTCCTAGTTTTCTATCCAATGCACCATTTTACAGCAAACCATTCTAAATGACATCGTTTCCCTTTCAGATATTGAATTAAGCAGACATTTCAAAGACGTGAAATTCCTCTTTAAACACTGGCTCCAACTTCATGGGAATGGGATGTCGGTGACACACTTCCAGCTCACAGGCCGCCTCTAATTGAGGAATTGGTGAGCACGCAAGCGAGAAGGGGTCACAGCTGAAGGGACATTTATCTGACCATCTCCGACGACCTTTAGAAAGACACTTAATACTAAAGTCATTTCCACAAACCTGGCTGATGGATCATATAATGTACCCATCCTTGGCTCTGCTGAACGCCCAGATTCCGCCACTCCGTCTCGGACATCAGATGCGTCTTCGGGACCCGTTTGGCGATGTCTTTGGGCAGCATGACGTGTCTGAAACATCACAGACAGGAGTGTGTCGCGTCAGCTCGCTTATATACTGACATAAAGCTAGGCTACTTAAAGCGGTGCGTTAAGACAAATGGGTCAATGAAGTGAATTATAAATACCTGTACTCGAATTTTTCATCGTCATATTTGTCCGAGTAATAAATCTGCTTGTGAGACATGTCGTGGTATCTAGTTAGTGCTGGTATCTAAACGGGAAAATGAGACACAGTGAAAAGATCCACATTAACAGAAACCTACAACCAAGGACCACCAACCAGAGCAGCAGGTTAGGCTAGGTTAGTCAGATTTCAGTGAGTAAACTCACAACCTCGTATTTTCACTTAACATGCCAGCTAACGTCAACATAAGGCGAGCTAACCAAGCTAAAAGTGAGGTTACAGAAACTGACACTCCAACGCAGGTGAGCCCAGAACATACGAGCTGGTTTCCAGGGTGAAAAGGCAGAACTGGCGAAATCCTCGACTGCTCCCTTCAGCGGAGCTAGCTAACCTAGCTAGCATCTAGCTAACAAACGTAAACGTTGGCAGTTCGCTCGCTGGCTGACCTGTACGGCAGGATCCAGTACTGACTCGATGATTCTAAACACTTACCGGGTGGGTTTCTAACAGATGGCTGCAGCAGCTCGTCGGTAGTCGGGTTTATAAGCGTGCGATGAGCGGCGTGTCGGTGAATTAGTCCTCGACCTCACCGACGAATTTCCCTCTCAGAACGCACGGGCCCGCCCTCCAGCATTCAAACGTGGAACAAGCCTTCTTATTGGACGTTTGGCAGCGACCTACTGCCGCATGGTTCTAAACTCGACTCCTGTTGGCTGTAAAGCTTTGTTGATTTTTTTTTCCACACCCCGGTCACCCGGCAAAAACGTCTTCATACCTTATACTTCAGACTTTACACCTAACAGGCCTGGTCCTGCCATGAAGGGGGTCTTACTGTAAAGACTTTTTCAGTCCTTCAGTCCAGATGGGAGAGAGTTTGTCCTGTTACATCAGCTTTGGCAGACCACTTCTGATAAATGCTCATTTCACAGGGGAAGTCTACAGTTCTTCAAAATCTCCGCATAATTCACAGGCTAAGATGTAAACAAAGTCATTTGGAGTTGATGAATGTGAAATGGTTCATTTGTAGAGAAACTTACCAACTCATATTCTGGGGGCAGTCATGGGCTGGAGATTAGGGAACCAGCCCTGTGACTGGAAGGTTGCCGGTTTGATCCCTTGGCTGACAGTCCATGACTGAAGTGCCCTTGAGCAAGGCACCTAACCCCCAACTGCTCCCCGGAAGCCATGGATAGGGCTGCCCACTGCTCCAGGCATGTGTGCTCACTAGTATGCATGTAAGTGGGTGTTTCACTGCACTAATGGGTTAAACGCAGAGGTCTAATTTCACATTGTGCAAACATGGTGACAACTGGTTGTCAATTCTATTATATTCCTTACAGTGGTGATAGGAACCAGTGAACCTACGCTTTCCCTGAGTTTTTATATGTAATGATGGTAAAATAGTGGTGAATCTGAGATAGGGAAATACTGGTCAGGACACTCCAGTAAACGATTTTAAATCTCAGTGAGATTTTTTTTTCCTGGCTAAATGAAGGTAAAGTTTGCCAAAGAACACCCTTCATGTATCCCGTCACCATGAACAGATTAAAGTAATTTGATTAAAAACCATTTCAGGCCAAACATTTTATCAGAAAATTCCCATAAAACAATGCTTCAGATATCAGGCTGAATTTATAACATTAGTATGATTGAGAATATGAATGAAGGAGAATGTCCATGAATATATGAATATGAAATGCCGTGTAGTAATTTCATGCAGTCTAATGTAATACACAATATAAATACAGAAGGACATGGATAAAAATACTGACTGTGAAAATGATACTTTTTTTTGTTTTTCTGTAAATGCAGAGACAACCATTAGGTTTCTCGCACTTTGTCCATATACTCTTTGAGTAACTGATGTTTCATTCGTAGGTTTGTTTGGCTTTGGAGGGAAAAGATTATTTAGGACATTTGGTCAGAGTCATGGCAAAGACATATAAAACAATAAAAGACACTGCAATTCATTAATGAATCTACTGAAATTATTGCCACTGAACAAATAAGCTAAATACCCACCTTACTGGGCTTACATAATGTTTTTGTAAACATCTTCCACTACATCACTCCAGTTCTGGAGCATTTCCAGAGCAGTTTGTAACCACTCTGAACTGAGGTGCTCACAGGGCGAAATAAGAACAGACACATTTCACAAACCCAACTGAACTGCCTTGGTTTAATATTCAGCACTGAATGATTCAGAAGTACTGAAAAATCGGTGGAACTGCTCTTTAAAAAAAAAAGGTTCCCACTGAATTCACTGACTGGACTCTAAATGTTTCTCATCTTAAGAAACACGTGCGAACGTGTAAACAACAGCAACAAGCGTTAATCAGCTGACCTGACCTGGCATGGCCTGCACACAATTACAGCAAAGCAAGAGCCCAGCAACCAGGGCATGCTGAGGATGAGATCCTGGAAGGGAACAAAAATCAAAATTCAGAAGCTGTGGGAGGACGAATCAATGATCAACCGCCGAGTACTGTGCGCTGTAAAATATGTAATACCATTTATAAGCGCAGTACTTGAACGCTTTTAAATACAACGCACCAAATTATATATTTTGGTCGCTGGCTTGCGATGTTTTTTTTTCTTCTTTCTTTCTTTCAGCGCGACATTGCTATCTGCGCGGACCTGGCCGTAGTCGACTGGTGACGGGAAGTTAAGGCGCTTCAACTGGAGCGAGGATAGTCGGGAATCTCCAAACCAGGTAAACAAATAAATGTTTGCGCACGGAAATGTTCCCAACACACGGTTTCTGAGGTCGGATTTCAGCAGCCTGTGTTACAAGACATGTTTTGAAATCTATACAAATGGCATTGTAAAAGTTAGCGCTGCGTTTACTCTCGGTGGCCTTGGTTTAAATGACCCCTCGCTGGCCCGCTGGCCGGAGAGCTCCGCCGTCATGGAGGAAGAAGGAGCCTGCAATAAACTTTAGCCAGCGGGCTAACCCGCCGCGCGCCGCCGTTATGTAGGGAGTAGGCGAACCGCTGCGCGCTGCTGCGTATCATACGGACAGACACAATGAGGCGCATCACCAGCAGCGGACCTTGGCGTTAATAGACCGCGGCGCTGCTGGTCGACATGGTTCATGTTCTCAGTCGGCCAGCTAGGCGAGTTCGATAGCGAGCTAGGCTAGCCTGTAACGCGCTACCGTAGCCAGAGCGGCTAGCTGCTGCGTTAGTTAGCTTAGCAGATAGCGGGCTAATGTTAGCATGTGCTCTTGCTCAATTGAATATGCGACTCGGTCGGTCCTCAGAGGTATTACTGACGAAGTGGTCCACTAATTTGGAAAAGTTTCTGCTTGTTCACTTTTAAACGATAGTTAGCTGATGCACGCTTGTCAAAACTACGAACGTATGGACAGGCAGCTTGCCTGACTTTGGCTAGCTGCTTTGTGTTTTACCAGCGTGACTGCTGCTAGCTGCCTGCCTGGCGGATGACAACTCGCGACGTGCAGCTACTTGATACCTGATATTTGTGTGATCGATGTAATGAGTGTTGACCGTGAGCACCACGTTGCTTTTAACGCGCTTGGTTGTGGATCCATCTCGGAGGAGACGCGAATTTGGTGTTCAGCTGGTAAGCTGAACAAAGCCACCGAAGTGACAGGAGGTAGCTAGCCCGTTAGTGTCACTGTGGAACTGGCGTTGTGTTGCGCTTAACGTTTATGGAAGCATGTCCAGCCAAACAGCTGGGGAAAATCAAGGGGCTAAAGCTAGTGGTCGCAGGATTATAACCTACAGTTGTTCCCACAAACAGCTGTCAGTTGTAAATAGTTAATTGAGAGGTTTACAGTCAAACAGAGATTATTCTCTCGACATTAAAATTGGCTTCCTGTATCATGTAGTTCATTAATTGAAAAGTTAGCTAACAGCCGTTTGTGGTCAAAAATTGATTTTTTTTAACCTCACCTCCCAAACAAACAGTAACACAGTCTGTGATATTTTTGTACAGGATTGAGTCCACTGTCCCGGCATGGGGGACATGAAGACCCCCGATTTTGATGACTTGCTGGCAGCGTTTGATATTCCTGATATTGATGCCAAAGAGGCCATACAGTCAGCACCTGAAGAGGTGGAGGGGCACCAGGGGTCAAGCAGTGGGACTCTCACAAAATTAGGCGAGAGCGGAGTTGGAGGAAATTCAACCATTAGAGCCCCCAGCCCAGCCACAGATCCACAGAGTGACCCCTCTATTGTTAGTGTAATCGTGAAGAACCGGGTGCGCACAGAAGCATTTGAGGGTGGTGATGTGTCAGAACCACTCAATCATAATGGATTTGTGTCCTCAAGTGGGCCAGCTCATCTCTCTCAGTCCCGAAGCCAACCAAATGGGGAACAGTGGCCACCGTGTACTTCAAAAGTGACCTCAGAAACCACTGGGCAAGTGCTTGGATCTACAAACACGTCAAAGCAAAGCAGTAACATATTCAATAAGTTGAAGCCCCTAATGGCACAGGGAGCTGGAGACCCTGTTGGGAGGGCCAGAAAAATGCAGCTGTTGCAGCAGCAGCAACAGATGCAACAAGAAACAGGTTTAGAGGGAGCTGACAAGGCAAAAGCTGCTGTTATTCCTGGTGGCACAAGTGGAGTGGCATCTCCCTTTTTTCCTCCTCCCAAACCTTACCTTCCGACACCCACCACAGTTCCTTCTTCCTCACCCTCATCTTCCTCTCCTTCTGTTGGATCCCGTGTTTCAGGGGCTGTTGCTTCATCACCACTTGCTACAAGTTTAACAGAACCATTTAATGGAACTCCACGCCATGGTTCCTCTGGATTCAGGCGTATGGACTCGGAGGAGGAGGATTCAGATCCTGACTCTGGGGGTTCTCTGGTCATCCAGGAAAGTCCAGGTTCTCCCACCTCGCCAAAACATTCACGCAGGCTTAAATCTCCTGCTGAGAGTTCAGAGTCCTCTTCTCTGCCCCACTCAGCACCCTTGTCCTCCGCTACCTACCCTAAACCAGGGGATGTCCCCTCAGCCTCACCAGCATCCCCTCGGACACCACAGAATTGGCTTTCCTCACCTACTCAGACTGGAACTGGAAAAAGCCCACCCCCAGACGAGCGAAACCCAGAGCATGTCATTGAGGAGCGTGACTCGCCAGAAAGTCCGGAGCCTGAGATCCCCAAGGCTTCGGTTACAATGCCTGCAGCTTCCAAGAAATCTTCTAGTCCAGTGGCAGCTCCTTCATCACCTACATGCCTTCGTGAGCCTAAGGAAGAAGAAGAGGAAATGGAGGTGGCTAAAGGAACAAACGAAGATGGTGGAGATGCAACTAATTTAGGAAGTCAGGACAATGGACAAAAAGAGGAAGAAAAGATGGAGGTGGAAGATGAGAGTGATTCTACTCAGTCACCAACGAACCCCAACATCGGTGCGCCTGATATTAGTGGGGGCACAGCAGTTGATGGTATTGTACCCTCCAGGCCTCTGAAAGTTCGCATAAAAACCATCAAGACCTCCACAGGAAGCATCACCCGGACAGTTACCCGTGTGGCAGGTAAAGGAGGTGATGCAGGTGTAGGCAAAGGCACGGATGCTGCAAAAGTTCAGCCAGGAGGTCGGACGGTCCCTGCGAACAGAGCCCGAAAAGCAGAGACCACAACTGGTCGAATTGTGAGAGGTTCCAGCCTACCAGTGTCCACCCTAGAGGCCAGCAGTGCTATGCTAGCTGCAGCGAGTAAAGCTCAAAATAAGACAAAAGTTTCTGCTACAGCAGTCAGCATCACAAAAGCTGCCAACCTACCTGTGACACCTACAGTTGGCGGAATCAGTGTGCGTGCTGCCACAGGGAGAGCAACTAACGGAGCTGCGCCAAATGTCCACGTACCTTGCAAGCCAGCCTCTATCGTCAACAGCACAGGAGCTGTTATTTCTCGCAGTCAGTCAAGTCTGGTGGAAGCTTTCAACAAGATCCTCAACAGCAAGAACTTGCTGCCCAGCTACCGTCCAGATCTCTCTACTCCACCACCGGCGGAGTGGGGTCTCCCCATGCCGCCTGCAGGCTATCGCTGCCTGGAGTGTGGAGATGCGTTTGCACTGGAGCGTAGTCTGGCACGCCACTATGATAGGCGCTCTTTAAGAATTGAGGTGACTTGTAACCACTGTGCAAAGCGCCTGGCTTTCTTTAATAAGTGCAGTCTGCTGCTGCATGCTCGGGAACATAAAGAGAGAGGGCTCGTTATGCAGTGTTCACATCTGGTTATGAGACCAGTCACTGTGGAACAGATGATTGGCCAACAGGACACCACTCCCATTGGTATTATTCCAATCGCTATTAGTAAAATATTAGTTAAAATGTTAAAATACATAGTAATTAGTATTTATTGAATACATAGTAGTCATTCCACTGTATTTAGAACAAGAGCATAACCAGATGATAATTTATTTCTCTCACTTGTTCTAGGTATGCTCTCACCGTCAGTATCTTCTCAACCTCTCTCAACCACCTCTACACAGTCTGGAACCCCCTCTGTCTCTTCCACGTCTAGTCCACTTAAGGACTCCCCTTCACAAGGCACGGCTCCTACCCAACCCAGTCCAGCTCGCCGTGGGCCTCAGAGTTCTCATGCCCTAATGCCTCTTCCCTGTAAGAAGGGCGAGGTCATGCAGTACCACAACTTCAAATGTCCTGAATGTCAGACCCAATTTTCAGGCAAGGCAGAGCTAGTGGCTCACTTCCAGCAAATCAGAGCTACACCCAATTCAGTGAGTTTTCTTAATGCCCTTATTAATTGCAATTCATGACTGTCTTTTTTTTCCTGTGCCACCAAGTCTGAACTTGTATACTTTGCTTTTTTCTAACAGACTTGTATGCTTTGCTCCCCACCAATGATGCTCCCTAACGGTTGCAGCGTGTCAGCTCATCAGCGTATCCATAAGCACCGTGCTCCTCATGTATGTCCTGAGTGTGGGGGCATTGCTCGTCAAGCCACCTTTCAGACCCATCTAGAGGAGGCCTGTCTTCACTTTGCCAGACGAATTGGCTACAGGTATTTTAAAAATGTCCATAAATATTTAAATGTTGTAGATTAGGTTTTACAATACACAGGAGGGTCATATAGAAACCTCTGGCCCTGAAGACTGTCATGAATACAAGCATTTCATATCATTTATTTTCTTTCAGTAGTGATGCAGGACAAGTTTATAGTATAATGCTAAACAGATGTTTGTGAAGTACTGCACATGCTGTGATGCAGTGACTAAATACTTGCCTCTCTTTCACAGATGCTCCAGCTGTCAGGTGGTGTTTGGTGGCCTGAACTCCATTAAGTCTCACATACAGACTGCTCATTGCGAGGTGTTCCACAAGTGCCCCAATTGCCCAATGGCCTTCAAATCGGCTGCCAGCGCCCAGGGTCACATCAGCACCCAGCATCCCACTCTCACTTCTGCACAGGCAAAGTATGCTCTAGATGTGCACGCACAACTTATACAGGTGTAGACACCAGTCGATGTTAAAGTCGACCTCAAGGACCCCCAGATAGATGCTACAGATTTGTGCTCTAATCTAACTTGTACCTTGTAGGGATGGGGGAAAAACGTGTTCTCTGAGGGAGTCCCTGAGCTGTTCAGAACCACTGATATACACCACGGCATTGTGAAGTTAGCTTTATTAACCACATGCGCACGACAACTTGCAAAATATGACTGTTCATCAGAACCTAGACATGTAGTGCAATATGTTGCTGTAGCAGCAAAAGCATTGCTTGCTAAAATATATTAGACCTGAACTTAAAACAACCAACGGCTTTTTTTTTTCCTTCTAGCAAGTCGTTCCTCCTGTATTTAGCAACACGAATTACTTCCTGTCCCTGAGCTTGTACACTACTTGCAAAAGGAACTGGTCATAATAGGCCTGTGCCTTTTACCACAGTGTAACAGAGCTGCAGTTTGGCAAAAACAATATTGTTGTAGCATGTTTTCATCTTTAATTTGGCAACAAAACTAATTAATCTAATAAAAGATGGAATTGCAAATGTCACAAACTTTACTGTACAAGGACACTGGCTAAGCCTGATGCCTTCTTCTCTGAAACCATTTCACCTGAGTCAATTTGAAATGGTGCATTTTGTCCAATACCGCCCGTATCTCAATACTTGGTTATACTTTAATTTTATACAATTCAGATACACTTGAACACAAAGTAATTATTTGTTATTATTCTCTCCTTCTGTATCTTTCAATAGGATGATCTACAAATGTGTGATGTGTGACACAGTCTTTACCCAGAAACCTTTGCTGTATATGCATTTTGACACTCACCTGGCCAAGCAGAAAGTCCACGTTTTCAAATGTCCAGATTGCACCAAATTATATGCTCAGAAGGGTTCTATGATGGAACACATCAAGGTTGGTTTTCTGCATTCAGTGCATCATCACATTTTATTCAGCTTTTAAGTTATTTATTTATTTATTTATTTATTTATTTTTACTCTTGCCTTTTTGTGTTGCCCATTCTTTGCGTTTCCCTCAAAAGAATGTGGTGTCAACAAAGGCATACAGTAGAGACTTGGTTTGGCCTTTACTAGGTAACAGCCAGTGTTGCCTTGTGCAAAGCTCTGCACCAAGTACACCGTTTATTTCGGACAGAATTTTCAGCTGATGTGTGTTATGTCTTATGCTCCTCTCTAATTGGTCTTTTTCTACTTGCTTTTTGTGCAGACTGCCCACAGAGGCCTGTCAAGCAAAGCAGAAGCTCCACCTGCTGCTTCATCCCCTGTTTCAGCCTCTACCGCTAACTCCAACTCAAAAGCCAAACAGTCAGGAGTAACTGTTGGCGTTGAGGACTGTGCCCAGGGACAAGGGGCGGAAGAGGAGAAAGAGGAGCGAGAGGAGCGAGAAGAAGAGGAGGAGGAGGATGACAATGAGGAAGAAGAGCAGCCCAGTTCTCCAGAGAGTGAAAGCATGGAGTGGCGGTGCAAAGAGTGTAAGACGCGCTATTCTGAGAGAGAAGATTACATCGACCACATGAAGAAGGAGCATGGCACGGTAGATAAACAGTACACATCAAACCAAAAAAGGGGGGAAGAATCATTGCATACTACTTTGTCTGCTTTGGGACAGTTCATGATAAGAGTTTTAGGAATGTGTTGAGAATGTGTTTGCTATTTCAAAGATAACACTGTTGAGGATTACAAATGTGTCTGTAAATAAACAAAAGTTGTCATTATGAAGTGATGTACTGATATTTTATTCTCTGGTATTTGTAGTTAATGAAGAAATTTCCGTGTCGGATGTGTGAGCGTTCCTTTAGCTCGGCCAACAGCCTGCGGCGCCACGTTCGTGTCATTCACGAGGGTGTTGAGAGAGTCTTCCACTGCCAGTGAGTTAAATGTTTGTCAGCAGAGCCTAAATATTTTTCATGTCTTCTCAAATAATGATGTGCACTGGATCATATGGAGTGTATATATAGTCCTTTCAGTTCTCGTTAAGATTAGGTATTGAGGTGATCCCAAGAACATACCCAGTCTGCTTTAAATAACTGATTTGAGCAATATAGGAAGATGGGGTCACTTCTAAACAAAAACATGGTCACTTCTAAACAAAAGCTTACAGCAACCTCAGGAATCCAGAAAAGAATCTGTTCCTCAGCTACATTTCTTCTCGTTTCAGGTACTGTTCAGACGGCAAGCGAACATTCGGCAGTCGGCTGATTTTGGAGAAACATATCAGAGTCAGACATGGTATCCGAGCTAGACAGCCTGTAGACAGGCAGGTAAGAAAAGCCTCTCCTGTGTCTCTGAATTTAATTCGGAAATGCATGCTAACATACAACAGTCTGTGAACAGCATGTTTTCACCATAGTTATATCATGCCGCTGACTACTGGTTGCTAAGTAACAACAGTTGCATGTATGGGTGCTGACATGGGCTATAAATGGGGGTTAAATCCAAGTAATATCCTAAAACAATGAAAGACAAATTTTTGATAACTTGTGCCGTTTAGGTTTAGCTTTGGCAGTTCCAACCGTGCGTCTAATACAATCGTATAATAAAACACTGCCTGGCTACTTCTCTGTGCAGTGATTTAAGAAAATGGATTTAAAAAAATAATAATTATAAGACAATTAGATGAAAGCACAGTGACAACTGGTGCTTAGACAGTATATACAGATGTGTATGCATCTGCACAAGAACTGTCTATTCTCTAAATATGATTTAAACCATTCTAAATCTGTGCCTGAGAGGCCTACCCAGAGTTGAAGACTTAGAATCTTGTGATAAACAGTATCAAAAGTCAAATAACTTGATTGATAAACATTTTTTTTAGTTTTGTAAAATTGTGTAAAAGCAATGGGACTATTATGATTGTGTTTTCACGAGCAGCATTACAGTTGTGATGTAATATTGCAATAAGGCACACCCTGGCATGTTTTGCTGCCTAAATACCTTGTAATGTTCGTTTTTAGAATGCACCAAACACAAGGAAGCGCTCTGCTGCAGGTGATGGAGCGGGCAGTTCCTCTGAGGTAGACTACGAGGGAGAAGCTGCTTCTGCTGGTGGTGGCGCTGATGCAACTGACACTGGAGGTGAGGAGACCGTGAGCCCAGCGAAAAGAACCCGGTCATCTGAGAACCGGCCTGCGGAGGAAGAGGTGGACGATGGTACATTCCGCTGCGCACCGTGTGGCTTCAGCACACAGGACTGGGAAGAGTTTCAGCGCCACATTCCCAGCCACTGCGATTCTGAAAATGCCTCCCAGCAGTGCCTGCAGTGCGGTGCCTGCTTCACTTCAGCAGGCTCCCTCAGTCGCCACCGCTTCATTACACACCGTTTGCGCCAAGACCAGGACAGCCGGGGGGGGAGCACGTCGCCGGGCATTTCACCACAGGACGGGTCGCCCTCCTCACCCAAGGCAGGAGACGAGGGGGAAGGGGGAATGAGCTGCAGGGTGTGCGGCCGGCGCTTCGATAAAGCCTCGGACCTCAACACACACTTTCGCACTCATGGTATGGCCTTCATCACGGCACACAAGACCGACAAACCAGTGTAAAGGATGGTCAATGGGAACAGTGTGCAGGGGATATAACCTGCAGTGAAGAGGAGAAGTTGCTGCAAGGTGAATGGCTCTTTATACCATGTGCAATTCACTGGCCAGTTGGTGGTGATAATGAGTAGTAGAAGCTGTTTCTGTCTCTGTGTTGTCCAGCTTCTCTTCGTGTCTGCATTCCCTTTTACTTCATCGTTCTACAAAGACTCATAAGTCACATCTAAGAGAGGATCTCAGCCTGATAACAGTTTTGGGTTGTAGCAATGTCAATACATGCAATATGTAGTAGACTAATGTGGTAAAATCAGGTAAATGAGGAATTGGGTAAAACCAGTGAAGTTAAATTTAATAAATAAGAACTTTGTTACAGACACACAAGAAATTCAATCAAAGCATTGGCTAAGTGAGTATGTGTATTTGAAAACTAAAAAAATCAAATGGTTCTTTTAATTTGTGTTCGCTCGATGATGTCCAACTTTTGAACTGTCTAAATAGATGTTCTAAGCATTTCTCCACAACCTCGTAATACCAAGCTGTATTATAATGATATTTGTCTAAAAGCAATATTCAGAACTCCACTTTTTTTTTTGCACACAATTTCACTTTTTTGTTCCATTATAGTGCCTAGTGTTCGCACTAGCTAGGCTGGACTTGAGACTACACTTCCACGCCTAAACGTTCACTACTCTGAGATCAGTTGTTACGGCACGAGCTGCTCATTTTCAGTGGAGGTCTGCTGTTCCCAAACCAGAGTTGGAGCTTGAATTCACAGAGCATTAAAAAGCAAAATAAGGGTGCTAGTGAAGGTTTTTCCTCTTTGTATAAAACACTGACTTTTAGTAATAACGATATTGTATCATTGTATTATTGATATTTATTTATATGAATCATTCGTACTGATTGTGAGTCATTTGATAACTTTCCGAGGTAAAATACGGAATGGCATGTGGATGTGTTAGCGTCAAAGAATGGATTTAATATGAGAGTTCTGTGGATTTGTCAAGGAAAGAACTCTCAAGGTCAGTAAGGGAGAGAAGGTTTGCAAAGGTCAATAGTGCAAACGTCAACCATAGAAACCACTTGTGGACTTTATGATGGTATAATTAAGACGTGTATAAATGCAGTACATTCATGGCTTGCTCTGGTTGTTTTGTTAGAAAACGTGATCAAGTTTAGTCTTTTGTATTTGTATTTCTTTCACCCCCTTAGCTGATTTCAGATATCAATAACGTGAAAGTATCGTTTCTGGGTAAGGAGCCTGGTGTATTTTTTATGAATTTATTCTAATTAAAAATATGTTGAGTGTGTTGGATTGCATTTTATTACATACGAATACAAATGTTTTTTTTTTCCTTTGATAGTAGTCTTTTCTATCAAAAGTGTCTGTGCTCGTTACAAGCCACATTTCTTAAAAATGCATTATAAATAATATTGTGGTCATGTGAGTCATCTGTGTGTGAATGTACGAGTGTGTAACCTTAAAACCACATGCTGTATGTCCTTTACATAAGGAGAAATCCAGATATCCATCATATTCTGTGTAGAACTTGGGTCTGCCTGCTTCACTGCCGTACACTCTGTCAGTTCTACTTTACTGTTTCTGAATAAAATGGCAAATTGTTACAGTACAGCTGCTGCCCCTGTTTCAAATGTACTATTTATATGTGAGCAAGTTTGGTATGTGATATCTAAAGATTAAAAAAATGTGAAAAAATAAAGATTAGCTAATCATTACACACTGCATACAAATAGAAGCACAGTAAATCCCAGCACACTGGTTCATAACTGAAGTCTTGGGTCAAACAGTTTTGGATTACTTTGGGAAGAAAGGACAATATACATACATACATACATACATACATACATACTGTAAGCTAAAGTCATCATATATGGTGGGAGACTCGCTCACCCAGGTTAAAACAAAGTTCAAACCAAGTCCTTGTTTTGATTAATGCTTTAGGTTCTGGAAGCAGCCACACAGGTCATCGTATTCCAACCAAATTCACTATCAGAAATTTATATGTAGCTTATATCAATTTCTATTAATATTAATTTATACATGGTTTTATCGTTTTGAATGAATGGTCATGAAGTGAACAAAGATATTCAGAGGAGTGTGATGTGAAATTTTAGAGAAGCTTACTGAGTCAGACTTGTTCTCAGTGGTGATAAAAAAATCTTCCATCTGAAGAGCTTAATGCCTCAAAGCTCCTACGCTGAAATACATGAAATAGTCAAGAATACACTGCCTGATCCTGAGATACTGTTTAGTGATGAAGTTCTAGTCTAAAACATATTTACTCCATTAATGGCAGAGGGGTGCATGTTGGCCTTAAAAGAAAATATATTTTTCAGATTTACTACTAGTTTATATATAAAAACTCAATGTGTAGGATAAGTTGGTTTTGGATTGTGAATAAAGTGACTATATTTAGGTTTGAACATCACAACCCCTGGTTCCTATCACCACCACTGTAAAGAAATCTCAGTAAGCTTCTCTACAATTAACCACATCGAACCACTCTGAATGACCCCGTTACGTCTCAATGACTGAACTTTGCAGGAATTTCTGACAAATGAGTGGAAATCATCTTTAAGGTCAGAGGAATCTAGGCCTCACCCTCCACCGCTCGGCTCACGTAGCCTCCTCCAGATACTTTTTCAGAGTCCTGCTGTACAACTTTCATGTCTGATTCCTGCCACTTGTCCATTGCCTTAGAGATGTCTGGCTCATGGTGGTGCACACCAATCATCAGCTCGTAAATCAATGAACCCACAAGGCCACCAACGCAAGTTGCCACTAGGGGCACCCACCACCATCCACCTCCAGCCCTGCCACAGAAAGAAATAAGGCCTTAGGCCTGTAAAGCTCAACCCACAAAACAGTTATGCAAAATTTTGTACTAATGTACTAAATGTACACTATTTAGTGGACCTTTAACTTAAACATGATGACTGTCTCTTTTTAGTTTTGGATTGCATATTTTTAGAATGGATCAAATGTTATGTTTATATATTGATTGGAATGACACACCGATTAGGCATAACATTCTGACCACCTCCTTGTTTCTAAGCTCATTGTCCATTTTATCAGCTCCACTTATACAGGTGCACTTTGTAGTTGTACAGTTACAGACTGTAGTCCATCTGTTTCTCTGATACTCTGTTACCCCCTTTTACCCTGTTCTTCAGTGGTCAGGAGCCCTATGGACCCTCACAGAGCAGGTAGTATTTGGGTGGTGGATCATTCTCAGCACTGCAGTAACACAGACGTGGTGGTGTGTTAGTGAGTGGACACAGTGTTTAAAAACTCCAGCAGCACTGCTGTGTCTGATCCACTCAGACCAGCGCAACACACACTAACACACCATGATTCACCACCCAAGTAGTACCTGCTCTGTGAGGGTCCATGGGGGTCACTGAAGAACAGGGTAAAAGGGGGCAACAAAGTATCAGAGAAACAGACGGACTACAGTCTGTAACTGTAGAACTACTAAGTGCACCTATATAAGCTGATATGAGCTGATAAAATGGACAAAGAGCTTAGAAACAAGGAGGTGGTCATAATGTTAGGCCTGATCAGTGTACTGTTAAAACATTTGGGCTAACATTTAGCTCACTGAAACAATTAAAACTGAACCGTTTCTGATTTGTTTAATCACTCCAATATAACGGACGTTTCTAACCCAGGTCTTGGGGACCTTTAGTCAGTCCACATCTTAGTTGCATTCCAGTCCCCAGTACACAGCCAGACCAGTAAGGCACTGATTTACTGGTTCAGGTGTGTTAGGAGCTGAAACAGGCCAAAAAATGTGGACTCCATGAGTTCTAGTACATGTTTTAGTTTTTTTTTTTAATTCTGATTTCTTTTTTCCACATCCTCAAACAAAAAAGCAAGCTCTTTTCCAGGTTTATGTGCACTTCTACACTTATTATAACGGTGGTCACCAAACACTTTCTTCCTAAAGATCTGCTGTCCTGTAGGGTTTAGCTCTAACTGTAAACCAAACACAAAGTCCATGTAATTATTGTCCTCAGAGGGACGAAAGAGCTGTTGTGTTAGACTGGGGCTAAAGGTGAAACCTTCAGAAGGCTTCAGAAGATATTCAGGAGGAGGATTGGTTACCCCTGTCTAAAATACATAAATACATACAGACGAATCCTTTTGACATGTAAAAAATAACATGAAATAAATTCTTTGTTTTTGTAACACTTGTTCTGTTTAAATATTTACAGCAGTTTGAATGGGCAGAGCATTGATAACAATGATAATGTCATTGGATAGCTGGTAAATGCATATTTGTTTTCCTCTTAAGACCTGCAGGATCAAATTTTTGAGGCAATGAGACATTTAGTGCACTAAGCAGTTTTATTCAAATAATCTTTTGTGTAGCTCTTTTGCTAAATTGCTTACCCTTAGAAATTTTATGCGGAGATATTTTCTTGTGTCTTCACTATGCACACCACCATTTTTTAATGGTTTTATATTTATACTTCACTGAAAATTCACTAGGAGCATCTAACAGATGGGTCTGAAGGGCCCTGAAGTGGCTCAGTCAGAGCACTAAACATGTACAGAGCAGGACTCCAGCACCAGTTTTGAGAACAACAGGTTGCACGAGTTTGTAAGAAGAACTAAAAAATTCTAAATTTACTTGCAATGAAATCCTTATATTAATATAAAGTTCTTCTATTTTTGAAATACAAGCTTTTGTTATGACATCAGTGGAACATGTGTTGTGGTGATGCATGTGTGGCAGGCTGACCTGAACACCTCAAAACCCCAGCCAGCAATGCAGCTGAAGATTCTAGGCCCAAGGTCTCGTGCAGGGTTGATGGCGTAGCCGCTGTTTGAGCCCATTGAGATTCCAATCACCATGACAACGGCTCCCACCAGAACAGGTTCCAGACCAGGAGGGGCTGGAGTGTTGCGACCATCACCCAGCGCCAGAACACACACTAGGAGGGCCGCCGTGCCAATCACCTGAGGAGCACAGAGTCCCTGCTATGGCACTCACAGGACAATGAACAGTGCGATGATATGATATTGTGATAAATTATGTCAGAATACACTTTTCTGAGCATATCTTAAGCGTCGTCAGTACTTCTGCACTTGTTTAATAAATAAAAGAGCAACTTAAACCAATTATAGAAAGCCTGTAAACAATAACCAGGATTCAGTACCTGCATAAACTGTTCAGAGAAAGAAGCTGATACACTCTCAGAAATAAAGGTAGGAAACTGTCACTGGGGCAGTACCCCTCTTGTCACTGGGGTGGTACAGTGTACATCAAGGTACCTTTAGTCAGGGAACCATAACCTACTGAAATCCTCTTTTCTAAGTTGTACTGAATCCACACTCCCCATCTCATCTCCCGTCTCATCTTTTATCGTTCTGTTTTAAAACATTAGGTTATAAAAAGTTAATAATACGTACTTTGGGAAAAATTATTTAAGGTGCACCCCTGGACCATAAAATCACTGTTGTACCTTTGAAGGAATATTTACATTTGTTTGTAACCTTGAAGAATGAAAAATGTACCTGCACAGAACCTTTTATTTCTAACAGTGTAGGATGCCAGTCTAGTATGACATCACATTTAATTAACTGATTTATTTCAAAGATTAAACCTCATACTGTCCTGAATGAAGATGCACATTCACTGCTGACGTTTGGCACAGACATGCTTCCACCACTCACTTCCAGCATTGCTCAGTGTTTCTAAGTGCCACAGCACACCATATAATATTTTGCTATTTCTGCTCCACATTAACCATTAATATTACACCCAGAATGAGCTGACCACCTCAGCTAACGTCACTAGCCTAGTAACAATTTAACCATCCCAAATACCTTTAAGCTTGTTTGTAAAGATTTAGTTCACTGAAACTGAACAAGATAAACTCATCAGATCAGTGTAGAGGTCGGTATCTGGTGGGACTAACCACTATATCTTGCGGTGTGGGACTAATGTTCAGTGTCATGCATGAGTTTTCCCAGCCCAGTGTGAGTGGGAACGGGACAACACATATGTGTAAAGATGTCCCACAGATTAATTAATAGCCTAAATAAAATTATGACAATCACAGGCAATAATTGGGATATTTAGATGATATATGTCAGCAGAAAAAGAATATTAATAAAGTCATTATGAATAGTTGGGGAGCAAGCAATCACATGGACTACATGCAAATATTCTTATAGGCTACAGATATGGCAGAGCCTGTAAGCAGGCCGATGGGCACAGCTGTAGACATCAAACACATGACAACAAAGGACGTCTGACATAAGTCAGTCATTTTCAATCATTACTAAGACAGACGGAAATCAGCTATACGGGCTTGTGGGCAGGAGCAGGCCAACATGTTTAGGATGAGGACAGGAGCAGGACAAACGTTGCGGGAGCCACAACAGTGCTGAATATTGAAATCTAAATCTGGGTAGAGTTCAGATTAACTTAATGTGTATTGGTGCTCTCGCTGTGAGGCATTTTAGCTGTGCTTTGTAGTCTCTGCTTTCTGCAGTACAATCAGTGCATGGTAGACTTGACAAGCTTGGGGAAAAAAGGTTGGAGTGACACTGTTACTGTGTTATTGTAAAACATACTTGTTTTTCTTCTTTTCCTCCTTATTATTACTACTACTATTCAGCCACCTCCATGACAAACAATAAAACATGGAAATAAACAGCAGTATGTCTTAAAAATGACTCTCTCTCAAATGTGATTTGGGCCTACCTGGTCTACTACTCCTCCCCAAAGACTCAGGTACTCCGCAGGATAAGTAGAGAATATACCTGCTGTGGCAGTGGTCCCACTCACTGTAAGGTGTCCCCCACTATAATGAAATATGGCATCTAGACAAGAAACAGACACACAGACACAGTAAGATGTGCAGCTTGAAATATAGCAGCAGTTGGGGCTGCACAATAAATCACATCTTTATTGTGGGTGCGATATGAGTTTCTTTTTGTTTTTGGAGCCTTTTGTCGTAAAAGCTGTTGATGTAATACTGTTTCTTAGTGCTTCAGTGCAGTTTGGATGTAATCAGCTGTTCATATTTCACAAGTTTTACTTTGCACAAATTTTGTATTTTTGATTGTTTTATTTTACCATTTGCTTAAAGGAGAGTTGTTAGATTTTTGTTTACACAACCACAAAAATATCTGTACTTGTATCACACCCAGTCAGAGGTACATTATTTTAATAATAACAAATTGCTTCTCATACAATCATAATATCCAACAGCTTTATCGATTTGTCACATTTCATGTCCATGCATCATCATGCAGCCCTAGTGTCAGTACTGTCTTCATCATCATCATCATCATCATCATCATCATCATCATCATCATCATCATCATCATACACCTAGCCAGCATCTTCGTTCAGAGATACTGTCTAAATGTTTTCACTCACCGTAATACAGCAAAGCAACAGTGGCTGCTGCCAGGAAGGCCCCAAAAATCTGTGCGAGGACATAGAACGGAAGCCGGGCCCAGGAGAACCTGCCCAGGAAACACAGACTTAGGGAAACTGCTGGGTTCAGGTGAGCACCTAAAACCGAAGACATCAGAAAACAAACGGTCTTGCACTGAATGATAATGTGCTCTATATCATGCAGAAATAAAACACTCAGAATCATTACATGATGTTCTTGACCTTTCAGACACTCTACCTGCATGTGAACTTGCACGGATCTACAGATGTTCAGACAAAATAAAGGTCTAAATGCTTTTATTTTCTGCTTCACAGCAACTTTTGAACAAAAAAAATCTATAAACCACCAACAAATTCAGTTCACAATCGCTCCATCAATCATCCATTAGTCGCTCATGAATCCTTCCATTCATCCATCTATTTATCAGCCTGCTACCCTAACATACTAAGCACGTGGTTTTACCTGATACTCCTTTCGACACATAGATTCCAAATGTAGTGCCGAGTGCAAACCCAAGATTGATTGACAGGTATTCTCCTTTAGTGTTCTCAGACGTTGTCACCTGAGCAACTGAGCCACAGCCAAACAGCTACAGGCAGAAGACACAAGTTAATTCACTTTGAAAGTGCAGTATAATACAATTCAGTAAGTACTTAGATTAGTGCTCCTTGGTTACAAACCAATCAGAGGTCAGCTGAAAAAATGTCAAGAACTGCTGACGTATGATCAGTTACCTTTAATAACCCTTTATGAATATAGTCACAGAGGCTGGGGATGGACTCTGGGGGCATTGGATCATTGGTGCCACCACAACAAAGGTGGGGGGTGGGGTGGTGATGCAACACCACTCCAATCCTAGTACAAAGCTCAAGAAGATCCATCATTTTGCATTGATCTTATTGAGCCTAGTGTTAAATTCCTGCCAAACTAAGGACACACAAGCATGTACAGCAGGAGAAGGGGCTGCAGAATGAGGCGTATTTGGTGGCTGCCAGCCAGTTTAAGGTATCCTGACAGTTCTAAACTAAGGAGGGCATCCAGGCACATGATATCACAAAAACATCTGTCAACACTGTCAACAATTATGGCTCTGTCACTGTCTGACTTTACACAAACTCAATAAAACGTCACATAAATTCATACAAACATATGAACAAAAGTTCATGACAATAAAAATTCAAATAATAATTATTTAAATATTCATCCACAGTTCCTGTGTTTGCATCCATGCCCTCCTCAAAATTAAACATTTATCATTGGATTAGGTAACAAGCTTAAAATCCCCCCCAGAGGTGTTAACCCAAGTTGGTAACCCACGGCTGTGCCATTAGTAGTATTATACTTCTAATTCAGACATAGAACTTAACTGAACGCTTACAGTGCCAGTATAACAGTTTACAAGGAGACTTTAACTGTGAAGTCAGTTATACCAACATTTTATGGAGTCCTATTATTTCCATGGAGACCAAGAGATAAAAATATGAACTTTTATTTGTATTAACATGGATGCTGTGTTGTGGGGGTAGATCATTAATCTAGCGCTGTGATTTGTAGGCCGAGAGCCGTTTGTTTCCTTCTTCACCCCCTCCGTGCTTGAAAGTTCAAAGTCTTCAACCAAACACTGTCTCTTGACTATGATAAGTAAGTTCTACAAATCAATCCCAATGCAGACTTTGTGGGAGAAATGAAGTAAGAACTCTCTCAGTAATAAGGTCCAGTTTGGTTTGCAAACTGCACGTGCTTGGATAAACGAGAACCTAACTTAAGTCACCAAGTGGTCTGCATTACGCTCAAAATGGCTTGCTCAAGACTATCGCTTAACAGCCAGTATTAAGAAACGTAACCCAAGATCCTGAAGGACCATACAGAATAAATAAAGACTGCAGACTTACTATCAAAACGTACACTCCGAGAAACTCAGCGAGGCATTCTCTGACCAGCTGACTCTTGATGTGGCATCTCTTCAGTAGCCGGTCCATTCCGTAATCATTCGGTTTGATGCTTATTGCAAGTTCAGTTGAGTATAGTTACAATTTCCCTCTGGGATCAATAAAGTTCTATCTATCCATCTACGAGTGCTGGTGCATTCACCACACCAAACAGACCACAGACAGACTGAAACAAGCTCGATCAGCACTTACTGACTCACTACAGAACAGCCTTTTTAGAGATCAGCGTTTGTAGCTGACCAACTCTCAAGACTCTCTGTTGTGCTGTGAGCATTGAATGTTATGGAACCTGTGGGTGAGTGAATGAACGCAGTTCTACTAAGCTTAGTGCACCTAACAGCAATTTGGTGCCATAAAATAATCAGTACCAGCATTACGTTTTACATTCTGTCTAGGGAGCACCGCAGATGAACCCCAGATAACACGTACAATAAAATCCGTGGCATTTGAACGAAGCATAAAAGGGTAAACAAAATGATGCACAAGCAAATAAGTTCATATCTTCCACAGAAATTACCCTCTTGCACACTTTCATGCACAATTAGTGTCTTTTGCAAAAAAAAAAAAACGTAGCCGTAGGACGTGTTATTTTCACTTACAAAATCAAAATCACATGTAATTTGTCCAGCAGCATTTAAACTGTAGCACATGACTATAAGGCAATCACCGTAACATCTTTCAATATCAGTGAGAGAATCTGGGTGTATACATTGTGTTAAGTTTTTCCACATAATTCAGATGAAATAATATTGCACTCATAAAAAATGATAAAACAGATTTAAATGAAAAGTCCAGTCCACTGCGTTTTCTTTATGTAAACGTAACAAACAGCATGTCAGTTCTAATTCAGTTGCATACAAACCTGAAAAGCAGCAATATGATCTTTAAAAGAACTCAGAGAACAGTCAAAAACTGTGTTATTTAGCGTTTTTGTTCAAAACATTAAATCAATAATCAGCCAATTTATTGATCTTATTCTAGTAGATCTGGTGCATTTTGTTGCATTAATGACGTGAGGCAGATACGTGCACTTGAGCTGTATTTGAAAGCTGCTGCTACACCAATATGCTGTAGCATAATTATGCATGACTCACAGTGCTAAAGAAATCTAGAAATTTCTATAAAGAAATTGGATTCATAATCGGCCAAATAAACTCAGTTTAACATCTCATGCCTGAAACATACTTCATCCTGAGCCATCCGTTATGGTTACGGAAAACATACCTTATATTTGTTTCCCACAAAATTCACATGTTAAAAATTCAGATTTCCTGAAGATCATGGGAAGAAGAGTTTTCCCCTTTATTTGAATGATTTTGTGATGTTGACTGACAGGGTCACATTGAAAGAATAACCTCGTTACCCAAATTACAGAATTACAGAGTAATTTTTTCAGGTACAGAAACATTCCAAGTTACTATAATGTCCTAAAGGTCCTTGTGCCATTGGTGAGCACGCTAGTTAACTAACTGTCAACTAGATAACACGAGACAGTGTTCTTGAGATGAGTTGGGACATTTATATACAGTTAAATACACGTTTTCTTATATTCAGACGTACAAAACAAAACTTGCTCTGGAAGTAATTCGGCTGTCTGTTTTCCAGGTGCCCGGATCTTGGGTATTTCCAAGCGGTTTCCCGTGGCTCTGAGCAAGCACGCAGGGGTGAATGACATCTCGTCCTGTCAGAGCGAAGTCCTCAAGGGGTATTTCAGACTACGTCTGTCAAACCCTGTGTAATTAAAACTTCTAAGAAAAACGTGCGCGGTCAAAACCCTGGCAAATTAATTTGCATAGACCTTAAAAAGATTAGTCCCCCCAAACACAGTGTAACCAGCAGAAGATTAAACCTTGCTCTACTCAATATCAGGTCATCACATAACAAAACCCTGCTGATTCGAGATCTTATTAAGGAGAATAAGCTAGATTCTATATTTCTGTCAGAAACATGGCTTAGTGATGATGGCACAGCAAGGCCCAATCCCATTTCTAATTTTTACCCTTACCCCTTGTTTTTCAAGTGTAATCCTCTCCCTTAAAACTGAGTTACAAGGGGTAGTGGTTGAAATCTGCCCCCTATGAAATGGGACAACCCTTCAAGAACCAGATAGGTCATCAGTTGTTGTCAGCGACTTTTACCAGGTTCTCACTTGTGTGTCACGTGACAGGACAGGTGAATCGTGTTTAAAATAGCCTGGGAAAATAACCAGGACGTGTTTTCCTGCTTTGTCTCCAGACTATAGCAATAATGGTATATCACACTGACATTTGCTGTTTATCTGAAGGAGACTGAAAAGCAGGGCGCTCGCGATTCATTCACAACTTTAGTTTCACGCATCAAACAAGTCACTGAATAAAAAAAAGTGCACAAAGAAAAAAAAAACTACATCACTTCATTAACAGCTACTAGCACTGCTCTGTAGGTGACCCTGCCGGCCTGCAGTGACAGCAGAGGGGAAAGTTCATCTCCTCACTGCTTAAGTACATTTAGGGCATCATACGCCTTCAAAGAGGGGGGCTATTATTTATTATCGCCACCGAGAAATCTTCAGTGATATGAAGCTGAACTTAGCTTTCTAATCGCCAGCTTCATGATCGATTTCCCGTTCCACCTTAAATGGTGCAGCAATCTCGGGTACCAGAACGTAACTGCTGCACCATTTAAGGTGGAACGGGAAATTTCGCCTGGTAGCGACCGACACATCAGCGTATTACTGGTGATTTTTATAAGTGACCATAAACCACTATTACAATGGTTCTTACAATACAGCGGCTTTCTAACAGAGAAATACTCACATTTGTGTGTCTCTTTGGTCGCTTGTGCAGCCATCATGGCGATGATACGCAGGGCATTCTAGGAATTTTCTCATAACCCTCTGTTTGAAGTGCCTAACACTTCACCCTACCCCTCCATCTCAACAACAGCCGGGACAACCCTACCCTAAACATGAACGCGCAAAGCGGAGGGGTAGGGCTAAGTGTTAAGGGGCAAGGGGTGAAATGGGATTGGGCCCAAGTCTACTTGAAGCTGCTCCTGAAAAGTACAGATTTATACATACAGTAAGACAGGGCAGATGAGGAGGAGGAGTGGCCTGCATTTATAACAGTGACTTTTAATGATACACCTGTGTTAATTGTAATATTCAGACCTCCAAAGCAAAACAGTAAATTTATGTCAGAAGTTGCGGAATTATTATCAGTAGTGACCACAAACTACGATGAGATCCTTCTGATCCTTCTGGGGACTTTAACTTACATACTGACAGTCCTTCAGATAGAAATTCATTAGAATTCATTAGACTTCTAGAGACATTTGATTTGAAGCAGCACGTGGGCAGCTCTATGCACAAGCTCACAAGGTCACATCTTGGATCTGGTCATCAGTAAAGGTTTAAACACAAAGGTGTCGCAAATCTCGGATGTTTTCATATCAGACCACTTCTGTAATTTCTTTCAAATCAATGTAGAACTAAAGAAGAGGAAAGTACCTGAAAGTTACTTAAAAAAAAAAACTCAGATTGACTCGGAAACAGTTGAGAATTTTAAACCTCTCTATAACAGTTCAGCGATTACACAGACGACTCCATCCTGTAATACTGTTATGATCTAGTCTCCGATCTAAGTGCTAGATTATGGGAAAGCCTCGACCTTTTTCGCTCCAATGAAAAGGAAGAAAAGCTCACGCACTATTAAAAATCCTTGCATGAATGCACCAGCATAAGAGAAATTGTTGTAAATCAGATGCTTATGGAGGACAACAAAACTGCAGGTACACCATGATATTCTCAAAGAGCAGGTTTCAGTCTATAATAATGCTTTGAAAATATCCAGTCATCCATCTCTCTCCCATGTAAATCAATTAACACAAAAATAATGCTAAAAACCTTTTTTCCCCACCATCGACCAACTAATTAACCCTAACTTGTCTGCTAGTGCGTTTAATTGGTTGAAAATGTGCCTGTGTTTTTACAGAATTCATTCAACTGGTTGATCATGTAAAGTTTTCTTTTTTATCTTGTTAAACAAAACCAAATACGGCAGCTCGACAGACACTCACCACATCTTTGTTTTTCTCAAGATATTTTCTAACAGTTCTTTTGTGTACCATGTTCAGGGCTGCCCCTTGGTATAAATGGAAAGTGTAGGGTGGAGTTGAGGGAGTTTATATGTTTTTAACCACGTAAGAACCAGGAGCTCCTTCACTTTGATATTACGTAGCTTCTGTGATCAGAATAACCACAAAAGCATTTCTGAAACATTAGCACCAAAAAAAATTACAGTGCCATAAAAAAAGTGGGAAGGGAACATGAGAAGTACTACAAGTTGTCAGACCCAGCATAAAAGACAAAATACCCGACGGAAACCAACTGAGGTCACTGTGTGCATTTTCTTTTGTGGCATCAGCCTCATTATTTATTATTGTCTTTTGTCCATTATTCTGGTATTCTTCATCCTATCACACCAAACCTTCAAGGTTCAAATATTATGGAAACAAGACAAGAAAAACATTTGAATATTATCTTTTATTTCTATTCTCAGAATGCAGTCTATGTACAGATCGAAGCCAAAAAGGCTGTTAAAAATAACTTATAAACTCTGCAAAGAGTAACTATTACAGTGTAGGTCTGTTGAAAGGTAAGTTCATGGACATAGTGATGAAATATACACAACAGAGCAGTCTGTGGCATACTGAGAACAGCTGAAAAAGCTAGTCTTCCTCCATTCAGCGTTTGAAGCTGCCAAAGAACTTCGAGAACATTGAAAACTCATCATGCAAGTCTGAGAAATGCTGAGAGCCACCTGTGAAGATGATTTAAAAATGGCATGAGTAAGATAAGGGATCACTAACTACTCCGTTTCAAAGAAGAAGAGGTCAGCATAGAGGATTGAACACAATTACTATACAAAGCTCTTCTACTTGCCTAACTCCTTCACTTTGTGCAAGTTTCTACACAAACTTCTATATGGTAGTGGTCCTCCACCCTGATCCTTGAGTATCTACACTTGGAAGGTAACCACTTTTTGTGATGTTTATGTCAAAACATTTAACAGATAACTGATAAATGTTTAACGGTGCTGCTAACTAGGAGATGGCTGGTTAGCATTAGCTTCCCTAATATAATAAGAGGTCTGTTCACCACAGAACAGGTCAGATTCTGGCTAAGCGAAGAACTGACGGTTCTGTACAACAATTACTCACATCTGAGAGAAAGAAGTTGAGTGATGGGCTTTGCAGAATTAAACTTTTGCGAAATTAAACTTTTTCCATGGGGTTTGGATTTGTAGCCTGTTAAGTCAACATTAGATAAGCCGTGTGACTGTGATGCAAAATTGACAACCACAATCCACTGTTTTAGTGCAACTTGTAGGGGTGAGTGATTTTTTTAATTATTTTTATTTATTTATTTTTTTTATAAACTGGGCAGCCCCCGAAAACAAATCCCAGAAGTCAGCAAACTCGCAAGGACATTTCGCTTAAAACTACTAAATGCTTCAAAGAAAATTCTTAAATAACTAAAGATGTAATGCCGTGAACATCACAAACTATCTCGCTCACATAAAAGGCTCATTTCTCAGTCACAGTTCAGGCAACTGCTTGGAGTCATGTGTGTTCCATGGGATAGTGTCCTGCATAGTTTTTCCTAGTCTTGATTTAGCAACACATCAGATGGAAAAAGAAAACATAAATTGGTTTAACACAACTGCAGAAACCATTTGGCTTTACAGCAAAGAACAACTGCAACTGTGAGCCATCAGTTAGAGGCGTTTCCATCACTGGTTGTGAAAGTTTTTAGGCAAATCACGCCATTTACTTTTTACTAGACATACGTGGAAAAGAAAAAAATCTTTTTTATTACTATTAAATATCATTTTTGAAATATCACTGTACCCCTTATGATTATCATATCGCCAAATCCTTACTGCACTGCATAGTTTTCCCTGCTCTGACTAATCAACTCTTCCTGACTTGTAATAAGGGCAGTACAGCAGTTAAATATTAAATTGTTCAGGGTTCCGCTACTTTAGGACAAGAGTTATAAACCACTTCATTGATCACTCCTTATCGAGAATAATGCTAACAAAGCAAATAATGGACAAAAGAGACTGCCAATTCAGATTATCAGAGTGGGAAAACTTGCCTGGCATGAGTGGCCCAGACTGATCCTGTGGACCCTCCTGGACACCTGGTCCTGAGCGTGTCACTGTAGTCTTCTCATTCCCCTGGCCATCCCTAACTGTACGTCTCTCTTCTACAGTCTACACAAATCATAGACAGACAGGCATTTTAACACAACTTAATTTCTGAAGTACGTCTCATAAGTCTTGTAATTAAGAAAAGCTACAGGATTACTCACCCCATCTGGTTTTACTACTTTGGTAACTGTGACGGACTGAAAGAATGATTTTGTTTCGGGCTGTGTTGGAGCTGGAGTTAAGATCTGTTCTAATCCACCTGAGGACACCTGTGAATCCAGATCTGGAGGAAGAGTCAGGAAGGAAAAGCCAAGTCAGCCAGAAGAAGCAGCAAAACCAACAGGATCAAAGAGGACAAAAGCTGAAGAACACATGCTGATTTATACTTCTGCAAAGATGCACATATCAATAATTGCCTTGAGCTGCAGAGAATGGAATTATGGGTAAGCATCATGCAAAACTGTGGAGCTCTACAGTGAAGGCTGACAGGTTCTCTGACATGGATGAGTTTATCGCATGCTGAGGTATTAAAGCAGTTTTGAGTGGCTTGAAAATCTTCATCTCTCCCCCGACCAGAGGTCACCAAAAAGTAGTTTTATTTTTATTTTTAAGGTGACAAATGCTGTTTCCTCTCCTGCTCTGCTCACTGCTGTTCAAAGGCAGGTCAGCATTTTATGTTGCTATTGAGTAATTATTTAACAGTGTTTTTTTTCCCCCCAATACTTCAGCATATTTCAAATAAGTTTAATTCACAAGCAAAATGTTACATTTTATGCAAAAATGAAACAAATAACAAAAATAAGAATTAAAGATGTTCCTGTTACAATCAAGTATGTTGGCAGCTGGAAGACCCCTATCCCAACAGTGCATGACAACACATACACTATATTTCCAAAAGTATTCACTCACCATTCAAATCATTGAATTAAGGTGTTCCAATCACTTCCATGGCCACAGGTGTATAAGACCAAGCACCTAGGCCTGCAGACTGCTTCTGTGGCCTTCAGATTAGCTCATGAACAGTGTAGAGAGCTTCATGGAATGGGTTTCCATGGCCAAGCAGCTGCATCCAAGCCTTACATCACCAAGCGCAATGCAGAGCGTTGAATGCAGTGGTGTAAAGCGCCACCACTGGACTCTAGAGCAGTGGAGACGTGCTCTCTGGAGCGATTAATCACGCTTCTCCATCTGGCAATCCGATGGACAAGTCTGGGTTTAGCGGTTGCCAGGAGAACGGTACTTGTCTGACAGCACTGTACCAAGTGTAAAGTTTGGTGGAGGGGGGATTATGGTGTGGGGTTGTTTATCAGGAGTTGGGTTTGGCCCCTTAGTTCTAGTGAAAGGAACTCTTAATGCTTCAGCACCAAGAGATTTTGGACAATTTTATGCTCCCAACTTTGTGGGAACAGTTTGGGGACGGCCCCTTCCTGCACACATGACTGCACACCAGTGCACAAAGCAAGGTTCATAAAAACATGGATGAGCGAGTTTGGTGTAGAAGAACTTTACAACACCTCTGGGATGAATTAGAGCAGACACTCCGAGCCAGGCCTTCTCATCCAACATCAGTGTTTGACCTCACAAATGCGCTTATGGAAGAATGGTCAAAAATTCCCATAAACACACTCCTAACCCTTGTGGAAAGCCTTGCCAGAAGAGTTGATGCTGTTATAGCTGCAAAGGGTGGGCCAACATCATATTAAACACTATGGATTAAGAATGGGAAGTCACTCAAGTTCATATGCATGTGAAGGCAGAAGAGCGAATACTTTTGGCAATATAGTGTACTTGCAGATATGCAGGAGCAGAAGTACAAATTAGCCATAATATCTATTACAAACCACATTCAGGAAAACAAATTCACACACCTCCGTCCTCTTTCTTTTCTTCATCTCTCTGTCTTGGTCCATCTGTCCAAATGTCCTTAAACTGAAATAATAAAGTTTAAGAGTTGCCATTGTATTAGATAGACCTAGCCTGCCATTTTCTCACCTTGCTGAAAAAATGTAGAAACCAAAAAAATGTTTCTACTGGATCCAGGTGGTCTTGTGGTTTGTACTGCCATTTTGTATTTATCTTATGGGCTGACATCAATGCAAATGGTTTAACAGATGACCTACGACTGATTGTAGATAGGGCTGGGCTATAAAACGCTAACAATAATTATTGCAATATAACTTTCCTTGATAGAAATACAAGAAATGTCTGATAAATGTTCAATATAATAGATCTTTCTGACATTTCTGTGTTCTAGCAACAGTCCTGTTGACATTTTCTACTGCAAAGAAAGTGACAATACACTGCTGTCACCAGAAGAGGGCACACTGCCAAGTTTTGGACATGAGGGGGGTATAAGATTTGACATTTAATGTGATATGCATTGATACTGACTGATATGAAATTTATCGTGATAACATTTTTGGCCATATTGGCCAGCCCTAATTCTAGATGCATTAGATGGTATTCCAACAGAATCTAAAGGAGTTTTACAGAACACTACTGATCTTTAATGGTAATCAAGTCAAACAAAACAGTTTAAATCCTACTTCTAATGGTCGTTTTTCACTTACCCTGGAAAAGGGAGACCAGTGGTGGAAAGGACTCCTTGGGATGCTTGGTGACGAATTTTCATCTCTTGGTGCTATAGAGGGGGGACTATGGGGGGAATAATCTGGGTTCTTCAACATGAAGTCTCTAAGAGAGTTCCCACTTTGTCCTCCTCTTCTCCTGCTCTCTTCTGCTCCTTCCTGGGGTGGAGCTTCAATACTGGGGAAACCTGAAGAACAGAACAAAACGACTTACATAAGCTCTACTGAAAGCACTGCTAACTGAATAGGACACTCTGGAGCAGCCAGGTGTCCATGCCCAGAGTCAAACATCAGCTAGAAAGGTTTAAAGACCCCCAGCTGTAGAGCAGTGGAACTGATCTTTGGAGTGATGCACCTCAATCCAATACCTTTGGGATGAGCTGGAGTGCTGTTTGTGTTGCAGAACTAATGATCCAACAATCAGTACCTGATCTTACTAATGCTCTTGTGGCTGAAGGCAATCAAATCCTCACAACAATGTTCCAACATCTAGTGTAAAGCCTTCCCAGAAGAGTAGAGGTTCTTACTACGGCAAAGGAGAGAAAACATCCCTAGAAGAAGTGAGGATCATGCTATTTGGGCAATATTTGACATGAACGTCTTCTTTCTGCACAGCAGTTTTCTTGTGCTCTGAACTGATTTCAACAGTGTCCTCTTCTCCTGTTTTACTATCATCTTGTAAACTGTGGCCATCATCATGATCAATAATTTCATGGATTTTGTAGACTGTGAACCTGCATTTTAGCAACACGGTGGCAGCAAACTGAAATATGCAGAGAAAAACATGGGCTCTGCCCCGTCTGTCTGTACTGAACTACCCAGACAGGTCTGGCTTATACTTTCCTGAAATATCCTGTTGCTGTGCCTTCATGTGAAAGTGAAACACTACACACACACACACACACACACACACAGAGGCATTAACTATGTGTGTAAACAACTTACAAAATGTTTAAAACTTTATTTGTAAAGTGTTTTCCTAATTTGCTGTTTCCTTGATTTCCGTTTGGAACTGCAGGGTCAAATTTGACCCCTAACTTTGTTGTCCTGTCTTTGTACCCAAATGGTGTACGTTTTATAAAAACGTAAAATTGGTCATTTTTACACGTTCATATCATAACTGTCGATGACGTCATTGGGTCAAAATTAGTGTAATGGCCTTTAACATATACGAACACCTGAAACACGACGGGACTGGCAAGTAACAGTAACGCACCTTGACCAAAGCGGCCCAGACTGTCGAAGATCTCTTCCATCTCCCTGAACATCTGCCCGAACATCGGCGGCTCGTGGATGCGCAGCCCGCTGGGTCCGAAACTGAAACCGAACCTGAACGGCTCGTCTAGCAGCTCTTCATCTGAGCGGCCCCAGTCATCATAACGGAGTCCAGCGTCCTCGTCCTCTTCTTCATCATCCTCTTCTTGCGTCATTCCATCAAAGAAGGGCTCCCTGTAAATGACAGCTCAGCTAAAATGGACCGTCATGGCTAGAAACAGCTGGATCACTATAATATTCGCAAACGTATGAACTGGAAGCTGGCTGCTACTTGTAGCTAGCAAGTGGAAGTTTATAAAAAAGGGAGTACAAAAGGTGGTGAGGCAACTAGGGTAACTATGGCAACTAGGGCAGTTCGCTCATGTTGTTTATTTACCATCACTATCAATTAGCGAACCTGCCTAACAGACACCCTGCTTCACAGCCATATGTGAGTGTAGCTACGCTAGCTAGCTAATGCTAACAACAGAGCTAGAACTTTCTCTTCTGAGTTTCATCAGCGCAGCTTCAGCTGAAGGACTTCTGACAACCGGACAGACAGAGGAGGACTCACCTTCGGCCATCACCGCGATAGCGGCCTCCGGGCAGCCCGAAAAACCCGCGGAAGAGATCAAACACGCTCATTTAAAGGTGAAACGCTAAAAAAGCCACAGAACACCCATCGCACCCAGAGTGCGAGGCTAATGACGTGACTAGTGCGGGCTGTGACGTCGGGAAGGACACGCCCACTGTGCGCGTTCAGAGAGGACGAATGAAGCCAGGGCCAATATTATTATTAATCATGATGGTAAAATTCCATATTCACAGATAGAACATTTAATAATTCCAAACCAGAATTTCTCAAATTTGAAATGGCTAAAAATACATAAGTTCAATCACCGTCTCCACAAACAAAAAAACTGTTAAAACGCTGAGTATACGCACCTTCCTCGACATGGTTTAGTACAAACACGCCTTCTATCGCCTGGCTCCTTTCCTCTCTGTTTAAACTGATATAATTGTGCACTGTGCTTGTGCATTTTGTATATTATCTTGACAGTTCCGTGGTTGTACTATTTGCACTCCATAAAAAACATGAAGCTGAAAAGCCACGTCAAAATATTACACATATTACGGTAAATTCAATTCCCCCTGTTTCCCCTCAGTGCACATGTTAAAATCATGACTCGTTTAGCCGGCGTTGTACTGCGGGGCTGTAACACACAAGGGGAAACCACTTTTCTCAGGCTCTGGTTGAAGATGTTCCCTTGTATTCTCAGGTCTAAAGGTGTTATAATAGGAATAAAAGCTACCGAGTGAAACGATCTTGCACAGATATTGATTTTCAGCATCACTACTGTACTTCATACACACTCCAGCTGAATGTCTCTCCAAGGGGAAAAACTTCCCAAGGCATCCAGTAAACCGCTTCCCTGCTGCATTCTTACTATTAAAGGATAATAAAACTTGCTGTGATCCGAGGTAGAACAGATCTTCACGATGCCTACTGTTGCATTTTAATTCATTCAGTTGTGTTATATTGTAGTATATGGGAGAAACCTTTGTCCGTCAGTAGCAACTGTTCCCTCTGTGGTTTGTGCTGCGTTTTCATGTAATATAAACGTTATATCCATAACCCCTATGAAAAGACGAAAACAGGACTTGTGTACCCTGCCTGGGACAGGGTCAGGGTTACCGGGGCCCCACCCCTGGAGCCAGGCCAGGGGAGGGGCTCGCCAGCGAGCGTCTGGTGGCTGGGCGTTTACTCATGGTGCCCGGGCGTTTACTCATGGTGCCCGGCCTGGCCCAGCCCGAAGGGGTTACATGAGTACCCCCTCCCATCGACCCACCACCAATGGGAGGGGCAGTAGTAGGGGTCCGGTGTTGGTGTTCTGATCCTCGGTTGCTGAAACTGGCTTTTGGAACTTGGAACGTTACCTCACTGGCGGGAAAGGAGCCTGAGTTGGTGCGCGAGGTTGAGAGATACCGGCTGGATATAGTCGGGCTCTCCTCAACACACAGCTTGAGCTCTGGGTCCAATCTCCTTGAGAGGGGCTGGACTTTATTCTTTTCTGGAGTTGCCCATGGTGAGAGGCAGCAGGCAGGTGTTCTCATAGCCCCTCAACTCTGTGCCTGTATGTTGGGGTTTTCTCCGGTGGACGAGAGGGTAGCTTCCCTACGCCTTCGGGTTGGGGAACGGGTCCTGACTGCTGTCTGTGCTCATGCACCAAACAGCAGTTCAGAGTACCCAGCCTTCTTAGAGTCCTTGGGAAGGGTGCTTGAAAGTGCTCCTCTTGGAGACTCTATTGTCCTACTGGGGGACTTCAACGCTCACGTGGGCAATGACAGTGAGACCTGGAGGGGTGTGATTGGGAGGAATGGCCTCTCTGATCTGAACCAGAGTGGTGTTCAGTTTTTGGACTGCTGTGCAAACCACAGTTTGTCCATCACGAACATGTTTGAACACAAGGATGTCCATAAGTGCACATGGCACCAGGACACCCTAGGCCGCAGTTCAATGATTGACTTTGTAGTCGTGTCATCGGACTTACGGCCATGTGTTCTGGACACTCGGGTAAAGAGAGGAGCTGAGCTGTCAACTGATCACCACCTGGTGGTGAGTTGGATCAGGTGGTGGGGGAAGATGCCAGTCAGATCAGGCAAGCCCAAACGTATTGTGAGGGTTTGCTGGGAACGTCTGGCAGAAGAACCTGTCAGATTGATCTTCAACTCACACCTCCATCAGAACTTTGACCAGATATCGGGGGAGGTGGGGGACATTGACTCAGAATGGGCCATGTTCCACTCCTCCATTGTTGAAGTGGCTGACTGTAGCTGTGTCCGTAAGGTAGTTGGTGCCTGTCGGGACGGTAATCCTTGAACCCAGTGGTGGACACCCCAGGTGAGAGATGCCGTCAGGCTGAAGGAGTCGTCCATGGATGGCCTGTGGGACACCAGAGGCAGCTGGCAGGTATCGACAGGCCAAGCGATCTGCGGCTTCAATCGTTGCCAAGGCAAAAACCAGTGAGTTTGGTGAGGCCTTGGAAAGTGACTTTAAGTCCGCCCCCAAAGGATTCTGGCGGTGGAAGGAATACTTTGAGGACCTTCTCAATCCCACCGACACATTCTCCAGTGAGGAGGCAGAGTCTGGGGACATGGGAAACGGCTTGTCCATTACTGAGGCCGAAGTCGCTAAGGTAGTTAAGAAGCTCCTTGGTGGCAAGGCTCCAGGGGTGGATGATATCCGCCCTGAGTTCCTCAATGCTCTGGATGTTGTGGGGCTGTCTTGGCTGACACGCCTTTTCGACATTGCATGGACATCAGGGGCGGTGCCACTGGATTGGCAGACTGGGGTGGTGGTGCCTCTTTTTAAAAAAGGGGACCGGAGGGTGTGTTCCAACTACAGGGGAATCACACTCCTCAGCCTCCCTGGTAAGGTCTATGCAGGGGTACTGGAGAAGAGAGTCCGGCTTATAGTCGAACCTCGGATCCAGGAGGAGCAGTGCGGGTTCCGCCCTGGTCGTGGAACACTGGACCAACTCTTTACCCTCTCCAGGATTCTGGAGGGCTCATGGGAGTTTGCCCAACCAGTCCACATGTGCTTTGTGGATCTGGAGAAGACTGTATTAGACTGTGTTCCTCAGGGTATTCTGTAGGAGGTGCTTCGGGAGTACGCTCTTTGCTACAAGCCATTCAGACCCTGTACAAAGCAGGAGCTTGGTTTGCGTGGCCGGCCGTAAGTCAGACTCGTTCCCAGTGAGAGTTGGACTCTGTCAGGGCTGCCCTTTGTCACCGATTCTATTAATAATTTTTATGGATCTCAGGCGGAAAAGGGAGGAGAACCCTCTCTGGGTCCGGAATAGGCTCTTGCCTCAAGTGGAGGAGTTCAAGTATCTCGGAGTCACGAGTGATGGTACATGGGAGCGGGAGACAGGCGGATTGGTGCTGGGTCAGCAGTGATGCGGGCTCTATACCTGTCTGTTGTGGTAAAGAAAGAGCTGAGCCATAAGGCAAGGCTCTCAATTTACTGGTCGATCTATGTTCCAACCCTCACCTATGGTCATGAGCTTTGGGTGATGACCGAAAGCATAAGATCACAAATACAAGCGGCCGAAATGAGTTTCCTCCGCAGGGTGTCTGGACTCTCCCTTAGAGATAGGGTGAGAAGTTTGGTCATCTGGGAGGGACTCGGAGTAGAGCCGCTGCTTCTTCACGTCGAGAGGAGCCAGCTGAGGTGGTTCGGGCATCTGGTTAGGATGCCTCCCTCGGGAGGCGTCACAGGCAAGTCCACCTGGGAGGAGACCCCGGGGAAGACCCAGGACACGCTGGCGTGACTATATTGCCCAGCTGGCCTGGGAGCGCCTCGGAATCCCCCTTGGAGAGCTAGTAGAAGTGGCTGGGGAAAGGGAGGTCTGGGCCTCATTGCTTAGGATGCTGCCCCTGCGATCCGAACACTGGAGAAGCGGAAGATGAAGGATGGATGGATGGACATTATACACACACACACACGCAACACTGATTGACAATCAATTTCACATGGTGTTGTGCAAATAGAATAGACAACAGGTGGAAATGATTGGCAATTAGCAAGACACACTCAGTAAAGGAGTGGTTCTGCAGGTGAGGACCACAGACCACTTCTCAGTACCGATGCTTTCTGGCTGATGTTTTGGTCACTTTTGAATGTTGGTGGTGCTTTCACACTTGTGGTAGCATGAGACGGACTCTACAACCCACACAAGTGGCTCAGGTAGTGCAGCTCATCCAGGATGGCACATCGATGCGAGCTGTGACAAGAAGCTTTGCGGTGTCTGTCAGCATAGTGTCTAGTGGCTGGAGGCGCTACCAGGAGATGTGGAGAAGGCCGTAGGAGGGCAACAACCCAGCAGCAGGACCGCTACCTCTGCCTTTGTGCAAGGAGGTACAGGAAAAGCACTGCCAGAGCCCTGCAAAATGACCTCCAGCAGGCCACAAATGCACATGTGTCTGCACAAACGGTTAGAAACTCCATGAGGATGGTATGAGGGCCCGACGTCCACAGATGGGGGTTCTGCTCACAGCCCAACACCGTGCTGGATACTTGGCATTTGCCAGAGAACACGGTGATGGGCCAAAATATATTTCAGAATTATTATCACGGTATCCTAGTACCAGATCACTAAGGTCATCTAGTCAGGGGCTCTTAGTGGTCCCTAGGACAAAACGGAAACGAAAGGGAGATTGTGCTTTTTCTGTGTATGCCCCCAAGTTGTGGAATGCTCTGCCTTTGGATGTTAGACTAGCTGAATCAAAGGACATTTTTAAAGGAAGACTCAAAACGCATCTCTATTCATTAGCTTTTGGTCACAGGTGATGCTTTTGTTATTTATTGGATAGTGCTGCATTGTTTTTATGGTTTTATGTCAGTTTTATGTTGTTTATGAATGTAGCTGTACTGTTTTTATAGTTATATGTATCTGTTTTGTTTTATCATTCTATTTTTAGTACTTGTTGTTTGTGAAGCACTTTGTAGCTGTGCTTAGAAAAGTGCTATATAAATAAATGTTTACTTACTTACTCCAGGATTGGCAAATTCGCCACTGGCGACCTGTGCTCTTCACAGATGAAAGCAGGTTAACACTGAACACATATGACGGACGTGACAGAGTCTGGAGACGCATGGAGAGCGATCTGCTGCCTGCAACGTCCTTCAGCATAACTGGTTTGGCAGTGGGTCAGTAATGGTGTGGGGTGGCATTTCTTTGCAGGGCAGCACAGCCCTCCATGTGCTCGCCAGCAGTTCCTGCAAGATGAAGGCATTGAAGCTATGGACCGGCCTGCCTGTTCCCCAGACCTGAATCCAATTGAACACATCTGGGACATCAGGTCTCGCTCCATCCACCAAAGTCACGTTGAACCACAGACTTTCCAGGAGTTGGCAGATGCTTTATTCCAGGTCTGGGAGGAGATCCCTTTGGAGACCCTCTGCCACCTCATCAGGAGCATGCCCAGGTGTTGTAGGGAGGTCATACAGGCACGTGGAGGCCACACACACAATACTGAGCCTCATTTTGACTTGTTTTAAGGACATCACATCAAAGTTGAATCAGCCTGTCGTGTGTTTTTCCACTTTAATTTTGTGTGTGACTCCAAATCCAGGCCTCCATTGGTTAATAAATTTGATTTCCATTGATGATTTTTGTGTGATTTTGTTGTCAGCACATTCAACTTTGTACAGAACAAAGTATTCAATGAGAATATTTCATTCATCCAGATCTAGGATGTGTTATTTGAGTGTTCCCTTTATTTTATTTTTTTGCAGTGTATATATATATATATATATATATATATATATATATATATATATATATATATATATATATATATATATATACACACACACACACACACACACACATACACACATTTTATATATATATATATATATATATATATATATATATATATATATATATATATATATATATATACATACACACATACACACATAGACACTGCATTTCTTTACCTCGTCTGCTGTGAATCGGGCTCAAGACTTCTGTCCTGTTCACCACCCTGTCCAGTCTGTCTGTACGTACTTCTGCTCTTGCCCCGGGAGACTCCAGGGTTAAGAGGAGAGACAGGCGTGCTAACCAGAGAGCTAGAGATGCACCACTCTGTCAACCCGAGAGAGTCGAAATGAATGGGCCGATACGGAGCATCTGAGCAAAATCATAGTTTATAAACTTAAAACATTTTAATCTAATACAATACACTCATTACCTGAACACAGCACATCATAAAACATTTTAGCACTGCTGTTGTATTTTTAAGGCTTACAGGAGTTTAAAACGGCCTCATGACGTCAGTGAGCGGGAACAGCCAATGAGCTGCTCCGCTTGCCCATCAATCATTACTCTCTAGCAGTAAAGCCCGCCTCCTGCTGCCCAAACACCCGTTTTCTGTAGAAAGGAAAGCAAAAATATAGTTCTTTTCCTTGTTTTTTCATGGAAACACAACCTTCTACTTTCTAAAATTAAAGGGCGAGTGATTATAAACTACTTCAACTTTTCGTTTTTAGCCGTTGAGCTCCATTCACTCCAGTTCATTGAGGACTCACTGGCGGGCGCCCTCTGCTGTTAGCTTCCTTCAACTTTCCCTGCATATTTAAGGCACCTCGGAGTAAATGCAGCACCATTCCGGGTAGAATGGAAAACTGTAATGAGAAGCTAGCGGATGAGAAGACGATTAGTCTTCATTAAATATCACACACGCAACTCTGGAGGCTGCACTAATCCAGTCCATCAATCTGGCTCATCTCATCATAGCGTTTTCTAGAGACTGCATCTAAAGCGTGCCCACGCCTTTTCAGCCTGTGTGTGCTCGTTCTGGTGTACTGTGCTCATCCACCTGCATGGCTGGAGCTGGAGTAAGGGTGATGAGACGAGCTCCGTCAGAGCAGTCAGAACTGCAGCCTGCCCACCGACATGGCGTAATCCTGCTAGAAATAGCAGTAGGAAACATAAACGCTCAAATTCCACACATCAAAAGACAAAAGACAGACAAAACCGTTCGGGTATAGACGACAACTAAACAAGAGGCTTGGTTTTTCTTTAGTAAATCTCACAAGAGCGAATGTTTTTTTGCAAATACACACATCACGGGATAAAAAGCTCTAATCACTGGGGGCTGCATGTCGGCTTCAGGTGGTCGTGGGTCTATTTTGTTTAACAGATGTTGGTGAAAGATTCATTTTTTAAACTTCTCAGCTGGGCAGTTAGACCTCTGCGCACTATGCGCCTCAGCAGCCGCTGACCCCGCCCTGTCATCTAACATGGCCCACCACTTTATAATCCCACCGACAGTGGACTGTGGAATATTTAGCAGTGAGGAAATTTCACGACTGGACTTGTTGCACAGGTGACGTCCGATCACGGTACCACGCTGGAATTGACTGAGCTCCTGAGAGCGACCCATTCTTTCACTAATGTCTAGAAGCAGTCTGCAGGCTTAGGGTCCTGGCTTATGGGGGGGGGGGGGTAAAGTGCTGATGGCGCAGGGCTCCTATGAGAAGTCAGATCTTAAAATCTTACCGACTGCGTTCCGCTCAAACAAACCCCAGGAACACACGAGCGCCGGCTCTCCGTCCCGCAGCCCGCCTCCGCTCTCGAACAGTGGGGCCAGTACCTCGGATAAAAAGCGGAACGACTTCATCAGGAAAGCCCTCATCATCTTCGGAGATCAGGGCTTCGTTCGTGCTGCCAGTGGACTTGATTACGCCCGAATTTACTATCAGTGATCTGTGGACTGAAACTCCTGAAGATGCTCCATCACTCCTACCCAGGTGGTGTGTAATGTAAACTCTAATTCCGTAACTCCTCAGCGCTCCTTCTGCAAAGAGGAGGATGAAACAATTCCAACACTTCTTTCACAGCTGTCCCCACTCCAAAACAACTCGGACGGACACTGCGGCCTTATTTTAGTTTTAGTGGGTTGCTGGATATTTCTGACATGGTTTTTGTTTCACAAATACACCGCGTCTTCCAGCAATGCTTCGACCCCAGAAAGCCGCAGTGCTGAAGTCTAAGCCTAATTTCACACCTATTTCAGGCCGGTAGACGATATTTCAAGGCCTTCGTACAGCAAAGGTACTAAACCTCAACATACCGAATACTTCTGCTGGTCAGCTACTGACTTCTGTACTGCATGTAGTTCCCAAATGGGAGTTTCTTGTAGTTAAAAAAAAAAAAAAAAACTCTATATGGTTCTACCAATGTTCTACCCATCAAGTGGCAGGCCCGAGCATGCGCAGTGTTTCAGACGGTTTATAGTGGTTATTGAATCAGCTCAGTACTGAGATTAATATTACAAGCCACCCCGTTCATCAGGTCAGAAAGGTTCCACAAACGACGGGCGACGCGACACGACAAAACCCAACATGCTCGTAGACGCCGACTACACGCATCACGCTTCAAGAGGCCTGATAAGAGCAGAAACACCCCCCAGAAGAGGAGAACCTATGAGAACAGGTTCATTCGGCGCATCACATACCGCAGCGCACGGAGTGAAACAACTCCGCTCTTCCTGTAATACAAGCTGTCCGTAACCTTTCAGTACTGACAGCAGCCACGCTGTACTCACAGATCAGCCACAGCGCCCAACTCCACTCCACAGCGCTCACTGACTCACTAACAGCGACAGAAGACTCGAGAAAGCACGGGACATCGAGAAATAAGGTTTTCTTAAAAAAGACATTCACATCCAAAATGATGAAAATGTCTTTTTCTCTGTTTATTTACTTAATATTTATATATATATATATTTTTACAAAATAAAAAAAAACAAACAAACAAAAAAAAAAACATGAAACAAAAACGTTAAGTCTGTGTGTAAGGACTTGAGAGGGGCAGGAAAAAAAAAGCCATGGAACAAACATGGGCTACAGTACTTGTGTTTTTATATATATATATACACACACAGACACATATGTGTGTGTATGTGTGTGTGTGTGTGTGTGTGTGTGTGTGTGTGTGTGTGTGTGTGTGTGTATGTACAAGACAAGTTTATCCATTTAATTTTTTTTAAAATGCACAGTACAAAAAGAAAAGTCACTGACAAAAAAGCAAACCCATAGTACAATTCTGTCCATCAGTACTTTCCTAATAATCATAATATTAATAAAATAATATTTGGGGAAACGATGCCTTTTTTTGAAAGGACAGGGAGCATTAGACTGCAACATATGTCACAAAAAGGGAGGACAAAAAACAAAACAAACCAAAAAAAAAAAAAAAAATAAGTGCGAGAATACACACTCGCCCACATCAAAGGGGTGACCTGAACACACACCGACCTCCCCAGTTCACAGCAACTTCAACAGCGGCACTTCCGAGGTCTAGCAGGCATGCCAGGTCATCCTTCCCACCCCAAAATAGATTCATCTCCAAAGAAACTGAACGCTTTCAGAGAAACAAGAGGAAAATAATCACACTAGGATGCTTAAGAAAGCAGCTTGAGTATGCATGACCAGTGTCCCCTTCATTCGCCGAACCTGTACATTAATTAAGGGCTCATTAAAGGGACCGTTTGAGTCCAACATGCACATTACTGCCCACATTTATGACCGACTCACATGTACGCAATGGATGGAAAGGAAGAAGAAAGGGTGGGGGGAAGAAGGAAGAAAAAAAAAAAAAAAAAAAAAAAAAGACTCCCACACACCTGGAACATGTCCATCTTTGTGCCCTCATATACATGTTTTCATATATCTATATTTATATTTGGTAAAAAATAAACTCCACAACTGCTTTAGCCAATCTAGAACGATTCCTTCCCCCTCCCCTTAAAAATAAAATTTGGTAAAAAGTCAACAGGGAAAGGAAGAAAAGGGAAGGGAGAAAAAAAAAAAAAAAAAAAACCCACACAGAAAAACCACAGAGGTGGTGTATACGGGCTTGACAACTGAAAGACCAATCAGGGTGCAGGTAAAGAAGAGGGAAGGCAGAGAAAGAAAGAGACCGTGGGACTCAACCCCACCTTCTCTTCCACCCAACATCCCGCTCGCCCCTAGCCAACAAAACATAAAAAAAAAAAAACATTAGAAAACAGCTCTATGTTACATATGACAGACGGAGAGAAAGGGTTGGGGTATTTTTTCTTTTAAACACAATACAAACTCCAAAACACTCAATACTTGGCTCTTGAAGGCCTAAGTTACTAGAACCACATACCCTCCAAAACCCCTTCCTCTTCAAGACACCTCCCCTGGCCACCTCCCCCACTGTGCTACCTCTTTGTACAGCACCACCTCATGTGCAGGGTGGTACTAAAGGGCAACTGGACTGGAAGAGGACAGAGGTGTGGTGGGAGAAGGGTGCGAGGAGATTTTTAGGGAGGAAGAAAAGGGTCCCCTAATTTTAGCCTTTTGCACACCCAATTGGAGAAGAGCATGTTAATTGCCTCCCCAGTTATAGCTGTTATATGCAGACTTGTTGATCTGGGACTTCTGTTGAATGGAAGCATTCTGACTGCGCTGTCCAGAACCACTCTGAAAAGAAGAAACAAAGACAACGCATTAAAGTCAACGGGAATCAAATCATAGCAACCGATGAAAGGAAAGGATGGTTGGAGGGGGTGAGACACAGTATTGGTTCATTTTTCCTCGCCCATTTGGTGCAGTGACTTAAAACTCCAGAGACATTTTAGAGGCGGACAAATCTTCCATTAATGGAAGACTATGAGAAAACAAGAATTTTGTCTTATAAATGACTTGTGGCATGATAGTTCATGACCAGGGACATGAACTAACAAGATGAAAAATGGTCCATTTCGAGCTCAGGTTGACTTCAACCTTTTAAAATCAAACATATGTTGTATGTAAATAACTTCATGTATTTGATATGAAACATCAACACACCAAGTTCCATATTAAACTAGAGAAGCTGAACTCTACATGCAAAGATTTTTGCCAATCCAACTGAATGCATTCCGATTACAGACTAAGACTGGGGTGGTTATACGCGCACACTACAACAATTTGATGAAAATCTTTGTTTACATGCGCGCTACAAGTAATCTGACCCAAAATGACACGCATGCGTGGAGAACCACTTATAGTAAAAGTTACCATCACATGAGGTCCAGTCTGAGTGAATGAGTTTCCAGTTGGCCTTCTTGTTTTTGATTGCTTTAAAATGTCAGACTCAGGAAAACGTAGTTCACATGTTCTTATTAAAGAAGGGCGAGAGGAAACCGTCATGTTCTGAGACACATAAGCCGGCCACACAGCTGGTCACATATAAACCTAGTCCTTCTCTGCAGACCAGTTTCATGTTGAACGTTATAAACTCTTGCTATGACGTGACGCACACGTGCAGAACATGCTTACATGTTCCGATTGGAAATGTAATCAGATACAGGGGTTTACATGGATATTATTGTTCTATTTAACGGGTTAATTACAGGATTACCCACCTTCTTTAATCTGATAGAAACTGTATTCTAAATGGCCTCAAATCAGACTGTGTACATGAACATATTCTATTCTATTAGTTGGATTATTAACAGATTATTAGGTTGCATGTAAATGGTATACTATATTATGTCCCTCTGAAAATCGAAGCCTGATCTACACTACAACTCTGTACTGCTCACCTACCGTTTTATGAAATTTCATTGGTTTTTCATGTATGCATGTACATGGTTTTGCCTCAACACCAGTTGTGTGTTAACTGGTATTACTGAAAGTGTTCAGAGCATATAGTTACACTTACGCACTGCTGGTGCTCTAGCCAATGTACAATTTAATTATGTGACATAACAGATAACTTGATAATAGTTTATCCTATCACCAAGTTACAATATAAAGATATGCTCAACCCCCTACTTTTGGAGTCAAGTTCAAAAGGGTTAAAGACGACACTGTGGATGCTTACATTTATTAGAGCCTTATGTGGGATTTAAGTAACGGATTCCCTTAAACTGTGCAAGGGGAAAGAAAGAAGTGTTATTTTCCATTAATGAAATTTCACTTGGTAAATCAACAGAGCGGGCACTGTGTCTGAACTATGCCATGTGAATTTGTGCTGTAATTCGCAATGTCCTTCTAGCTGACACTAGGTTTCATGTATGTGTATACTGAATTCATGAATATGTTTTATGACTGTCTGCAAGGTCACTGAGCTTCGTTACCAACGTCTATTCACATTCTTCATTTAGGGTCTTTATAATTGGATTAATGTCAGAAATGCCTTAAACTGTCACTGTTTCAATAATTTCAATGTTTCTATAATTTGCCATAGCTGGTTCTCACCTGTCCATCCTGCTGCAGGTGGTGGTGCAGCATCTGGGAATGTGGCTGCTGATGAGGAGTCAAAATGTGCATGAAGGGGGCCGGGGCATAGCCAGCTGCAGCCGGAGGGTTGATGGGACCACCGCTTCCAAGTGCTGAGGGTAGACTGAAGGAGGCACCAGGTGTTCCCGTGTGGAAAGCCTGTTTATCAAATGACTAGAAACAAAAAAGGTGAAGCGATAAAAGAGAAGCAAAAGAAGAAAAAGGGAAGAAAACAGCGGTTCAGAACATTTGACATTGAACAAACCTGCTACCAATTCAGTGATTAATGCACCAAGAACACTGACCTGTGTCTTTGTGTAAACAGACCCTGAAATGTCAGGAACTCCTGTATTGCTGGAGGTCACTGAGACTCCTGAGGGAAAGCCAACACAAACAAAGCAAGAGTAACAGTGTTATTTGTAGAGTACAAACAAAAAACAATAAATAAATAAATAAAAACAGGAATAATGGAAACAAACTGTCCTGGTGAGAGAATGCAGTATTTATACATAGATGAAAACCTTATCAAACAGTTATTTAAAAGCTGCACAATTATGGGGTGGTTAACTGCACAACTGCAAACACCAGGCTCTGGCTGCATAGCGAAAAAAAAAAATTCCATCAAGAACACAGCACAGGAACACTGCTATGACCAAAAAGTCACAAGTAACATGTAAACACTCTTGATTTCTATTGCCCAGAGAGAGGGCCATTGAATCATTCACTGAGGGAGGGAAATAAGTTTCAAATACCCAAGTTACAATCTTCCCTTTAGTTAAATAACCACCAAGACAAAACAAGAAAGAAGTTACTGCCTTTGTTCTCAGTATATTGCTCTCTTCAATTCCATAGCTGTTCAGTGATCGCTAGGTTTTTAACTCCTCTTACACCCAATTCCAATGCATCACTCAGCTCTGTTACCAAGGAGAGGGATAAAGCTATACGCTAGCATTTTCAGTTTATTTTTGTGTTTTCCATCAACACACCCACACTTGTCATCACTCAACACATAACGTCAATCTCGATCGTTACAGTGGAACACACTGTGAAAGTGAAGCAAAACTGTTCAGAACAGAACATAGACCAGCCAGTTCCAAAGTTCGAATTAAACTACGTAGCTGAGGACCCTCATTTTATTGTGTTTGGTTTGGGGGGGGAAAAAAACAAACAAACAAAAAAAAAAAACAATACGCAAGTGTACTTAACAAGCCTACCAGTTAACAAAACACCACAACACTCGCACAAGTAGTGATTCAAATGTATACTGCCTGAACCCACTGTCAGCATATCTGAAAACTGCATTTTTATTATTTTTTAAAGGAATGTAGTTCACCTGTTTTCCTGCTTATGAAAACCATAGATCTGTATCTGAGGTCACTATTTCATTGAAGACAAAGCTAATGGCAGTATAGCTACAATCCAGACTTGTGATTTGATTCTGAAGAAGCATTTACAGTAATTCTAAAGCTTACTTCTTTCCTAATTAAAACACCCAAAGCTCCTTTATAGGCCACACCTTCAAACCAATATCCAAAATAGAAAAAAAAAAAAAAAAACAGTAGTACACAAAAAAAAAAAAAACACCCTCTGTTAAAAAAGTTTTGTTGATAAAAAATAAGTCACACCCTCTACAAACTTCAAGCATTTTTCTCCAATTTTCCTGCAAAATTTATTGTCAAGTTTAATTGGATAAAGGTAGCGCATAAAAACATGCCAAAAGGGCCATATTTTGCTTCTTCACCCCCCCCGCAAATATGTTATATTTAATAAATAAACGTGCATTAAACTGTGCAGAAGTGTGTTCTGTAGAAAGTGTGTTCCAAACTTTTATATTTTTCACATCAGCAGGTTTGTGTCTTGTTAAGGGACCACTTCTTGCTAAAAGTCCAGGACTAGCAGTAGTGCTGGGGTGGCATGCCATGGCTTTATCAAGCTTCCTCAGTGAGGTTAGTGGCAGTGACTGGGAGAAGGAGAATGGGGGGAAAAGGGGGGTAGGCTACAACCAACACACGAGGAGGGGTTTTAAAAAAAAGGAGGGGTCTGGCGTGATGCTACACTCACCAACTCCCGGTGCGGTGACTGAGCTGGCGGGCTTGTTTTGTGCAGAAGCAGCGGCGGCGGCGGCAGCAGCGGCGGCAGCCACAGCGGTGCCGTAGCCACCCTTACAGAAATCCCCACTCCCTGCCGAAGCCTGGCTCAAATCCTCATAGCCTGCAAACGGTCAGACACACAGCCACAGCCCCACAGCGTTAGACACACACCAGGCAGGGCCAGAAGGAAGGAAGGGAGGGGGGGGGGGGGGGGGGGGGGGGCGGGTTGAGGGAGGTGGAGGAGTGGAAGAGGACGAGCAGTAAAGCAGCAAGCAAAGTGTGTATGTGTTATGACCAGTGGGTTACAGTCAGTGAGTGCTGAAAGACAGAAATAAAAAAGGTAAAAAGATATAAAGAGAGATTGGACTGAAGTAAAGGGACAAGGTGAGCAAAAGAACGGAAAAATACTAGTAGTAGATCATTCTCTACCGAAGCTGAAATTCAGGACACACTGAAAGAAACTGTTCTTTTATAAAATATAATTTTATTTAAATTAATTAGATTTTAATACAAATTTGCTGTTTTATTTATGCTTATTAATTAACATAATGCTGACGATGTAATCATGTTGGGGGAGAAAAAAAAAAAAAAAAAAAAAAACTAGGACTACTTAAAATTTAAAACATTACAAATTAACAGTTATAAAAAATATTTCATGGTTTCCCAAAAGGCATCTAAAAGTAGAACTGACTGCAAAAACAATGGAAAACACCAGTCTGAAGTGTGTCGTTTGACCAAAAAAAAAAAAAACCCCACAAAACAAACCACACACAACAGCAAAGTGTTCGCAGTAACAACTTTCAAAGAGATGAAAATGTTTACTGATACAGAGTTGCTCAATGTATGTGATTTCCATAAGACTAAAAAGTATTTACGTTAAAGACCATACAAAATGCAATGGACTGTGTGCGCTTCACTGTTAATCTGCTACTGCTCAAACTGTTTGAAAGCATCTGTGCTGACCATGAAAGTGATGAGAACGATCAGCAATAAAACACTTATTCAGATAAGTGCCAGATTTGGATACTTCACTGAAGACCTTCTTAACATTTAATTTTTTGGGAAAACAAATGCCATTCTGGACCCTTACAGCTAAAAATATTTTTATTTACATTAAAAGTAAAAGGAAAAAAAAAAAAAAAAAAAAAAAAAAAGGAAACTTGGTCCAAATAAAAACAATTAAAGGGAAAAAAATACCAATCAGGAAGGAAGTAAACGGTAACATGAGGTCTGAAGCAAACCTAAGAGTATTTTTCATTTAAATAAGTGAAGACATGAATGAGGAAAGAGTGAGAAACGAACACATGTTGAAGAGGACTGGATGGGCAAAAGCAGGCAGAGCGTGGATAAGCATGTATAGACCCCACCACCTGAAACCAAGTCCACCCCTGACCTCACCAGCCCTAACATCACTGCAACAGACTTCACAAAAAGAGGCAGCTATAACTTAACACTACTGACTGGCCACCATCCACTTGAAGAAGGCTCACCTCAGCTGACTTAAGCTCCTGAAAAATGTCTCGTAAGTTGAAAAACATACAACACAAGTGCAAAAGGCACACCTGCTCAAATAACATTTAAAGAAGTTGCCATTCAACAAGATCTGAGGTGAGACAGAAACAGCCACAACCTAACTAGGCAATCAATTATTAGATTTCTAGTTTGGGCACCAAGTGATGTGGATTTGAACTGGAGCGCTCGTGTGTGTGTGTGTTCTCCCTGCCTTTGGCCTGCTTTAGACCAATTACATCTAAGAGAACAGCGCAACAGAACAATGAATGTGGCTAATCTGGATAATTTAAAGTAATAAAACGTGTTAAGGATAGCTTTGAGATTTGAGACACACCCCCTACTTTATCACAGTACGTTACCAGTTGTCAAGGTCATCAATGGATTCTGAACGTGTGTCCAGGCACATGTATAACACAAATGAACGTTAGCAACAATCTTACCAGTGCCGTATCCATGGGATCCGTAACCACTAGCCTGTTGGAAGGGCGTGGCTGAAGCATTGACACCAACGTTCACACCATGTTGTTTTGAGGAGGTAGGAGCAACCTAAGAAACAAAGCCAGCATGAGAAAGCCTCATCACTACAACTCACTTCAAGTAATTCCACCCCTCACTACAGTCTGATTCAATACCCTAAATTAATGAGCAAAACACAATATCACTAAGATTTTGATAACTGATTTGAAAAAAATTCAACATCAAAACAGGTCGATAAAAAGCAGTCACCAATAATCTGATGTTAAAGGTGAAATAGGCAAAAGTGTAGCACTATTATCCCCCCCCACTCCTTGATATCTACCACCCTGGAGAATTCACGTACAGCATAACATTAGTTGTGTTAAACTGGGGTTAACTCTGCAGGGTGGTAGAACTCCATTATACTTCTCTCATTTGCACATTATTCATCAGTAGCTTGTAAACATTTGTAAGCTCTCCTTGAACCATCATACTAATCACACAAACGCCTTTAAGTCACTCCACTGAAGTTATATGAACTTTCATCAACATTAAAAGCTGACACCTTTAGCACATTTTACTTCCTATTAAATACTCCCATCATCCAATTTATTTTCACACTTTCAAATACAGTGGTTTACCTTGTTTTACAGGACATACAATTACAAAACATGTAGGAGCAGATTTGCAAATGAAATATGAACATGCATTACCAAATCTGTTCATTTAGATAAATTTTACTCACTTATTCCTTGATTAAGATGTAACATTAAGACAAGTACGTAATGAAAAGATTACATTTAACAGAATAGTCACAGTTAAAACCCATTTAGAGATGATGATCTTAACATCACATTAATACACTTTTACCACATTTCTAAGAAGACGCAGAAGCCGCCTTAAATACATAGTGATTCAGACTGAATTTAAAATAAATGTTTCACTGACAATTTTTTTAACCCCAAAACAGTGACAATATGTGGATAGGTCAAGCAGCTCTCACCGGGAACATTGCAGGGCCATACTGGAAGGTGTTGGGCAGACCGGGCACACCAGTGTAGTAGGGCAAGCTGGTGTAGCTGTAGCCAGGGGGCAGTGCAGGGTTGAGGAAGGGCTGTTGGGTGGTGTGGTGTGTCTGGCTCTGGCTCTGCTGAGGCTGAGCCAGTGTGGTAGCCGGGGCTGGAGAAGAAGTATCCCCGCGGCCAAACTTAGTCAGGTCACCAGCTAAGAGAAGAGACGACAGAAAAGAGGGGATGAAGAGCAAAAGAAATGCATAAAAAGCCAGGAGGATTTCAACCAAAAGAAACACATTGAGTCATTAAAGTTGCATGTAGCAGCACTGTCAGATCCAGTCAGCCACTGGGTTGCAGGTCTGATGGGTATTCATGAACAGCTGCTCAATTGCTCTGGCACACACTGACCCCCTGAGCTTCCATAGAAATGCAAGACAGGGTCAACTGGTGTGCAGCATGAGCTTTTCACTGCATTACACTTAGTTTAAGTCCTCTAAATAAATCTAAATTTAAAAAAATAACAGTTGTAAAACGTACAATATACACTACATAGTTCAAAGTAAAAAAATACTACAAAATGCATGAACAGTCAGGGGAGGAAAAAAACATTGGAAAAAAACTCCTGATCACATACAATGTCCACAATACAGACCTGCAAAAATATGTGTGTGTATATATATATATATATATATATATATATATATATATTTTTATGGAGACATCAATAGCAATACTTGTATTGGGTGTTGGCCCAATATCATGCTCATTTACACACACTCATAAAAACTTCCAATTGTCCTTGATACCACGCAAGTCTAGCGTAACACTATCAATCTTCCCAGTGCCATATCCATGGGATCCATAACCACTACACTGTCTGCCCCACTGCGGTCAGAAAACGTATCTGCATGTGTCATTTTTTAGTTTTTGACCATGTGAAAACACGTGTTGTCCTTTACATTGTGTACAAACTTCATGAAACAAGGACTAAAAGAAACTGCCCAAAACTACCTGGTAAATAGTCTGGTTTAATTGATTTACATTAAAAGTAGTTTTTTTTCCTTCTCCTGTACAGATACTATTTTGGAGATACAAAGATTTCTTTTGAGAACAGTGATTATTTCAATTTTCATTAGACCACTCTGATGATTATATTAAACATTTTTGTTTCGTATTAAAACATAGCAAAAGTAGCTAGTCTCTTACCAGAATAAGGATTGCTGGTCAAACCGCCTTCCCTGCCAGTCAGTGCTGTTGTTGGGGTTGCAAATGGGATGCTGTAGTAATCCTACACACAGATAAAAACTTAATGAGTAGCTGCTTCAAGAACAGTCAACCAGCAGTAATACTCACAAGAAACATTAAATAGTTCTTAGCACTGGGTTACTCTTACCAGTGGTATTCTGGTTTGGAGCATCTGCAGATCATCGTAGCCGTAAACTTGGGGCTAAGACAAAGAGAATACTTAATTATCCAAAAAGTGAAAGCAGTTTATCAAATTTAGTTGGTCTATGTTTGGAAAAGTAACAGCTTCTGTGCCCTCATTTGGACCGGGTCATTTCCTGCATCTGGAATATCCAGGCTTTTTATTTTTTTTTTACCCGTTTTTTAAATATAGTCACTCAACCTACTTCAGGAGGTGGTCTGAGAGATGTTACAGAAGTGCATCCGTCTCTCCAAGCCACGGCTAACAAACAAATCCCTTCTCAATACTTTATTACATCACCCTCTGCTGTTCTGCAAATTGGAAAGGACCCCCTCCTACTGAAATAACATGACTATACTAGAAGAAATCCTCACACTACAGAAAATTTATCCCAACATTGTATTCTGAAGTGGAACAGACCAACAGCAGTAGTGCCTTATGGAAAGAAAAAAAAAAATTTTAATTAAGAATTCCAAAAACTACATATACATTGACATTTTATTACTATTAGTATTAAGCTCTATTAAATCTTAGTAACCCTTAGTAATCTTTGCAATAAAGTAGCTAATAAGTTTAATTATTACTGATATCACACGCTCAGAAAATATTCTACAGTGCGCTTTATCACAACAATAAATCATACTGCCAACATCCAAGTGTCAGTTTGGCTGAGGAACACCATGCAAAATTGTGATTTTTGGGTCGACAATTGTTTTAAACAGAAGATGAACAACAAGGAACATCACAGGCGTTTGCCCATCATGTTATGAACTGATTTGGAGATTGTGCCATACTGCAACTGACCGCAACCAGACTAGCTGCAGCCATGTTTTTACCCAATCAGGACAAATCATGTTCAACGTCACATGAAACAACCTGGATAAACAGAATTTGTATAACACTTGTAAAGTGTAACATACAGAAACCAAATCTGAAATAATGGGAAGAGCCGTCTCACCGGATACGCATGAAGCAAGCCAGGAGCCATGATGTATGGATTAGGCAGCAGGGGAGGCACTCCAGGTGGCAGGTTTGGAGGCGCTTTCCCTATAGGAAACAAAGGCGATTGCTAGAATGCTTCTTTCCATGAATGTGAGGAAATGTCACTGCAGTACAAATGGCAGTGTGCACCAAACGCGCAGCATAACATCTACAACAAAAATTAGTCTAGCAACATTCCCATATGGTGGGCTGAGGAAAACCAGACACTGCATATTGGAGCCTCCCAACACAAACGTGTTTTGTTTCCCCCTCCCAGGTTAAATTAAGATTAAGATCAAGTGACCCTTATTAGTCCCACAACGGGGAAATTCCACCTTCGCATTTAACCCATCCGTGAAGTGAAACACCACATACACACTAGTGAGCACACACACACTAGGGGGCAGTGAGCACACTTGCCTGGAGCGGTGAGCAGCCCAATCCGCAGCGCCCGGGGAGCAGTTGGGGGTTAGGTGTCTTGCTCAAGGACACCTCAGTCATGTGCTGTCGGTTCTAAGGATCAAACTGGCGACCTTCCGGTCACGAGGCTGGTTCCCTAACCTCCAGCCCATGACTGCCCCCTAATTTAACTACATCTTGTTTATTTATTTATTTATTTTTAATTTCGGGCTCAAAAGGACACCGGGTCTATCCTTTACGGAGCAGCTAAAAAAAAAAAGCCCACAAACAAATATTAAGCATGGTGGTCATTTACGAGGGCACCTGATATTGAGTACAAGATGGGAATCATTATCTGATGCCAAGATGTGTTGACTTAGTTCTAGTCTGCTAAAATCATTTGTATATGAAATCGGGGTGTCACGAAGACCAGTGCTACATGTACTGTTCTTAACAATGAAGTTGTCATGCTGTAAATGAGATTTTATTTTGAGGCATAATCTCAAGAAAATAAGCCATTATTTAAACATATTTACTCAAAATATAGATGGATTAAGACAATCTTTTAGTTAAATGCTCATTTAAATTAGAGGACTGCATTCCTTTGAGAAAATTTGGTGACGAGCTGTTTTTTTACAGTCATGCGAAGAAGACAATGATTTAACCCGCCCAGTGCAGGTGGCACAACACATTCATGTAGAGAAGTCAACTAAAATAATCAATAGCCAAAATAAAAACGTTAACACTCAATAATTTAGCATATCGCTGCTGTCAAAACAAAACCTTTTATCTCCTCTTTTTGGTGTTTCACAATTTGAAAACACCTGGTGTCCTTCCCATTGTGTGTAAATTTTGATGAATAAACCAAAAGAAATGGCACAAAATGCCTGAAAAATGTCTGGTTCCATTTACTTACGTTAAAAGTAAAGTGTGGTTTTTCATTCTACTGTAAAGCTACCATTTTGGAGATAAAGATTTATTCTGAGAGCAGCGATATATAAATATATATAACAGCAAAATAACAAATGAATAAACTCAGTAAATAGTTGTGAAATCAAGTGAACATGGAAACTGCTTTCTTGAAGACTCCAGAAATGGCAGAGCATTTACACAGCAGACAGTGCCCTTAAGGAAGGTGAATTCAAACCAATAAAGCCAACTAAACGACTCTCACACGTAGCAGTTATTTTCAGTCCTGACCAACGCAGATGGAAACCAGCAAAACATTGAAAAAAAAAAAAGAAATAAAAAAAATTATAAAAATTGGCACTCGTGCAGAGCTTTAGCTTAAATGAAAAGTAGGGGTGCAAATGTGTGCATCTGCTCCCTCTCTAATAAACGTGGGAGAGCACATACTTCATTGTTCACATGCCTGTGGTCAATTAAATGCTCCTACAAAGTTATTTACCTGAGGCGGCCGTGCTGCGTGATGAAGAGGCTGATGAAGGTGCGGCAGTGGCTGAGGCCACTGAGGATGAGGCTGCTGCAACAGCTGTGGGGGGCACGATGGAGGTCACTCCACCAGCACTGTTGAGGCCCATAGCCAGACTACTGACTGGCCCCAGACTAGATTGGGCAGAGACAGCACTGACTGACGAAGAGGAGGGAGGAACAGGCGCACTGTGAGAGACTGGGGCAGCAGAGGAAGAGGAGGAGACAGAGGAAGGGGTGACTGAAGAGGGGACCACCGCAGACACAGAGGAGAATGAAGATGAGTGCAGGCTGGAGTCTCCATCCACGTTTGGATGCTAAAGATAATAGAAACAGCATATTTTAAAAGTATGAATTAATGTATGGGATGAAAAAAAAAAATGAATCAAACAAGCAGAAAAGAAGAAAAAAAGATATTCAGAGCAGTCTTACTGATTGCCATCACAGGGGAATGGAAGCAACAACAAAAATAAAGAAAAATATATATTAACCTTACCAGCAGACCTGTGTTGGATGTGCGGCCTGAGGACGTAGCCAAACTGTTCTGTTGTGTAGGAAGAGAACTGAGAGAGAATAGTAGAGAACAAGATGTTAATGTTTGCTTTTCTCTTGCTTACAATTCAAACTATATGGCCAAAACCCAATGGACAACTGAACACCACACCTATATGAGCTAATCCCACAAAACCATGGTCATTAATATGGAGTTGTTCCCCATTTGCTGCTATAACAACCTCCAGTCTTCTGGGTAGGCTTCCCATAAGTCTAAGTATGTCTGCTGAAATTTGTTCAACTGACTGTGGCAAAAGTGTCATCCTAGGATTGTTTCACATTTAAAGTCACAAAACTCCTCTGTATGACATACTGCTGTTACCAATGGGTGTGGCTGAAACACATGAACTGAATTAGGAAGGATGCTTGCATATTTTTGGCCATATTGTGTAAATCAAGTCTCTTACTTGTTGTGTTGCGGAGGGGCAATTGAATTAGAGGAGGAGTCCTCATGTCCAAGAGCGGCAAGAGGTGTCTGATGGGACGCGGTCAGCAGGGATGCAGGACCTGAAGACGGGTCTGCCAACGAGGCCATATTCGATACAGTGGAAGGTGCAACAGGGTCAGACATTGATTTGGAGGACACTGCAGAGCCTGCTGCAGCTGAACAAAGAAGAGATGCAAATATACATAAAAATCAGCTGTTAAATCAGTTCTCATTAAGAGCCAGTCATAAAACACAAGCAAGGCATATTGTGCAACAGAGAAGTTTACCTTCCAGAGACTGTGTTGTCTGTATTGAATTGAACCCATTCTGTACATAAAAAAAAACAAAACCATAAAGTGGTAACACAGTTTCTAGCAAATACAGCTAATGGTCTAGATCAATAAATTGGCACAATAAGTGATAAACCTTAAAAAAAAAAATCTGTCAATGAAGGAATAAGCCATTTCTTTATTAGAATAAAGAATCAACATACTGACATAGAATAATCTTACCTTGGGCTGCATGTCTTTCTGTGGGGAGGATGAGACAGAGGGTGGGTAGCGTCGTGTCTGACTCGTTCTCTGCTCATACAGCTCCATCTGAGTGGGGGTGGACAGGGCTGGGGTCTGCTCACTAAGACAAAAAGCTTCATTAAGACATGCTGCTACAATTCTGAACAATTTGCAAATTATGTCTAAAAACATAGAACATCTCAAATAATCACTTAAACAAAACAATAAAAAAAAACGTACATATGCTTGTACAACCCTGTACATATAGGTAAAATTATGAGACCTGCTAGCACAGACACTGTTCTGAGCTGGGTTTCCTGGTAAAGTGGTGGGAACCGCGGCTGTGGCGTCATACTCGGGGAGCACGGGTTCTGAGCCAAACTGTAATGCTCCAAACTGCAAGTTGAGTCCAGAGATATCTGCAGAACCTGGCATCTCCACTGCTAAAGCGGGAATCTGTCATTTTACAGAGAAGAAATTACTATACATGATGCGGTCTGGTTTCTGGGAAATCTGTTCCCCATCACTAGAGAGTTTAGCTTCCAAATTTTTTTTTTTCCAAAAAGCGTTACTGTGGTATCTGGGGCCAAATGTTCCAACAAAAGTATAAATAAAAATAACAGCAAATAGATTTTTGAAAGTATCAGACAACAAGTGAGACATGTTTCATGAATATTGCAGAGGCAATGCTTATGCATAACCAAACAAAATACTAACCTTTGTGGCAATAGAGGTTCTCTTCTTTTGCTGTTTGAGCTTATGCTGTTGTAGGGGCAGAGGACTTGAGGCCTGCAGCTCAGCAGGTCCTGGAGATATCTGCTGGCTTGGAGCAGGGCCTGAAGGCTTTGGGAGCGGGGTAGAGACAGTCTGGGCTAGTGAGGCAGAGGGGGTGGACTGAGATGACAGGGAAGAGGCAGTGGATGGAGGAGGGCCTTTATCTTGCAGGAAGGCATCCATCATAGAGGAAGCAGTGGAGGTGGGTTGGTAGGGCTGCCGTTTGGTGAAGGGACTGTGCACCAGGGTCTCTGTCTGAGGTTTCAAATCTGAAGACAAGAGAATGGATGAATTTCCAAGCTTTTCTCTGCATTTCAACTCCATTCTACTAATTGAGAGGGGTGATATTTGGCACCAAGCTCTTATCTACACCAACAATTTCACAGCTCTCTCCTATATCTGTTTCTCAGTTCAAGATCATTTTAGTATTGCTGTCAAGTTAATTAGCACCGAGGAGGAGAATGAGGCAAAGATTACAGAACTGATCATAGCTTTAATCTTAGTTCTCCTACCATATTGTCCCAGCGTAGCGGGGCTGGTGTCCCAGGTGGACGGGCCTGTGTTGGGGGGACCACTCTGGGAGTGCTGTGCTGCCAGCTGAGCCAGAGCCTGAGCCGTCTTGAATTGCTCCAGAAACTGGGAACCGCTGGTGGAGCTGCCACTGTTGCCTTTAGTGTCTCCTACCTCGCCAAAACCCTTACTGAGCATGCTCACCTGAGGAAACAAAAATGATTAATTATAATTTTAGAATTGATTATTAAATATATTTTAAAAGGTGGTGGTCAGTGTTGAACAACTTTGCTAATCTACAATCAAACAGGATTGGAGTTTTGGTTATTTTTTATTAATTCTGAAAAATGTTTCAGTACCACCACACAACTGCAGTTAGGCTAACAGTTATTTCGATCAATTTCAGTGTTCCCTTACCATACTGTGCTGGCTGTAAGAGGTGTTGGAGGTGGGTTGGGAGAGCGGAACAGGCTGTTTGGAGTTGCTGAAGACCAGAGACTGAGATAGCGATGGGGGCTGTTGGGTCTCCAGTGGAGTTGCCTCCGTCTCAGAAGAAGAGGAGGGGGGTGTCTTGCCCAGCAACACTGCCAAATCAATTCTGTGGTAGAGTTGGTAAAATGCACAAAATCAACATTGTCTTACTGATTAAGCAGACGAGGCCATGTTAAAATACTGTTTGTGATGGGATCTCTACACTCACTGTACCAAATCACATCTACCCCTCCTGTTTGTGTGTTTAGTTCTCCTACTCATCACATTTTGTCATTAGTGGCAGTTATAGATGACTTCTATGCAATATGCAGTATTTATGAAGTCATGAAACTTGAAATTAAATGTCTTGTAATCATGAGCACACATTAACCTACCTTTCTGGACAAGAAGTAGTTAATGTAGAACTATGTTTATCTGGTTACCATAAACAATACGACCTTCTGCTGACGGCTATGGAATTGGTTACATTAGAACCAAAGTAACAGTTGTACACATGCACTCATTCACACCAAGTTTAATACTACTTATAGCAGTTTAGCTGATATTTGGAGCTTGTAAGTTTCGCAGGCATCACAAATTACTTTATATGCCTCTTTTTTAATTATTTAATAAAAGGGGTCTCCAGCTCTGGTTCTGATGAGCCAGAGTCCAGCACAGTTTAATGACTTTCTGCTCTATGAACGTTGGTAATTATTAGAGGAGCTGAATTAGGTGTATGGGAACACAGAACTCCCCAAACTGCACTGGACACCATTCTTCAACCACAGCTCAGGACCCCTGATGTAGTAGATACTCTTCAAATTGAAGCCTAACTCTGAAAATTACTGGAGCCTGTTAGTCGGTAACTTGTTCTTAACATCTACCATGCTAAACTTAGCTACACAGCTTGGCTGACAGCAATTTAGGTAGCAAATATTGAGCCATGTTTGAGGCCAACTATCAAATTGTATGCAAAAGTCTCACTATTCCCTAGCCCATGTAGTTAATATGGATCTCCAAATTTTCTTTATCAAACCTAGAAAGCAAAAAGGGCCCATCCAGCCAGAATGAAGAATGTTTCAAGCATGCATGCAGCAATACATAAAATATTATGCTAGTTAGTAACATTCATGTTAGCCACACTATTTGATACACATAAAAAAACTGATTCAGATGTTAAATTACATACTAAGCCAAGTTACACTCACGTGCTATGCTTCTTCTAGAACAGCTTGCGACTTGATTTTAACCATTATTGATTCTAATCTAGATGTCATGAAAGTTATTTCAGGGCAGAATTAAATGGTGTGAAGCCTGAATGGTTGTGCATACCTTGTGTGACCAAACAAGGTGGCACCAGTATGACTCAACAGTAAATCTGGTTTTGATTTGCTAGAACACTCATCTTTTGCCAAAAGGTGAGTGCTGATGCCACTGCAGCTGCTCAGCCATGAAACTACTATAGCTCATACTTCTCTACATTGTTGATTACACATACTACAGTGCGAGAACTGGAATTTTCACTGCATACCTCTGTCCAGCAGTTATGGTAACATTCTCTTGCGGCATGGGCATAGCAGCCACACTGGAGGCAGTGAATATCTTGGTCTCTGACAACTTCAGGCACATAAAGAGAGAAAAGTCATTATATTTTGACATTTCAAGATAAAATACTCTTAATGAGCATGTTTACACTTACATCCTCATTCCAGTCTTCAGTGCCCCATTCTTCTGGACCAGTTCTCCAAGCACCTGAAAACAAAACAGAGGAAGAATGTTATACCACATTACTGGGGTACCAAGAAAGCTGATAAATGAAGTGCAACAGTCAAAATTTTCGACTGTTTTATACAAGTTACCAGGAGCAGAGTCAAACTTTTGGGGGTAATTTGTTCCTTCTCCTCCAGTAAATTCAATCCCTGCACAGAAAGAAGTAAAGAAAGCACTTTCTTTAGAGACCCAAACAAAGAACAAAGAAACAAAGAAAACACAACTAATAACACTAGATCAATAAAACCTATCGTCACTTATCAAACAAGCTTGCGCTGAATCACTGAGTAATGACGTGTCTTAACAACCATCAGATCTTTAACGCCTGTAATGATCGAGCTTCTCAGAAAACACTTCTGATTGAATGTCAGCAAATTAATGCAAATCATGTTATGGTGCAAGAATCTGTTGATCAAAGGAGCTGCAAGTCCATTAAGTAGAAGTCCACACAGATGAAGAAGGGGTGTGGGGGCAGACTTTAATGACCCTAATTTCAAGGCCTGGACAAAATCCTAGTTTTAAAAACCACTTGCACTCAAGGACAACTCCTCTTGAATGACTTATGACTACATAGACTGATGTGAGTGAAATATGAACTGTGTGCTGTAGTAACACATTTGTGCACCAAGTTTGTTTTTTTTTGGGTACATCTGTGGGTCGCTACACAGTAGCTTAGATTTGTACGTCACGAACAAGCTTGACGCCATCACAGCTCAATATACAAAAATCTGCTAATGAGAGGATTACAATACGTGTACTATTTAAAAAACGAGCACTAAGGTAGGTGACAATGTGTAAGATGTTTGTGTACTAAACTGAACACTAAAATAAATGAATGTTGTATTTAAAATTGATGTCGCTGATGGTCCACACATATCTAATGAATATTTCTCAGATATGGTGCAGAACTGTCCTAGTAGCAAGCAGCATACTTAGCATGCAACAGCTTCACATACTTTCCCTCCAGAGGCAAACATTAGCTTAGCAAGCAAGTCAAAAAATAGCTTTATAACACAGGCTCAATTCTAAGCCCACTGAGGCTTCACTTATGCTACTTTTCATGATAAAGTTATTATATGGTTGCTGAATCATTCCTAGCACTACCGTGACACTAATGTGGTGGCGGGGTGTGTGTGTTGCAATGGCATGAGTGAATCAGATGCAGGAGCGCTGGAGTGTTTAAAACTTCTCATGGTCAACGTTGGACTGAAAATAGCCCAACAACCAAAAATATCCAGTAACCAGTAAAATAACCAACAGCGTCATGTGGAGAGTGCCCTCTGATCACTGATGAAGGACTAGAGGATGACCAACACTACCTGTGTAACAACAGATGAGCCACCATCTCTGACTTGACATGTACAAGGTGGAGCAACAAGGCAACAAGGTGTCAAACAGAGTGAACGATGAGTGGACACAGAATTAAAAACTCCAGCTGCACTGCTGTGTCTGATCCACTCGTACCAGCACAGCACACACTAACACACCACAACCACGTCAGTGTCACTGCAGTGTTTAGAATGATCCACCACCCAAATGATACGTAATCTGTAGCGCTCATGAGCGCTGAAAAGGGTAAAAGGGGGCCAATGACATACGCATAGAAACAGATGGACTACAGTCTATAATTGCAGATCTACAAAGTGCTTCTTCATATAAATGGTGCAGATAAAATGGACAATGAGTGTAGAAACAAGGAGGTGCACTAAAGAGCTGAGTGAGTATACAGCAGAGGGAGCTGAACAGAACAAAAATATTTGGCATCGGAAAACACTGGAAGGGATACACACTGGCTCCATCTTCTGGTTCCAGGTTGCCCGTGTTACTCCAAGTGCTTCCCCCAGCATAGCTCTCCTCTGTTTGTGCTGGCTCAGCATAGTCCGCTGGATTAAATGTACTGCAAAGATAGGGAGAAGAGGGTGGGGGAAGGTCAGACATTACTGAAGAGCATGCTTACTGGCATGAAATAACCAGGGAAGCAAAGCAAAAACCCTTTATTTAAAAAAAGGAAACAAAATAAATAAATAAAATTATGAACCAACGCACGCACACACCTTCAGATCTAAGCTGGTATGGCAAGCTAGCAAGCTAAAACACAATATCTACAGTAAAGAAACACATGAAGGTACAATTTCATAGAAAATTTTAGCCTGAACTCAGACAAACTGCTAAAGTCCAAGAACACGGATGTGCAAAAAATTCTGTTGCACCAGTTCAGTGCCTTCTTAACTTCCTAATATTTTATCCCAACACACTGCCTACTTTTGGTTCCACACATTCTGACTGGCATACTGACAAACCAATAACATTTAACTCACCTCTCGTCACCTGACAAATCGTATCTGGGGCCCTTATCAATCTGGCTTTAGAAAGAAACAACAGGGACAGTTACAAGCAGCACAACAGCGATGAGAAGTAGGGACTGCATGTGGAATGGCACAAAACCTGGTGCTTTTAAATTTCAATGTTAAATACAGGTACATCAGCTGTCCTTAACGGCATACCTACATCCTACAGCAAGTATAACGGCCTGCTTCAAACGGGCCCAAAAAGTTTCAATCATAGACAAATGTGCCTCAACTTGTACCACAGGCGGAATTCCAAACCAAAAAGCACATGCAAAGTCCAAAAACACACTCTTAAGAAGCCACTTTTCCAGATCTCCAAGTAGCCTAACAGCAGCAGATGTGAGGAAGCAAACAGACGCAAACAGTGTAGTCTTAGCTTTCAGAAATAATCAAAAAACTTAAAAGAAAAAGAAAATAGCTATACTAAAAGTGCAGATCAAAGAAAGTTGGCTGCATTTTGTTAAAAAAAACAAAAAAAAAACAACAAAAAAACAAAGGATGCCCATCCACACACACAGAGCTATCAACACACAATACTAAGACTCTGACTTTTAAACACATAAGGAAGGAGGCACAACCATTTACTTACCCGTTTCAACTGCTGATACACTACATGTCCAAAAGCATCCAGACGGCCCTCCTAATTAAATTAAATTCAGCTAATTTATGGTCTTCCACTCGGCCTTCTTTAATAAGGACATGCGAGGTACATTTTTCTGAGTCTGACATCATTTCAAAGCAATTAAAAACATAAGTGCTCCAACTGGAAACTCATCTCACTCTGACTGGACTTCACGTGATGTTTGCTGTCATGGTAACGTTTACTCTAAGTGGTTCTTCCTTGTATACGCGTTATTTTGCATCGGATTACTGGTAGCACACGTAAACGAAGATTTTCCATTCAACTGTTGAATAGTGTGCGCATATAAACATTCTGTAATTGGAACGTATTCAATCGGATTGGCAAAAATCTTTGAATGTAAACGCAGCCATTTTCATGATACATGATACGCAAAATGGTATTTAGTTTTCCTGAGATTTAAGTAAAAAAAAAAAAAAAAAAAAAAAATATATATATATATATATATATATATATATATATATATATATATATATATATAAAAATAACTGGAGGAGGAGAAAGAAACCGAAACCTTGTTTTACAAACTGCACTGCATTAATTCCAACTAAACAGGTATAAATATGCTCATGGTGTTATGAAACGAAGTGTCAAAGTACTGACATCCATATATATGCTCAGAAAAGCAGGGACGAAGGAAGTGGGATTGCTGAGGGTGCTGCTCAGGATTTCAAGTTTTAATATTAATAACAATAATATAATTCAGAGCAAAGTTTGTATTTTTATATTCTCAAAATGTGAAGCAGATGTGCATGGTTTGAATGAATGCTGTATGTTCAATACAGCCAGCCAAGAACTGGCAGCTTTGGGGGTGTCACACAAACACATGCAGGTTGAGGTTCAAAGAAATAAAAATGCCTATGCAGAGTTATAGAGCAGCAGTGAGCCCCAAGGCCGGCTAATAATTTCTTAAATTAAAAAGAACTTAGCATAAGTTATCAACTGTTGTATCCACCTTCAGGGTGAGTGTTTTAAATCTAATCACAGAAAAGCAGGACCAGAAGAATGCTATGCTATGGCGCAGCAGCCTATGAGCGCCAGCTCTATGTTAAGCATGAGCTAGAGGAGTATAGAGCCCCCCCCGCACTCCGTTTTCAGGCATGATGGAGCTCCATCCATTACCTGCGAGATGTGACTGCATTCAAACAAGCAGTGACACGACAAAGCAGCCGGAGTTCGTTCATTTTCAACGATTTACAGCGACAGGAGACAGCGCGAACGTTGACGACGCAAAGGGGATGGCGGCAGTGACAACAAAGTTGAGTGGGGTTTAACTTTATGCAAATAAGGAGCGAAGCACCTTCCTACTACCATTCGGAATTGAGCATTGAGCAGCGTAGTACGCGCTTTATCTCTGCCACTGTAAAACAGTACAACCCATTTTTGGTTCCTAGATAATTGCTCCTCACAAAGAACAAATACATTTTCCTCACATACTGACTGCACAGACATGAGGATTAAATAAAAAGCACAAGCGATTTCTCAAGGCTATTATTTCTAGCAGGAATGCATCTGGTCTGTGCTTGGCATCAGTGAAACCATGGTAACCAACGGTCCACTCAAGTTCAGAAACGCCCACAGGCAATGAGCGATTAGCGTTTTGGGCAACAAGAGGCAAAAAGTCGCTGCCGGTATGAACGCAGGGTAAGAATGTTCGTGATCCAGAACTACTCAACATCAGTACCTGACCTCATTAATGGAAATGTTCCAACAACTAGTATAAAGTCTTTACAGGAGAGTAGAGGCTGTTACTGCAGCAAAGGAAAGACGAGATTTCAGAAGAAACGTCGGATAAACTTTTGGACATATAGTGTAAAAATCCTAGTGACAAGCAAACGTCCAGCAGAGTTTAAGACTACAAACACCCAGAGGATGCAGCAGACTTGCATCACACACACCCACACACACACACACACACCCCCTCAGCAAACAATGAACACACTGTCAAAATGTCTGATAAGACTAAGAACACAGGAAACAGGACCACAAACCCAAAGAACTGTCAAAGGCATTAGGTAACTGAGTAAATTTCAAATAGTTGTCAATATAAGATGTACTTCAGTCATCCACAGCGTAAATATTTATAGTGTATGTTTTATGCACGTACAAACACACACGTTTTCTTTATCAGTTGGTTATGGGGAAGTCAAGGAAGCTTTTGTAAAGCATTATCACTAAAAGTTGCAGAAATCTGATGCACTTTTGGCAGAAAATTTAAAAAGTGGAAAAATAGCTAGAGACGGCATGATTTGCTAAACATCCGACTAAAAGGTATGGGATCTAGGACGTTTGTGATGACATACGGAAAGATAGTACACTGATGGAACAGCACTCCTACTCACATTCCTCATTAAAACAGGCCCTATACTGAGCTTAATGCGTCCCTGGAAATCTGTCAGAAATTTGCACTGTTCTACTGTGGTAAAAAAGGAAAGAGAGTTTTTGGTAGCAATGTGGAGGGGGTTGGTGGTTTGAGGGACTAAGCACTAGAAGTGTAAACTTACCCCATGCCCTGTGCTGAAAACCTTCCACCTCTCCTACCAGCACCTCCTGTTGAATACAGAGACAGACTAGTATACAGGGACAGGGACAATGCACTGTAAATCATTAATTCCATAAATTCCAGGCTAACCAATCTTAGTTGCATGACTTTAAATGACAGACAAAATCTGCAATATCATTACATTTGTCCCAAAAAATAAATAACTAAATAAATGTCTCCTGATATAAAAGCATTTCAGTTTGGTTGCACAGTCAAGGGTACTCATCTTCAATGCAGAGAAATAAACGTGGCTTAATACGAAACCCATGCAGAACAGAATTAGGAGTTAAATAAACATGGATAAATGGATTCAACCCATGCAGACCAGAAACGATTTAAAATTTTTTCAGAATAAATGGTTAAAAAGCCTTCCTTCAGTCAAAAAGAAACAAGACAAACCTCTCCCTCTGCCTCTTCCCCGCCGGCCTCGCTCCGTCCCTCTGCCTGCCACTCCACCCGTCTTTGCCCCATCCAGACCATTCTCCTGCCCACGAACTGTAAAGAGGCCAAAAAAAGTGGAAGTAAAGGATGATTTGAGTGCATAAATAAAGGAGTTAAAAAAGCAGACATGAAAGAGACCTTAATGAACACAAATACAGCATAACAAATTCAGTAGTCGAGTCACTACATTAAAACAAGGATGGGTGATCCAGCAAGAGCTTAAAACATCACTTAACTTTGGCAAAATGAACCCTGCAGCCAACATATTGATAGTGTTTCTTGTAGGACTACAAACATGATTTGACTACATTGGTCTGCTACAGAGAATGACTAATGTCATTTTCTCTACCATTACAACTGGCTGGGTGGCCTACAAGCTCACATTTGGCCAGGCTTGGATGAGACGCAGACATTAAGATGCAATTTTACTGCACTAAACTCAAAACAGGGCTAATGTTCCCTTTTTTAATGTAACGCAGTTGGTCAGTGGTCTTTCAAGTACTGACTATATCCACAACATGCTCAGAAGAACATTGTACATCATAAAAATGTATCCAGATAGTGCCGACTACATCTACAGCAGTCTTGGTGCTCTGTTACAACCTGAAGCCTAGATATTTAGAAATTAGCTAACATTAAAAGGGACCAAGGACACTGTTAAGGGGCTCGACCAATGTTCCAGCCCTCTAACTATACATACTAATCATGACATTTTCCACTACACTTCTGAAGATAGAGAAAAATTGCTGCTGGTATAACAATCAGTATTTGTACTGCGAAACGTACATGTCTCCCAAACTCTTCAAGGATTTAAATCTTGGACTTTTGTGGACACTAACAGTTAGCTTGAGCTCAGACAGGCTGCCTGTAACTGAGCGAAAACTTAAGCTTGCTTAAGCTGCTGAAAAGCGCTCGCTCAAACATCACTAAATTTTTCTGACTTCTATCGCTTCCAATGCAAGCTTCAGTTAAGAAGGACATGGTTTTTTGGTCGCTTCAGAATCAACAATATATACACACACACATTGACATATTAAACCACTACTGTGACTAGTTTTGAATTCCCAGTTGGTAAGACTGTCTTTTCTGTTGTGAGGTTATAGGAATTGCTTTAATGGATGGCTTTGGATCCACAGTTTGAAGGAGGTTGAGTTGGAAGATGGAAGTGACTGCTGAATGTCATGTCATGCCTCTGAGCTGATTCTTGGGACAGGAGTGTTTGAAACATGCCTAAAGATGTCACTGGTGTATTTTCCCTCTCCCAGTTTCCTCTGAAGCAGCTTTGAAGGCAAAACCACCATGCTGTTTTTCCTCAAACCCCACTCGAAGCAGCACACAAACAAGCCATGTAACTAAATGTAACGGTTGCCCTTCGAGTGATTTTTTTATACGTAGCTACAGAATTCTCAAAATGTACAAGGAAAAATCATAATAACCGCAGGAGGCTTTCGCACAAGTTTAACAAACCCCAGTTAATAGGACAGAAGCTGTGCCAAGATAAGGTGGTGTTCTTAGCACCTAGCTAGTTGGGTTGTACAATCACATGTGATGCCAATTTTTGCAACTTGTATCACTAAAAGTAGCATGCTTTATGCAAAACTTCTACAAATTTTTACTTTCTGAATTTGAAACTTGTTTCGCAATTTTACTAAACCAGCCTTTTTGCTACCTACTGGCCTCGTATGCCATATAGTTCAATTACAGTTTACAGAATATACAGTGTAAACCAGTTAAACAGAGCCCAGTTAAACCAGTTAAACACAGCAACCAGTAATCAACTGGTTTTTCATTTGGCTGCATTTCATAGACAAATTTAAGCAATAACAGTTTTCAATTCGTGAATTGGTGGAATTATATTTTGGGCAGCATCCACTAAAATCTGGACAGAACAAAAGACCTCCGTGTACAGCATGATGCAAGTTCAGATACAATCAAGTTTACTAATAACTGCATGAAGGGAAGTATGTACACCTTTCAGTAGATATTGTAAATACTTCTAACAACCTAACAATTTCATGACACCTAATAAATGAACAACGACACTGGAGAATTTTAAAGTGAACTTTACAAAAAGCTAAAAAAATATATTTTCAGCAAAAATCTTTTGGAAGAGTTAAACAAGAACAGTATAGTGTTTTCAATGGAAAGTTTCCATCACTGATCATGAGGCTGAGCAACACAGGTAAATGTGGGCGTCCTATGGTATAATGCTAAAAAAAATGCTTGTGTTTACAATGTTTCAGTTTCAGATGCAAACTAACTTTCACCACAGAAACAGAACAAAGACAACATGACAAAGACAACATTTAAGCCAAAAGACTCTGAAGTATGCATGAAGATGCAAAACTCCTGAGAATGAAGTTAGAGACGTTCTGACTAAGAAATCCCATCACTGATGTATCTTTACGTAGAGCAAGCAAATTATATACCAAAGAGAACAACCTGTTCAAGAGCATGGGAATCTATGGCTTTGCCAGAAACTATACTCTTTGACACAAGTTTCAACTGGGGTAAAGGCTGAGTAAATTCAAACGCATTTATTCCCAGAAAATACAAAAACAGGATTTAAACCACAGAGTTTATTTTAGCTGTTTTGCTAGGCTGCTGTGGCCATGGAGTGAAGATTCTGCCAACTCTGCAACTCCCGATTCACACATGCTGCCTCTGCGCGGCGTGAAAAGATGCAGCAGCACGAGCACTACAGCTCAGATGCACTGGCCTGTCATACATACAGCATCGTGTATTAAACATTATTTAAGTGTATTTGTGTATGTACACAGAGGCAAACAAACACACATATATACACATTTTAAATTACATTTGTGTTGCGTATTGGAGCTTTATGTTGCTCTCTGATTCAGACGGAGACTGAGAGAGAGCATCCGGTAGTAGCTCTGACTTTACTCTAGCACACTTCGTCCCCTCCGACACTACAGAGGGAGCTGTGGAGGGATTCAATGTGTGCTTGGAGGCACTGAAAGTAAAGCCTTTGAGATAAAGGTTTCACAGAGTGTTTAACTAATATTTTGTGATGAATTACATAAAAGTCGCCTTTAAGTTTTATACGGTATTCCATTTCATTTTCATGGCTTATTTAAGTGTGTTTAGCTGCACATTGTGCGCAGAAACAAACAGCTACAGCTCTATTCTCTAACCATCGCTGCACTTCAGTGTGGCGTCTGTGAGTCTACCACTTTGCATGCAGACTGTTTGAAAGCATTTACCACTTAAAACGGGCTCTGAAATAAAAAGCAAGTCTTTCCGTGTCGCTCACACGACGCAAATGCAGTATGTATGAATCAGGTCTATGAGACTTTGCATGTTGTTCACATGATCGATTGCTCGAGAACAACTACTCATTTTAACTTGTTTTACTGTTATATTGTTTACATACATGATTGTTCTAGTTTATTTAGGCTATTCATTAATTTGCGGGATTTCTCTTCAGACGTGCTTCCGCCTGAAGGGGTCTGATGTCCCGTCCACTCCCGTAAACCACGCTGAAAATTAGTCTTGCGCCGCAAGATGTTGTGGCGGTTCCAACAGATATCTGCAGTACTGCAGATCTCTACCTCAGAAAACCACAGCCAGTCTCTAAACTGACAAGACAAGCAACTTGCCTCAACAGGACATGGCAAGCTGCACAATACAGCAATATAATTACTATACTGGAACTAATTAATTACTGAAGTTGTCTTGGAGCAGCTCATGTACAGTTAAAACACTCAGTGCTTTTCTGAATGTTGCTAATTTATGGATAAAGAATACCCTGGCTGGTAATTCGCTGCACAACATCAAGACAGACTCAACACTTCACTCACACTCTCGTCCACGACTGGCTCCACGACCCCTTCTCGAGGCCCCTCCTCTGCGACGTGCTACATCCCTCTCTCCTCCTCTCTCTCGGTTCTCCTTCCCTTCTTCTCCACCATCCGTCTGGCCACTTTCCTTCTGGCCCGATACCCCTTTCTTCTTTCCAACCATTTCCCATGAATCCTGAGGGCCGAAAGAAAAACTTCTCTAATGGACATGAAGGTCTGCTTCCAGTCATAAACAGATACTGTGCGAGTGTATATTTTTACACATAATATACATACAACGTGTGTGTGTGTGTGTGTGTGTGTGTGTGTGTGTGTGTGTGTGTGTGTGTGTGTGTGTATATATACACACACACACACACACACACACACACACACACACACACACACACACACACACACACACTTGTGTGTTGCGTATTGGAGCTTTATGTTGCTCTCTGATTCAGACGGAGACTGAGAGAGAGCATCCGGTAGTAGCTCTGACTTTACTCTAGCACACTTCGTCCCCTCCGACACTACAGAGGGAGCTGTGGAGGGATTCAATGTGTGCTTGGAGGCACTGAAAGTGAAGCCCTTTGGGTTTAGAGAAAAACACTAGAGCTTGAGTGCCAAACTCCAGACCTACTGTTTCAGCAACTCCTGACTGTGGGTTCATCAGAGGAGTGCCAAGCCCCTAGTGAAGTGAACTGGGTGCCTCAGAGCAAACAAAACATCATGCTGCACAGTGCTGTGGTCTTTCAGGGTGACTTTGACTTAACATCTTCCAAAGGGGACCCTTGAGCTGGACTTTAACAACAACACAAGACAGAAGGGAATGACAAACGGTCACAGATCAGTGGCTATAACTCACAGTGTCGGGGCTTCCTTCCAGCAGGACATTGATGGCTCTATTGACATCTCCATTGCAGTCATGCAGCGCAATCATAGACTCATCTTGGTCTTTTCCTGTGATGTCAATCAGCTGGGCAGAGGGCAAAAAAGATAAACCAGGTCAAGAACATGGGGCTGGTTTTCCACAAACAAATTCTGACAAGGCCTCAAATACAAAGCACTTACAATGTATAACAAGCAAGGCAGGGCTTTAGACCAGGATTAATTTATAAAAAACCTCAAGTGATCTCTCTAATAACCGAGAGGAATGAAATAATCGATATTAGCATTGCTACCGTTATTACTACCCGCTAGTAATTACCACAAATATAGTAATGAATTATTACTGCATAAATTCTACTTCTATTCCAATTTTAATTCAGTGTGTTGAAAATGTCACTTAATTACTTTCGCTTTGCACCAAATGCTAAATTAGTATCCTGCCAAACTGCCAACCCTGAACAGTGTAGTGGTTCTGTTTGAACAGGAGTGAGCAGTGCAGGAGGAGAGAGGAAGCAGCGTATTTTTATCCAAAACTCTCAGCAATGCAAGCAAGCAAGGTTTATTTATATAGCACTTTTTACAACAGGTGTTGTCACAAAGCAGCTTTACCGAACAATCAGTATTACAAAAAGAAAAGAAAAGAAAAGAAAAGAAAAGAAAAGAAAAATCTGGGTCCAAGCCCCCATGAGCAAGCCAGCGGCAAGGAAAAACTCCCTAGAAGAGGAAGAAACCTTGAGAGGGGAACCCATCCTCCTCTGGTCGACACTGGAGAGCAAACATTGTTACTATGAAGTATTATAGAACAAAAAAAGGGTGGGGGTGTTGGAAGAAAGCAGTGGCTAATTTGATCAGCAACAATCAGTGGAGTGATGAACCTGAGCAAATACGCTGATAAAACACAGTTACCAGCACTGCTAACACTGCACTAAAGCTAGAAGCCAGACGATGAATTACATAGTAGGACAATACAGTCTCTCTACAGCCTAATTTACAAACAATTTTCTTATTAAGAAATGTCTCAAAGCCAATGTGACTCAAACCATATTGGGGAGGCAGGTATGATTGCGTGTGTGTTGAAGCTGATATTACAAATTGCATTCCTGGTGGAAATCCGCCAAGGCAGAATGTTTAAAGTGACCAGTGACGTGTCTGACCTCTACGGAGTCATTAAGGCCTTGTTCACACCGCAGGTGAGTGTCCCCCAAAACTGATTTTCTCACCAACTCCAATTTTTTTTGTTTGTCTGTTCACAATATATTTTATATGTGACCGTATATGCAGCATCAGTCTGAGCAGATCACGCTCCTAAAATGACCCTCATGCACAAAAGAACAACGCTTCACATGGCTCGTCCAGACAAACAATCATGAGTGCCAACAAACGCCAGTCGCTCCCAGAGCTTTCAGTTTTATCTTCGCCAGCATCACAGGAGCAATTATAAAGCTTCCTTGACTGACAGCTAGGTTCATCGCCAAGAATGTGTCTGAGCTCACAGTAAAAAGGGCACGGTCACTTGGTTCATGACCTCGGTTTCTTTAAACTCTGCTTTCAGACTTTTAACTTATTTGCCTTGCTTTCCTACCGCCACGCTCAGCCATTTCTTTCAAAAGCTCTTTCTACACAAATGGTTTTGGACACATCTTCTAATGATTTGTACAGAAATATCACCCCAAATGTTTATAAGGTAGCGTTAACTTATGACAATTGTCAAGTTGGATTGATGTAAAAGCCGCATGAATACCATTCTGGTTGTTTGATGTGTATCTTTGTCCCATATGAAGAAATAGATCGGATTTGGGCCAATTTTATCTGCTATAGGAGCAAAGCCTAACATTTCTCTGTTAGCAGAGCCTCCTTCACTACCAGCTTGAGTTGCAGCACTGTACACTCTGCTTATGTCACAATATCGACAACTGGTACCAGTGAATTTTTATGAATACGATCAGCGTAAACTCCTGGTGAATCATTTTCCTTCAGCTCTAGACAGTGAGCTAGACAACACACTCCACTGATTCGCATAAATAAATCAACTCAACATGCAAGCCATCACTAGAGTTAAAGTAAAAACCAATGCTGTTGCACAAAACTTATATTGTCCAAAGAGTCTGAGAACCATCAGGCTTGGCAACAAGCTAACTCAGCTTTTGGCTTATAAACAAATGTTTGTTTCCATATGGAAGTACATGTGTTCATAAAAGTAGTAAAAGTGTCCGCTATTGAGACAGTAATTCTAAAATATGAATTACTAAACTTCATGAATATTATTGAACCCTGTTGCAGATCTAGACTAACTAGCATCAAATCTAAAGCTAGCATGACATCCACTAAAAGCATTAAAAATTCAAAAACAGGCACATGTGCATTTCTACGGTGACCGGCTTGCCCTGACATGATCAACGAACTTGAAAGAAAAAGGAAAAGGTGTTTTAAAAAAAAAAAAGAAAAAGAAAAAAAAAGACAAAAATTTTTAAATGTTTAAAAGGTTCTGGTGCATGTGTAGCTGTTATACTTAACAGAAAGCTAAACAACAAGTTCATCTTACTATTTTGCACAGCTGCTGAGAGTATTGGAGCTTTATGTTGCTCTCTGATTCAGACGGAGACTGAGAGAGAGCATCCGGTAGTAGCTCTGACTTTACTCTAGCACACTTCGTCCCCTCCGACACTACAGAGGGAGCTGTGGAGGGATTCAATGTGTGCTTGGAGCCACTGAAAGTGAAGCCTTTTAGAGAAGAAGAAAGAAAACCCTCTAGGGCTCCAGACCTATTGTTTCAGCAATTCCTGACTCTGGGATTAAAGCACAACTCATCAGCACTGAGTCAAGTCCTTAGTAAAGTGTACTAAATGCCTCAGATCAGACAACGGATCCGGTAGTAGCTCTGACTTTACTCCAGCACACACTTCCACTCCGACACAACAGAGGGAGCTGTGGAGGGGTTTCTGGTGGGCTATGTACATGTGCATGACAATGTTAACTATGTGAAAGCTCAGTTTTGAGTGCAGTGATCTAGAAAATGTCAGAAAATCTATATTTTTGCCAAAATTTAGGCATCCTAAATCCAACTTCTAAAGCATTAAAACAGAAAATGTCAGTGGCTGACAAATCAAACTGACACTACTAAAGACAGCGAGATTAAACAGCAGTGAATAAAAAGTATGATTTGCTATGCAAACGATAGAGAAATTAAACTAACTAGCCTAAAAACAGAACCGGAGCATATTGAAATTCTATTGCAGAGCTGCAGTTTTAATTATATCAATTTAACACTGTCGCAAAATTTTACCACTTGGGACAAAGATTGTGAACTAGAGGACTATAGTATATTCAGCTTTCAAGTGCAAAATATAAATAAAAGGCAAAAACAGATCTGCTTCTTGACAAAATAAAAGGCATTCACAATGGTTACACTGATCAGAAAAACACCAGAAAAATGATGATCGTGACTCCCTGCTGAGCTGGTACACCTGGACCACTGAAGTTTGCTAAAATCACTAAGAAATAGGGTTTTCAGTACAATAAGGTGCTCGATAAACTGGGATTACACCAAGAGGCCATCACTATAGCAATGAAACCGTATGTAATGACAACCTACATTTGATGTTGGGGGATCTCCATGGTCAACTAAACAGCAAGCGTTTTATTTATGAATGCAATGAAACAGTGATACCTGATCCTTAAGTACTGGCTCATACCAAGTACCAAAATCTATACTAACTCTACTTTACTTTGCTCTGCTTTAAGCTTCAGCTTCCTCCCGTCTCCGCCAGAAAACTTTCCCTCAGAAGTAGAACAGCTTATTGTAAAATGTCTCTCATCGTTCGGTTGTTATGAGGCTGAAGTCGTTCTTATTCTCCAGATTCTTGTTTGAATTTTTCCGTTCCACCTTAAATTCTGTCTGAGGTGCCGAATATACCTGCTGCACCATTTAAAGTTGAACAGGGAAATTTGAAAGAGAAGCGACTTCATCTTCGCAACCTTAGTGTTTGACAGTCTCCCGTTGCAGATTTAACGTTCCAGGAAACCACTGCTCTGCTTGCAAATGCGAATAAGTCTCCAAATGTTCGCCTTAAATCTCTTTGCCTTTTCACAGCTTTTCTCAGCCGTTGAGAACCAGGACTTTTGCAATATGCTGCACACTTTGGAGCCAAGATTCAGCGTTCAGTCTCTAGGCTGAAAATATTTAAAAGATATTTTATTGACACAGTGACCCCTGACTCTCCACAATGAGACAAAAACTGAAGTTATAAAATCACAATTAAATTGGCAGGACGGCTGTAACGTGCTGCGTGGACATCCATTACTACTGGATCTTATGTCACGCTAACAGCACATTTTTATCTCAGATTAGTGGCAGCAGCATCTCAAGCAGGAGCAGTGAATGAGAGCCTTCTACATCACTTCCATTTGATTTGACATACTGGAAGTAAAAGCACTATGGACTATTACAAATGCCTTGCTTTAAAACTACCGAGTCCTCACACAGTGAGAAAACAGAAATCCTACATAGAAAAGAAAAAATAATCGTTTTATAATCACATCGCAGCCCTCTGAATCGTAATCCAATCATGAGGTGCATAAAGATTCCCACCCCTAAAACTGACTAGTCAAGACAGCAAATGCTGCCTGAAGTGTTGTGAAGTAACGCTCACCTGCTTGACCTTCTCCTCAAAGTCAGCATCGTTGTGGTCGGAGATCATCTGCGCGAGTCGGATCTGCTCAGCGGTGGCCTACCCAAGGGGGGGAAGAGCAAGCTAAATTAGCACACTAGTACTGCCCAATTAAAACAGAAATATACTGTCAGAACAGGACAATCCCTGTCGAGTTCAGACATTGTTTCTCAAATAAGAGGTGTGTTTGGAATTCAAAATGTCAAGCTACAGTCGGGATTGGATGGAATTCTGTACGACATCACATTTGGATTGAAAACTTGGTGCTATAAGGTTGAGTTAGCTCAGAGTAGAGAGCTGCTTGCAGGCACAGCAGTAACTTTTGCAGCACAAACACTTTAGATACATAGAACTCTTACTGAGGGAAATCGCAACACTAAAGCAGAAGAAACAAAACTGAACATAAACACAAAAAGACCATATACACAAAGTTTATTAGTACTAAGAGACACCACCTATGAAAAAAATGTCTATAGCAGGCATGGTGATCCGGGGGGGGGGGGTTTGGGGGGGGGGGGGGGGGGGGGCATTCACTGAAACAAATTACACAGGGCAGGAAAACTGACAAACTATGCAGAAATCCAGTCCTCTAGTACTGGAGCTCACCAGCCCTGTTCACGGTTTTAGATCGACTGGTCAGTGTAAAAGAAGACCACACGATATGTCTATGTTAATCCACTCCTTCTGATTAGCCCATCACCAAAAATGTAGGTTATGGAGGTCCTGGTAACCAGAGGGGATAAGGGAGCATCACCAAGAGCTCCATTTTTGCATCTAGCTCATTTGTTAAAGAAGAGAAATTGGTAAACTGTACTTTTGTTTTAATAGTTCGTAGGCACTAAAGCTTTACTCGAAAAAGATTAGTTTTACCTGAGGAGATACGGTAATTTGAATGACTACTGATGAGAGCCCTGATTTTAACCCAGTAGGAATCAACAAAGAAAGCGGTTTTCACAAGTCTGCTAAGTAATAATTGTGGAGAGGACTACTTTCTACAATGTCAAAATCAACTGTTCCAATCGTCTTCTTGGTAATGTAATAACAATTCCTGCTAATGGACAGCACCACCTCTTTTTTGCCAAGCAGTAGACAAGGCTAACCACTAAAATGGAGCTCTTGGCAAGCCTCCTTTATCCCCACCAGGAGTACTGTAACCTACATTTTTGGTGATGGGCTAGTCTGAAAAAGAATAAAAACACTTTTGTAGGTACCTCTCACAGGGCAATTTCTGTCCCATTGGGCAACATCTGTTCAGTTACAGAAGCTCACATTACCTGCCTAATGCTACTTTAAACAGTACTATCTGGAAGTTACTGTTGCACACTGAAAGCGACATGAATAAACACAAAAATATTCAACACAAATTTTTCACATCAATGCTAATGTTTTGGGGAATTTAGTCATGTTATTCATGCCACGACAAATATGAATGGGCAGAATGTCTTGAAGGGACATCTTTTGCCCCTCATAAAACAGGTAAACTATAATACCAGGTCAGCTAAAATCTCTCAGAAAAGTAAACGTAGCACAGAATTTCACCACCTCATTCAATACTGGAGTAAACAACCAGGACATGACATTTCAATCCATGCTATCGGAGGTAACAAAGTAACTGGACGCTTTTTCCCGTACTAACATCATGGGTCTGCTCAAAAGGCGGACAACCAAATCAGAGAAAGGCTGAATTAATTAGGTCCCATGAAGGCCCACACAGCATAGTTCAACAGGTATCCAATGACCTATTTAATCTTTCCTGTGTACTGCTCTAATAAGATAATGGCTTTGGACCTGTACCTTCATAGAACATATTCAAGCCAAGAGCCACTAAAATTGCTTTGAACAAAGCAATCCTTAAAACAGAAGTAGATAAACGCATGACATGATTTCACAAGGGTACAATATGACCAAACAAAGGATGATATCAGGGTGAGAGAAATCACCTGATGTGATGCAAAGTGAAGAGAATCTTCCCAGTCTGACTCATTAAAGTCAACGAATAAATGGTGCTGTGACTGAGAGGAAGTTTTAAAGTACTGACCTACATAATTTTCATCCCTACTTTCATTACCTTAAAACGGGTAAAATCTTGCATGCTGCAGTAAATTCATGCATGGAGCCTAACACGCTTTAAATTAGCTCAAAATCCACAAGGTCCCAGGTGGAAAATTTATTTAAACAAAAAAACTTTGGGATAATGTTTGAAAGCACTTTTTTAAAGAATGATCTCATGAAAGAGGATTTTAAACCTTATTTTAAAACAGTTCATTTTTTTAACATCATATTTTATATTATTTTTTATTTATGTGTGATCTAATGACTGTTATGGCCATTAAGCAGTAATTTTAGTAGTGATGGGCCAGTTGGGAGCGATTTCTAACAGAGTTTTGTTAGACTTTGCTCGGTTTCAGTTTTAGACAGAACCTTCTCAGGTTGTATTTGGCTTTGGACCAGAATGTCAGGACTAATTAAAGTTGACTATCAATAAAGACCATTGCATATTATGCACTGCCAGAAAATTCAGAAATGACAACTAACAAGAACTCTCTGAGCCACATATGTGCCAAACAGGAGCAGCTCAGGCTGCTCAGGCCACGTTGCTACTGGCTTCAGGACTGCTGAAGGACGTCGAAAATTTTGTGTATCGTAAGCTGCCAAGAAACTTCAGATACATTTGATTTTAAGTCTGCAGCAGCCACAAGGACACACACAATTTTGTCGTTGGCCACCATCTCACCAACCAACGTTTTTGTTAGCAAGGGCTTTTATATTAAGCTGCTGGGGAAGAGACAACAGACAACATGAGGACTAGCCTGTCATGTCCTCTGATTAAATGTAAGTGTTTAGCACAATAACAACACCAGTTTGAGATTGTAATTTTACCCATTTGTGTGGCAAATTGAATCATTCTTGGACACCTGGCTCGGAAATCTTGTAGCAGAAACTGCTTAACATAATGTTTTAGTTATAAACAACAGAATTAATTCATTAATGTTGTGCATCGATCAACGTTCTCATATACATAGACATAATTATCTTTATTAAACAGTAGAATACACAAAAGGGAACATAACAGCTTTTCCAATGACATCTAACAGGGAAAGTCAACCAAAGTCCGTCAAGCTTTCCAAGAGGAATGTCCTGCACGTTACCCAGCATTTCCTCCCAGTACTGAAGCAGGGCAACATTTTAGCAGGAATGGACAGGCATTTATCATAATCATGGTCAATATCTTACTCACCTGTATTGTGATAATTTCTTTAACATAAGTTTGTTTTCTCTATGAAGAATAATTTTAGCAACTACAGTACATTTACTACCTTAACAGCGAGGCATCACAACCAGAAATGCTGTGTTTTAGGAGCAGCCATATGATGGCAACACACTGGCACTAGAATAGCAATATTAACATGAAGAACATCAGTTCTTTCACTTCCTATCTTAGGTTTAATAATCAGCCACCTATTACTGATTAAAGCACCACTGAGATGGGATCACTAAAACCAGGATGCAGGGCAATGCAAATTTAAAACAGGCCAGCCATAATGTTAACAAACTGCACAGGACAGAACATCTGAATATAACCTAGACAGATAGGAGTGACTACTGAATAGAGTCACTGCCAACAGACCAAAAAAAAAAGCTCCATACTCTTCTGCCCTCACATACACAAAAAAAAATCATTTAAAACAGGCATTTCATTTGAATGTATGAGTTGTTCACTCTAACCATCTACCTAGCTGTCTTAAGATATCATTCTTCACAGGACAGCATTGAATACCAACATGGCAATTCACAGAACTATGGCAATAATGAAATCTGGGGACATTTATACAGACTAATTTACAGTATGCACATTAAAAATGTCTAGCAAATTGGATTCGGATGGAAGTAAAAAACACAAATAACAGCATTACCCCACCTTCCCATGTAAACCTAATCCTCTCTGAATAGACCACGACACTGTTTTTGTGATACAGCGTGTGTGTACGCACTCACCTGAGGCCTCTGCTTGTGCTGTGACTGGCTCTGTGTCTGACCCTGTGTCTGCTCCCAGTTACCCCGGTTTCGGCTGCCGCCCACCGATGTCATCATTTACAGTATATACAAATAACAGTATTTACAAAGGAATAATACCTACAAAACACAGAATTTGCAAATTAATGAAGTTACAAGCCACACGAAACACACATTATAAACACGACACATCTTCAATAAACTACAATAACTGAGGAAGTTGTACTCTAATTTAGTGAGCAAAAACAGACAGAAGCAAATATTCACATTAAAGTCTGGGAAACGCAGGTTTTTCAAAACATTTCTATGATAAAACCATTAAAGTCCAAGTCGTTCAGAGTGGTCTGATGTAAAATGCACCACTCTAGACAACTTTGACAAGTCAGAATAGTTCAGAGTGGTGGTCAGCGTGGAGGCTTCGTGGCCTTAAAAACCACCTCAAACAAATATCACACGAAACGGTTATGAACACGCTGCCTGATGCGCGAAACATCGGTTTCCTAATATTTTTGTTCTTAAGGTCCAAACGCCAAAATAGTACCCAAATAAAACTTAAGACCCTACTGTACCGTTAACATTTCACAGCATACATTAAACTACGCACATTGCATAACTCGGAGGACACGTGCAGCCTGACTGGTTCTTCTCGACTATACATAAGAGTTACGTTTCCTTTGTAAACATCGTGACCATCAACACCACTGTAAAGACAGCTGAGGTGATGGGGGTCTAGAAACGAAGCACTTCGCACCAAACCAACCTAAAAATGACTCCGTGTACACCAGAGCGACAAAATAACGCAAATGTGTATTTTTTATCAGCGGAATTTCTCTTTAAAGGCTGCAGATCGAGACCAGGTGCCATAACAAACCACGAGGAAATGGGGGTGGCAACAAGCAACAAGAACTGCGCACTTTTTTTAGACTGCACGTCCCCAAAAACTGAAGTAATCAGCTTAAGGCTGCGAGCCGTCGCACCTCGGCGCGTTTAAAACGCGTTCACGGGGGGTCGAAAGATGGACGCCGTCGTTAACCTTCCCTCAGCTACAGCACAACGCAGGGCGACTGTGGCAAACCAGGCACATAACCAGGGCGAGTAGGCGACGGCACGAAACGTGAACGAAGTCACACAGCTCTAACCAAACCGGCTCCAAGGAGCACGCCAACCGCGAACAAGCGATAAAAGTGCATAGTGTGCAATTAAACCGCATTTTCACTGATTACACAAGCCCGCGCTACTTCACTGACACGGAAAGCTGCTCACAACAGGAAGGCTAACCCAGCTAACTGAGCTAGCGATCCGGATTAAAACCCAGCAGCAGCCTGGCTACATTAATCATTGGGCTCTCCTCGTTTCCTATTATGCAATCCGACTGGGTAGTTTCTCCGCAAAAAGAGCTGGCTGATCGTCGCGGCTTTGTTTAGTCAGCCACAAAGCCATGAATGTGTGCCCGTGCACCTAAACTAGCTGGCTAGCTGGCACAGCACGAGCCAACGGGAGCTTAAGGACCTTAACGGTAGTTAGCGTTAGCTAACTGAGGCTAACGGCGGCTACTTTAGCTGGTTAGCACCAGATTCGCTAGCGTTACTTTTGAGGCTCGTTGACCGGCACACTGGGTTAAGACGGAACCAAGTGTTTTCCGTTATTTACAAAACAGGAAAGTCTAAAGGCGCCAATAAAAATATTCGTACTATTAACTCAAAACAGTGTGAACCACGTTGATATTCGGCCAACTAGCCCTAGCGTGTTCACCCCGTTAGCATTAGGTTAGCTAGGTTAGCCGCCTGCCCGACTCCAGTAAAAGTTGTTTGGTTAGCTAAATTAAACAATTTCACCAAACGGCCGTTTTTGTTAGCGGGTCGTTAATTTAACCTATTAGACGTCTACCGAATTCAGCTCTCGTTGTTTTTAGGGCCTTTCCGATATTATCCTAGTCTCGCACGTCCAAAGGGGAACAGGTAGGCTACAGCAGCAGACGCGCTGACTGGCTCCGTTACACGCTGGAGTGGCTTCTCCGCTCGCCGCCTCCACCTCATGGCCGACCGGCTAAACTACGGTGTTGACCAACACAGAGCCAACCCGACTGATACTGTGGGCAAATACCCACTGGATGCTCAACGTACTTGCTAACCACGAACAGCGACTAAGTTTTCTCGATCCGCTTGTTCCGATCATCGGCATCGCTTTTGCCAGCCTAGCCGCTATCACAGGAGACACGCCGTTCCCGGAGACGCGGCGGACTCGACGCCGAGGCCATGTAGGCCTCAGACAACGGCAAGAAATAAACAAGCGATGCACTGACCAGAAACCCGTGTGGATGCCTCGAACTTTGCCGACTAATCTGGGACTCGAAATCGACCTCCCAAACGAGCCAGAACTGAAAGACGAACTCCCGAATCCTAGATCGCTCCGACTAAGCCGAGTGCGAGGCCGAACCGACTCGCGCAGACAATAAAGCCAGGCTCGGAGTTTGTCGTTACCTGTTCGTGTTCCACACTGCCGCCCAAAGCGCGCCCAGGCACTGCAGCTTGAGCACACCGCCACCATGTGACCGGCACGTCCAGCTTGAGCTTAGTTCACACCATCTGCACTGCGAAGCTAACGCAGCTCTAGGCAGAGGTGTAGTTAAGCCTTAGCTAGTTCTGTTTTGTAACGTCTTTCCACGAAATATTAACTTACTATGTCGGGGTAATAACGTGCTTTGTGTCCAGAATTTTATACGAACTTATATCAAAATCATGACTTTTTATATCATATGTCGAAATACTGACTGAAAATAAGTACGGATTTAAACTTAGTATCTCGAAATTCCCTGCTAGAGCAGCACTGCTGGACTTCTTGATGCTCTGTGCTGTTTGTTTCAGCAGGATAATGACTTCGACAGGAATAATGACTTTCATTGGAATTCATAATCTTGAATAACTGAATAATTCTACGTTTCTATTTAAAGAGAATTCCAGAAAGTCAATAGAAAATAAGTCAAAATTTTAAGAAAATAGTCATTATTTTGAAATACTATGTACAACGTTCAGAAACGAAGTCCTTATTTCGAGATATTTATAGTTGAAATGTCGACATGCTCATGCTAAAAACAGAAGGAGAAAGAATACAATTAATATTTTTCTTCTGTACTTGGTAGGAATGGACTTTCATATTCCTCTGTATGTAATTCCAAACAGGGATCTTCCAACCAAGAAGTGAAAAAATATATATAATTATATTATTAAGTTGCGCTCTGGGAGTTTATACGTGGATAGGCTGCTACAGGTTTATTTCAGGGCACTGAATTCTGTCTGTAAATGATGCTGTAATATACTGTACACTGCTCATTTTAAGCCATTTGAAATGTTGCCTGTGACTCTCCCAGAACTATGATGTTAAAAACCTCAGCAACAAGTTTCATACTTCATCACTAGATGGCTCTGTTCTCTCTCCCTCAAACGTCTGGAATGTTCATAGAAGAGCCTGAGAAGACTATTTTATTTACCTTTATTGATTCCCAATACACAACATAAATACAGAAATACATAGCAAAACGAGGAGACCGCCTCTGTACATATTCTATGAACAAAAGAAAGTGTTCAGATTTCACATTCAATATGGGAATGGTAAACTGCTTACAGTAACAGTGACAGCAATGGTGTGATCTGTTTACACATTAAAAGCAACTGTTAATAGTAAACATGTAGCTCTACAAAGGAAAGAGGTCAGTATTGGAAAAGTACAGTGTTTCCTGTAGGCATAAACTAGAACTATATCTACATACATGGCACATAAATAAAAAATGGACATAATTTTTACAGACATACATCTTCCCTAATCCTGTAAGAAAGGACATATTCAGTGGAAATTCTCAAAAAACTTTGTTAAGTCTCAGATTTGGCTTAAATTGAGCCCTTTAAGAGTTTTGATGCAGACAGTTACGGTCTTTCTGCAGATGAGTTTGAACATGAACAGTGACCATGTGGCAAAGCACACATAAAATATGCTGTTATAAAAAAGGATAAGCTATAATATTAAAGAAGGTTCTAAGGAATTCTGTTCTAAGGTGCGAAGGTATTGACATCTTCTTGAAATGCATTCGATCTGTACCTTTGCTGCGAAGCCACTTTCTAACTAAACGTTTATATCATCCAGCTGTGTACAGTGCACATCTATAATAAGTGGATATTATTGGATGTATTACTACAAACCAACTAACAGATTAGCAGCGCACATACTGTGACATCAAATGACCTAGGCGGAGTATTGTAATCCACATGCTCTAGGGCCAAGATATATATGCCTTTCAATACCTCATTATACTTGAGTGCAAGCACGGTTCTGATATCTTTGGAAAGAGGTGCTTTACTAAAATGATGTAGCTTAAGGACTAAACAAAATGCTTAATGTGGGTGGCTTCTGGTTGGCTGCACATATATACTCCAGAAATGCATATTTGTATCTTCATTTTCTTCCATTTCTGTGCCCTCATGACTTGATCTCTATCACTTTGATGAAGGGCAGAGACTTGTTTCCGGGACTTGATGGTGTCAAAGGCTTACTGTAAAAAGAAGAGAGTTTAATTTTGAGTTTGTCATTCACCAATTATACACACTTCAGTATCACATTTAGCTTAGGCAACCTGTAATACTCTGTAAATTGATATATAAATGTCTGCTTTAGAATATTCTGTGTGTGTCAAAATCCAGGTGTGATACAGCTCAAAAACAAAAGTCTCCAGAAAAGTTTATGACCTGAACATTAGGTTGAAACCTGCATGACTTTCACAAGGGCCAAATTGTTATGGTCAGATGACTGGGTACAAGCTTGTGGGGTGCTCAAGGGTGATGAAGGCTAACCCGTCTGGTCCGAACCAACAGAAGGGCTTCTGCGGCAAATGTTAAAGAACTGTTTGTGATGTTTACAAGAGGAATATGTAACTGCACCCTATGGTGCATGAGACTGTGGAGCCACAGACTGGTCAGAAATATCCAATGAGCCCCATTTTCTTTAACATCACGTGGACAGTGTTTACCTGAGGAAGTGATGGCACCAGAATGCACTGTGGGAAGAAAACAATGCTCTGGACAGTGTTCTGCCATGGGCATGGGAAACCCTGGGCCTGCGCATTCATGTGGACACATGCCATCTACCTAAGCATTGTTGTGAACCAGGTATACCCAACCATGAAAATGGTGTTCCCCAATGGCAGTGATCTATTTCAGCAAGATAACACATCATGCCGCACTGCACACATTGTTTGGGAATGATTTGAGGAACATGATGAAGGTGTTGCCCTTGCTTCCAAATTCTCCCAATCCATTTGAGCATTTGTGGGATGTGGAACAAGAAGCCTTATCTGTAGATCTTACTGCACTTAAAGCACCTGCTGCTTACTTTGCCACCAGATATCACAGGGCACCTTCCAAGGTCTTGTAGAGTCTAAGCCTTGATGGATCGGAACTGTTTTGGTGGCACAACAGCATATTCAGCAGGTGGTCATAATGTTTAGGCTCACTGCTGTGTGTGTGTGTGTGTGTGTGTGTGTGTGTGTGTGTGTGTGTGTGTGTGTGTATGCACACATATGTATGTTATATACACAAAGGCCACATTTTATTTTTTATTTTAGTTTTTTCTCCTAATATGTTAAATTAAACAAAGAAACAAAACAAATGCAAATAAATTAATCATGCATTAAAATGTGCAGAATATGATGAGTTAGAAAATCAACAAAACATATTATTCGACCAGGAGACCCAAAACTTTTGCATTCGACTATATATATTTTTCATTGGCTTCCTGATTACTGGCACCATTAGATTCACTTATTAACAAAATACAATAGCATTTATCCAATATATTATTAACTATTTATGTTTTGTTTTAATTAATCATAGCTTTTAGTATACCACCAGGGTATCTAGACGTACTGAAGATGCTGCTGAAGGTGAATTTGTCCAAGAATCAGAGCTGGCCGTTTCTCAGGGTCACCAAGTCTCCAACATTGTGATAAGACACCATCTTTAAGCCGGCAAGCAATTTTGGAAAGCTTCCCAGAAGAAAGCTCAAACCACAAAAATGAGCACTCAGAGTTAATGCGACTGCATTGCCAGATGACATTGCAACTTTAACTGGAATTGCTCTCTGTGATCAGTTGAGATGGAAAAACACTTCAAAAGAAAAGCAGTCATGCAGAAAAGAACCTGATCTCCACTCTAACATATGGAGGAGGTTATGTGATGTGGCAGAATTGTTTTGCATCACGAAAGAGTCTTTGTTTGAGTACAAAGAGTTTATTTTTGCGGGGAGGCAAAGGTTCCGTTGTTGCTGGATCTTTCCTCCAGGATGAGGCAACAATGAAAACCTGTGAGTAACCAGACCATCACAAACTAAGAGCATACGCTCCGAGAGAGATCTTGTACCTGCTCTCAGATCCCTGGCGAATATTGGGCGCTAGTAATTGCAGCACAAGACTTTTCCAGAGGAAAGATTTTTTGTATGATAACAGCCAATAACATTACAGTTTTAAATGGTGCTTAAAAGTAAAGTACGTTCTTAATAATCTAAATATTATAAATGTTTAAAAAGTTAATAAAATGCTACAGAGTATCTCTTTAAATAGCTGTATCTTATGAACGCAAGCCTCTCATGACAATTATGAAGTCACCAAACATAGTGGAGACAGAGTCAAAGCACATTTTAATGCACAATTACTGTCCAATTGCTGAATTTAATACGATAGAAAGAAATAAAAGGAAAAAATAAAATGTGGCCTTGACACATAACATAACACCTTGAATATGCTTTCTTTTTTTTTAAATCTTAAATTCATGAAATAAATTAAACTGCAGAAGAACATCATATTTGACTTTGGTCTTTGTAGAGAATATGTTCATTTATCCTCTCAGCAAAATCCATAAAACATGTCATTTGACCAGGGGGTGTTCAATATTTTGCTGACTACTGTATGCAGGAAAACAGAAAATTAGGTTGCTGTTTGAAACTAATACATTTGAGCACAAATCTTGATTTGTGTTTGTACACTATCTTTAGATCTTTTAGCTCTCTAAAACATTACAACTTCAGTTTGTTGCGTCAGATCACCTGTATACAATCTGAGCTCCCTTCTCTGACTGGTATGAGCTGGGCATCTGTTTTCCCAGGCAGAACTCCACCTGGTCACGCATCTCTCTGTTCTATATGAAAGAGAGGGATTACTGTCAGAGAGCAACAGAAAGTGAAGCAGACACAGAGATCAATAATAGGGCTACACAATATACTTGTCCCCAGTTGGTATTGTGATACTGGCCTCTGCAATGCTGACGTCACAAATCTGCGCAGTATGCAAACGACCCTCTAATCAATAACGGAATGTTTAATCTTCACCTGATCGTAAATGTGCTTGGATGAATAAAGGAATTACGAAACATTTTGGTCCTTAAACACATCACATTAAAGGTTTGTCAAAAATCAAATTTTGGTTTATGGTTTTCCGGTTAAATCAAATGTAGTCGATCAGCCAAGACTTGGTTGGTGTCCAAATTTTGCTTCTTCACTTTAAAGCTGGAGTTACAGGGTTAACACTGCTTTAACCGCATGCAGGTCATCATTAAGGTTGTGTGATTTAAGACAGTATGACTTACTGTGTACTAGAAAAATGAACAAAACTGCAGATTAGCCAGTATAAAAGAGGTGTTTACTTCAAGTTATTGTTGCTAAAGGAGGTGCTAAAAGCTACTGACGGAAAGATTTCACATATTTTACCACTTTCGTTGAAATCGGGGATCGGATTTTGCAGGGGATTCAGAATTCAGCACGGCCCTTGACTAAAGGGCCTGTCACCTGTGCTCAGCTACACGATAAAGGTTTGTTCGTTTTCATAAAGTAAGTCACACTGAGCCCTAAACCATATCAATACATCTACTGATGAAAAGCTGATTACATCTGGGGTTAACGAAAAATTGTGTTCATTTGATTTTTTCACCAACAATTCCTTTAAAGGCTCACTAATTCATCTTGGCAATGTATGTTGCAATGTAGCATTCATTGCACTGTGGTATTCTGTCCATATCGTGAAGCCCTTACCAGAATACTGAACTGCTGCTTTAACTGCCCCTTTAAACACACTCTTTGCATTGCTGGAGTGATAATTAGGTCCATTTTGGTGCATATTTTTGGTTCATTCTTTGGCTCCTTTCTTGTTTTTCAGATATGGCAATATGTACCACAGAAAAAAATCCCCCAGCACCTTTCAACCTTAATCAATACTGGCACTGACCTCAGCTTCCAGGAATGCCACCTGTTCCTCCAGGTCACCAATCACACGATCCCTCTCCTGGATCATAGTCCGTGAGTTCTGAAGCTGTTGGCACATAAAACATACACATGCATGTTGTTTTAGAAAATGAATGGGAAATATGAACAGGTTTCCGCCCACATACAGTTATTTTTCTGTAATATGTGTCAAATGTCCATGCCTACATAATGTATGGATCATTTCAGTGGATTAGCTAACAGTCAGAGCTGAAGACACAGATCAGGCTTTTAAATGACTTGGATTCAGACTAAAATCCCTTTGCTTTGAATGACCCTGTATCTTAATAATGTTCATTTTAATAAAATAAATGATGGAACATCCCATTTTGTCACTCCTGGAACACTAATAACTCCTCTGGAATGTTACTCAATGTGTCAATGGGACACATTTACTTCAAAACAATCTGATCTAACCGCTCACCATGTGGCCATTAGGGAGAGGGCTCAGTCTCCCTTCCTGCTCTAAAGTGCCAGGGTGTGGCTAAAATAAGGCCCCGCCCACAGACACAGACTCTTTGTTTAGGTAGTGACATAAAAATATGGGTGCCATTTTTTGAAGTTCTTTAATTAAAAGTTAAATTCTATATATTTTAACTTCACCTTATGCGAAATTCAATTAAAACAGGCTACAAACAAAACAAACAAACAAAAAAAGTATTATTTTCACAAGTTGAAATTTAGGGGTTAGGGTTTGGGACAGCCACCTCCTAAATAGAAAGTACTCTACAGATGATGATTTAATGTTTTGTCAGTTTTCTAACTGTGGGTAGGCAGGAGGGAGGGAGTTCAGATTTGTATCTGTGTCTCATTGCACATCTTGTTTTCTGTCTAGAATTAATCTAAGTTGTTCACAAAAAAATGATGATTTTGTATTTGTATTTGTACAATTAGCTTAATACTATCTTAAGTAGCGCCTTGGGTTTGAACAGATCATAACATAATCCTTGTAGATATCTAAGGTGTGAATATTTGTTTTTTTAAACCTTTTCTTTTACTGTGAGACTGTAGTTTGAACTAATTCGGTAGAGCATTACATATAAATATTAACAGAAAATGTGCAGACACGTAACATATACAACAAGCCAGTTAATAATGGACCACAAAAACGTAACATTTCGAGTTTAGTTTAGAAACAAAAATGAGTCAGAGCACCGTATAAATCAGGGCACTCCAGTGTGTAATATGAGATGTGGGCCTGAAAATTGACCAGGAGGAGGGTGCATTGTTTATTCATGATGAGGGCTTAGTTTCACTATTTGTCTGCTCTACTTAACTGGGCTTGGGCTAATCATCGACTGTTTCCTTGTCTTCATTCATCATTCAGTCTTTCTTTCATTCTGTCTTTATTGCAATTCTTTGAAGCATAGTCGCACTGTGTGCATGTTGATTCAAATGTGCTGTACTGTATTATAATAATAATAATAACAACAACAATGATAATACATGTAATGTATCTTTAATTATAGCACCTATCATTTTAGTTACATCGCAAAGTGCTTCACACAGCAATATAAGAAACTCTAGAAAGATTAAACATCATGCTCTGAATGAAAAGAACAGCACAATTCCAAGCAGGAGAAAATGAGCTACAGCAGTTCTAAGCACACTTAACAAATGCATTTCAATCAGTATTTAAAACCTCCCCTCAAGATCGCATTCCTAACATCCTAATAGGAGCTATATAATAAGTCCATATGATAAGGCTGAAATTACTATTCAGGTATTTGTTTCATTTTATCATTGAAAGATGGAGAAACTACACAAACACCGATTTTATGTTTTAACAGGACTGTGAAATGAGGCAAGTTCACTCACATTTGCGAGTACATAAGAATGGTGTATTACACTTTGCTACCACAAAACATGAGTGCCTGAACGTGAGAAGGCAAAGGCTAACTAAGCTGACCACTGCAGCAGATATAAGCTATTTCCAGAAACAGTTCAAATATATTTCTCTGACAAACTAACATCTACCATCATCCACCAGTAATAAGACAACAAGACCTCATTAGCATCCGACTGGCTCCTTTAAGTGTTAACTAGTGAACAGAGGCCACAGCTGCTCCACTAAAATATCATGGTCAATTGTATCACAAGCTGTAATTCTAGCAAGCTACTAGAAGCTGTACTACCCCAGCCAGTGCTGACTGTGTTATGATATTTCTGAAAGCCAGACCAAAAAACTCTTTTTATAGTTACTTTAAAGAGAACACAGCTGTTTGGTGGTATGTGGAATATGTGTAAGTGTGTTACCTGTCCAATCATGTGTCTGACTTTCCTCTGCTGGCTCTTGAGCATATCATCTAGATGATGGAGTTTCTCTTTCTGAACAGCCAACTCTTTCTCCAGCTTCTCTTGTCTAGAGTACACACACATCCACACAAACACACACAATTTTAAACTTAAACTGCACTAGTTATTTAGCAGATAATACTTGGCTATAGTTATGAAAATGAGTTTGTGCTAAATTACTGAATAAGCCTGATTTTGTCCTATACAAGTGCCTTGTAATTAGCTACTAAGAAAAATACCATTTGCATTAGCAGCATTATTTGCATGTTGTAAAGATTCTTTAGTGCTTGTATAGCTCTTTATAGGTATCTTTATCCAGTTTCCAAAAAAGTTGGGACTGTAGGTGAAATGCAAAAAAAAAACCCAATGAGGCAGTGACTCATTTTTTTTTTGCATTTCACCTTTGACCTGTACTATACAGAAACAGTACAAAGACAAGATATTTAATGTTTTACTTCATGAATTTCATTGTATTTTGTAAATATACACTCATTCTGAAACTAATGTCTACAATATGTTCCAAAAAAGTTGGACAGGTCAATTTAAGATTAGATCCACTGTAAGAAAAGGCAAGGCTCTCGATTTACCGGTTGATCTACGTTCCCACCCTCATCTATGGTCTTGAGCTTTGGGTAATGACCGAAAGAACGAGATCGCGAATACAAGCGGCTGAAATGAGTTTCCTCCGCAGGGTGTCTGGACTCTCCTTTAGAGATAGGGTGAGAAGTTCAGTCATCCGGGAGGGACTCGGAGTAGAGCCGCTGCTTCTCCACATCGAGAGGAGCCAGCTGAGGTGGTTCGGGCATCTGGTTAGGATGCCTCCTGGACGCCTCCCTCGGGAGGTGTCACAGGCAAGTCCCAAGGAGACCCCAGGGATGACCCAGAACACGCTGGCATGACTATATTGCCCAGCTGGCCTGGGAGCGCCTCGGAATCCCCCCGGGGAGCTAGTGGAAGTGGCTGGGGAAAGGGAGGTCTGGGCCTCATTGCTTAGGATGCTGCTCCCACGACCCGAACCCCGGAGAAGGGGAAGATGATGGATGGATGGATGGATGGATGGATGGATGGATGGATGGATGGATGGACGGATGGACGGATGGAAGAAAAGGAGCATCCAGAAAAGGCAGAGTGCTTTATGAGTAAGGATAGATCAAGGCTCACAACAGTGTTCCTCAACAAGTGGCTGTAATGGCGGTATTTTCTCTTTGTGCATAACATCATCAACAATGTGGGATTACAGACAAATCTCTGTGCACAAAGGGAAAGGCCAGAAAACATCAATGAATGCCCATGACTTCTAATCACTCAGTTGGCAATGTATGTTTCTGTCAAGGATATCACTGGGAATATGCAGTGGTGGACAGTAACTAAGTAAATGTAATTAGTTACTGTACTTAAGTAGTTTTTTTGTGTATCTGTACTTTACTGAAGTTTTTCCATTTTGGGCGACTTTTTACTTTCACTCCACTACATTTCAAGGTCAGTTATCTGACTTTTTCCTCCACTACATTTTGAGAAATCTGTCGTTCCTTTTGGTTTCTGTGTGTATAAAAACGTAACATGTCAAAACAAAAGAAGCACAAAGCACCAATCAGGGCACAGCAGTCACTTTGTTCTGAGCTTGTTTTGACCTGTTGGTCATACCAACCCAGCGCAAGTACGCGTTCAACGTCAGCGTTGTGGGGTGCTGGATCCTATCTCAGCAGTCATCGGGCGGAAGGCAGGATGGCCGGAGGAAATCCACGCAGACACGGGGAGAACATGCAAACTCCACACAGAGAGGACCCCAGGCCCTCCTTGCTGTGAGGCGACAGCACTACCCACCATGCCACTGCTATATATATATATCTGCTGTTGGAACAAAACCTCGTATCTCCATTTTAGTTGTTTTTCAGTTTATGACATAAAATACCAAAAATACCTGTTGTCCTTTACATTTTCTGTAAATTTCATGATGAATGGACCAAAAAGAAACAGCCTTTTTTCCTTTTTTTCCTTCTCTTGTAAAGTTACCATTTTGGAGATTTGGTTTTCTTCAGACAACAGCGATATATATACTTACATACACACATGGCACCCGTACTGCCCGTGTTACAACAGCATGGCTGTGTAATCCAAGAGTGCGGGTGCTAGAATGGCCTGCCTGCCTCCTACTGAAAATATGTGTTACATTATAAATTGCAAAATTTGACCTGGAATGGCAAAAAATTCCACTTTCAAAATGGGATCAATTGGCATCTTCATTCCCAAAACATCTTTTAAGTGCTGTTAAAAGAAAAAAGTGACATAACACAGGAGTAAACATGCTCCTGTCCTAACTTTTTTGGAACTTGTTGCAGGCAACATATTTGGAAAGAGTGTATTTACAAAAAAATAATATAGCTTATACAGTAAAATGTTAAATATCATATTTCTGTACCTTTTTTCAGTGTAGCACAGGTCAAACAGAATTTACTGCCTGTTTTTATTGGCTTTATTGGCTTAACTTCTTTGGAAGTGTGTTCGTGGCGTGATGGTGTATTTTTTCACTCATGCAGTAATTAGAAGGGAAGTGTTATGTTCTCTATTTTAAAGTCTGTAGTAAAGCCCTCATTATAGCCCACTATTCAATCACCAGTGCCTTTTTTCAACTGGATAGGAAAAAGGCAGCAGCTCCTTCCAAAATTTTCATCTGCCCATTTGTTACCAGAACAGAACTCTTGAAGACTGAATCATCTCCAAAGTACTGGAGTGTGTGAGATACTGTAAATCGTCAATTTCTAATTGTGGTCAAACGAATCGACTCATGAATTCATTTAGTGCTCTCACTTCTGTTCTTTCTCTGCATCCTTTAGCGCTCTCAGTTCCTGAAGTTCAGCCTCATTAGCTGCCATTTTGTCCTGAAGGGTGCCGTTCTCCAGCTCCAGGCTTCCCAGAAGTCTTTGCAGCTCCTCTATGCGTTGCCTCTGTCCCTCCACCTCACTGTCGGCACACTGCACACGCTCAGTTTGCTCTTGGAGACGCCGCTGGAACTCTCTGTTCTCTGCCTGAAGGGGGCCACAGAGCGCAGGGTTGACTTTACATGGAGATTATTTTATAGAGAAAATAATTTGTCCACTTTTCTCCTTTCTTTCTTTTCTATCTCTTTTCATCTCGTTTGTGTCAATTTTTCTTTCTTCTCTCTATCATCATTTCTTATCTCTGTCTTTCTATTTCTCTTTCTTTGTTTCCATTTTTCTTTCCTTCCTTTTTGAATTCTTTAAATCACTGATGATAAAAATGATTTTATTTTTATAGGAAATGTTAAGACATTCATCCATTTGTCTTTATCTCTTCTTTTACATTCTTCCCTTTTCCTTTTCATTTTTTTTAATTGTAGTTCTCTAGTTGTTTTTTTCTTTCTTTGGTATTTTCTATTATTTTATTAATGTATATTGGTTATGGATGAAGTGTGTTTGACATGTGCCCATTTTTTCCTTTTCTGAAATCTCTCATATCTTTCTTTCATTTACTTTGCAGAAACTTTTCAGAGCACCATTTTCTTGCTTTGCAAGCACTTTATGTCCTTCAGGAAATGCAGTTTTTTTCTTCACTTAATGCAAGGAATCAAGCTCAAACCACTTACATACTTACTGACTTCCTTCCTTCCTTTCTCCTTCCTTTTTTCCCTTTTTTTCCCTTCTTCTAGTATTTCAGTATTTCTAAACAGTATTTCAGTACACTGTGTAAGTTATTATTGAATGAAATATCAGTGATATTATTTGTACTCCAAACATTTAAATGGTAGTGAAGGTGATGAGAAGAGAGTTTGTATGTCAGAGACCTGCAACGTCTCTTTCTCCTCCTGGTGTCTCTTTTCCATCTCCTGCAGCTGAGCGTCTAGACGCTTGGTTACTTCTCTCAACTGCACACATTCCTGCTCCTGACAGAAGCAAATGAAATATACACAGAAAGAGAGGGAAAGAAGAAATTTACTTTTGGTGTATTTCAACTGTTACAATTAACTATGTCAGTAACTCACACCAAAAAACTCTCACACTGTAATATGTCTTTGGTAACTGCCATAGAGTACAAAACAAAGGACGGTGTTCTTGACTGCCCTTTGTTCTCTGTATAATAATTTATTCATTCTTTTCTTTGTTTGTTCTTGGGTTTTTTATACTTTGTCTTTCACACTTCATTAAGCAAGTGGATTATCTTATGTCCAATCTCCTGAAAGATGAAGAAGTTGTGGCCTCTTTGAGTGGAAATTAAGTAAATATAGGGTGGCCTTTTGCACAGTACTGTATAGAAGAGGATCCACAGGTGTTATTCCTTTATATACCTCTTTCACTAAAAAGCAACAATGGTATGTCTACAAATAAACCCATAAACTAAAACTGCTTGTACATGCTTTATGCACTGTTTTCTCATCTATGTTTCTGTAAGCCTAATAGACTTAAATGTGGCTACTTAGCCAGCATGATAAAGCAACAGTTAGTGTGCATGTTTAGACATCATCTCACAATAAGAAGGATGTGGGATAAAGAGTGCACTGAGAGAATTGAGAGAAAGCCACACAGAGATGTGTGTGTGTGTGGGTCTGTCTGTACTGGGGGGGTGGGGTATGTGAAAGAGGTAACAGGTTGCTGCAGGTTGACAGAGGAGATGGCACATTGTTTACTGAGCTAAATGCAGCTCGGCCTGAGATGTTTCACAGATGTCATAGGTGTGACTTTTCACAGAGAAGCAAAAAGTATGTGTGTGTGTCTGTGTGTGGCTTACTCACTCACATGTTAGTGTACAGACAGTGTTAGTGTGTCTGTGTGAGTGAGAAAAGCAAAGAGAGACATTGTGGAATTAACATGGAGGTTCAGAAAAGGTTCATAAAGCTGTCTTTATGAAAGACATACAGTCTGTATTCTTCAGCCTGATGTTCTCTATGGGTAATATATTAAATAACCATATTACATATTATGCTAAAGGGATGTACGTTATCTCCTGTAATTTCTTACACCCAGAAATAGAGAAAAAAATAGTTCCTTGTTCCACATGTTCTTTGATGGTACACTGTAGCTTTTGTCCTAGCGTGCATGTGAGGTTTTTTTTTACGAATGTCATAACCTAATTAAAAGATGTCATTTTTCTCTATTTTGGGTGGGGCTAACCCACTGCAGTGTGAATGGGTGGATAAATTTAAATGGGTTGGTTTTCCTGACATCACATCTGAAGATCCCTAACAAGCTGTTTTTGCACCTTAGTTTCCATACATGGACTGAGGAGCGAATGAAACTACAACAATGTCTGCACACTGCATCAAACTCTTTTATTTTAAAAAGGGGCAAGAAATAACATATTGTGTGCAGGACAGCCAATCAGAACAAAGTTTATTTGCATATACCAGTCTTAAATGTGCAGGATCAAAAACAGCCTGTTTAATTCTAATGCATACAGAGGATAGAAAATGGTCATAGAAAAATTATTTATGACTGTTTCTGATACATAAGTCCTGGTAAATGTCATAAGCGCAACTTTCAATTTCAAATGTTACCCAATGTAATATGACTCCAGCCTTTCACTGCTTCAGCTGAGCTGAGGCTGAGGAATAAATGGATTTTAATGGAAAGGCTCACATTTCACACTGTACTCTCTGAAGCACTCAGTCCACTCTAACACTGACGAAACGTGATATTGTGGGCTAAGTGTTTGAGAGGTGTGGCCAAATACACTTTTAATGCTGCAGGTTCAGTGCTGAGAAGCATGTTATTAAACAGTAAGTATAAAATGTAAAATAAAAAGAACTATCACAGAAATAAATATATTGCTGAGCAGGCTTTGTCAGTGGAATCTCAAATGCTAAGCAGGGTGGGGCCTGGTTAGCACTTTGTCTGGGAGACCAAAAAGCTTTTAAGCCCTTACCTTATTTTGATAGTCATCACTGTACATTCTTTATTGTTAAGTGTTGTTGCTATTTCATAATTTAACAACTGCAAAAGATGTTAGCATCATAAAATCATTAGACTGCAAAACATGCGAGTTCTGCTGGCAGCAACCTTAAAAATGATCTTTTAATATTTTAAAAAATGATTTACAACCATGTTCAAAAGTTTGGATGCCTCATCAAATTAATGTTTTTTGATTTAAGTGATTTTCTGAGTCAATTTAACTGCCATCCAGAGGCTGACCATTCTGTTTAGTCCTCTGCCATAATTAAAAATAGCAACTGACATCCAAATTCTGCCAACATGTGCTGCCGGTATACTCAATTTCACCATCCAACTTCAAAGGGCATTCATGTGGATCCTTCCAGGTGAGAAACTCATTTTCCCAAAAAAGCTGAGACCCCTTGAAAGCAGCATAAGCGCACATCCTTTATAGGAACACACTTACATTTTAATGCACAATTACTGTTTATTTACTATATATAATTTAATATATTGAGAAAATAATCAAATGTAAAATGAGGCCTGTGCAAAAGTTATGGCACATTTTATATTTTGTGTTTTAATTTTTTCCCCAGTTTGATCTCAGTAAATACACTGAAATCTTTAAGTTTGCTCCTTTATTTTTCAAATTAGAAAATCAAAAATGATGTAGTTTATCCGTGGGTGTTCAAACCTTTGAGTATGACTAAAAAAATGAGGCATATTAGTAAATTAAATCCAGTAATTTAGTTCTATTTTCTGTAAAGATTCAGAGGGCCTGGACATGAGTTGTTTTCTATAAATATGTGATGTAACTATATCAGTTTTTTTGAGCAGTTTGTACTAATTGTTCTTTGACACAGGGGCCACTTTTAATATATACAGTTCATTGCAAGATATTCCTCTCAGACAGCCTTATGTGCACAAAAGGGTTGACATATAAACATGAGAAAGCGTACAAAAAATGTAACTGAAATAAACTGAAATTTATTAGAGAACCATAAGAGAACTGGGAGGTTTTTCTCATCTAAATATTACTCTTATTTAATGTAGTGGCAGGAATAACGGAATGCAAGTCAGTTTTTTGACAAATGTTTAGAGACAAAAACATCCTCCATTGCTAAACTTACGAATGTACAACATTTCGTTCCACCTTGCTTTTGTGTTAACACTGTTTCTGTTGAAAGATTCAGAATTTACCTGGCTCTCAGAGATGGGCCCATCCACACTGGTGATGGAGACAGGTGAGTTGTTGATGGGTGCGCTGACTCTGATGCCATTGGCTGGAAACTAGGGTGAAAGACAGCTTACTGGATGAATGCTCCAAGGTACACTATTAGTTCAAGAGTATGTGGATACCCCTTTTAATTAGTTAATTCAGCTAAGCTAAGGTGCACTCATTTCTGATAAAGGTGTTCAACTGCACAAAAACAGCTTGTATAAACTCCACAGAAAAGCACTGCTAATGGAATGAGAGGCTCTAGAGGAGCTGTACACAAGCCTAAGATCACCGTGCTCAATGCCAATCGCCAGCTGGAGGGGTATAAATCTTGTCAGCACTGGGTTGTGGAGCTGTGTTCTCTGGAGTGAAGCTCCACCCAATACTATTGAGCTGAAGTGGAGTTTGTGATTTAGAATTATTAGATTATTATTAGGTTATTAGTTTTTTTTATTTTAGGAATATACCGATATAAAATGCATACACTAGTGGGCAAGCCTAACAAACATGCACAAATGTGCCTCACTGCATTTAAAAGCAATGCAATTGGCAGGCTTACATTATGTTTGTTCTTAAAATCATATCACCGATCAGCCACGATAAACATAAAATGAATATCAGCCAATTCCATACCTGCACCCCTAGTTTTGTCCCTTTGAGACATAACATATACAACTATTTGCACAACCAACAACATCTAATACCGTGATAATAGCAAAACACACATGGTAAATGTGGTACCTTATTATTGTTGCTGTTATGCCTGGCTGCCATTTGTTCCCTGAGAGTCTTCAGACAATACCTCACCTAAGACGAAACACACATGATCATTTCACACTAGTTATCTCTCTCACTCACTTCTGGGAACAAATATAAGATGTCTGTACTGACCTCCTGTATTTGTGACAGCTCATCAGTCAACATCTCCACGCTTTGCTGCTTCTGTTTGCCTTCCTCAAGATACACCTACAGCAAAAAACACAAATAAGCACGCACACATGCACACGTATCAGCCACTTGCACGCTAACAAGAATCTGTTAAAACTTACCTTGATCACCTCTATCTCTTCTCCTAGGAGCGTGCTGGAGTCAGGCTTTCGCAGCTGGCTACCCTGGATCTGTGTAGTCTGCTTGAAGGACAAATATTGCAATATTGTATAGCCAGTACTTTTATTGCCCTCCAGATTTTCTCCCTTTAAGTAATATTACCTCACTACAACGTTATATGTTTCCCATACTTTCAGCGTGAGGTCAAGCTAATAAACAACTAAGACATTTGTCATGGCCTCTTTGTTCATCTTATCAAGAATGCCAGTAATTCTTGTGGGTGGTATATATGGAATGTATGCTGTTGTGTAATAAATGTCTAACCAGGGTAGGAATGGCTATCCACCGAACAATGGAATATATTGCAATGTGTTGGCAACGTATTCCAAAGTGTAAACAGAATATATTTAAATACACTTTTAATGTATTACAATGACATTCTCAGCATATGTGGCTGGCTCATTGCATTCTTATTGGGCATCTTGTGCTAAAAGTGTGCATTTGTGTTAATGTACCTGGTTGGTGATTTTGTTCGTAATCCCAGGAACTAGATTCTGGTTGTAGTCAGCCTCAGAGAGCCTACAGCTATCCTGTGAAGGGAAAACAATATCTCAAATGAATGAGATGAAAGAAGAGAGCAAAGAAAAGGAGAGCTAGTCTCGCGGAGCCCGACGTGATTTTGTAATGAGAATACAGCCATGAGAAATTTTGGGCTAAATGTGGAAAAATCTGAACGCAGGCTTATTTGGGTGTAAAATTTCTAAACCAATTCAAGGCATTGGAGCACAAAGTAGGGGCAAAAGTGCGCCTCAACAATGTCCAACAGTCTATTGTTAGCCCATCAACATAAGTTATCATGGCCAAAAAATTCCTCAAAAAACCCAATTAAGCAAGTAGATGTACGCAGTGTGTATGACAACCAGTAAATCAAATTTTTTTCTAGGGACTATTTTGCCCCCCTAGTATGAGCCTCTCCACATGGAGAATGTTTTAAAAAATACATTTTCTGCCAAACCTGATCTCAAAGCTGCGTTAGGAAACATATTTCGCTGTTGTCGTATCTCCAAAATGATCACTTTATAGGAGAAGGAAAAAACATACTTTACTTTTAATGCAAGTCAATGGAACCAGAATTTTTTCCAAGTCATTTTGGACTGTTTCTTTCGGTCCATTCATCATAAAATTTACACACAATGTAAATCGTGGGCTGGAGGTTAGGGAACTGGCCCTGTGACCGGAAGGTTGCCGGTTCAATCCCCAGCGCCGACGGTACATGACTGAGGTGTCCTTGAGCAAGACACCTAACCCCCAATTGCTTCCCGGGCGCTTTGGATAGGGCTGCCCATCGCTCCGGGCAAGTGTGCTCACTGCCCCCTAGTGTGTGTGTGGTGTTTCACTGCCCAGATGGGTTAAATACAGAGGTAAAGTTTCCCCTTTGTGGGACTAATAAGGGTCACTTAATCTAATGGTAAAAGGTATTTTCAAATTATGTCAAAAACTGGAAAACAACAAAAATGGAGATACAAGGTTTTGTTCCGACAGCAACGATTTGTAACCATTTCATGTAATAACTTTCTGTGAGATAGCTTATAGAGGCATTAAACTCTTCAGAGGTCTGCTTGTGAATTTCCCAGCTGTGGGACTAATAAAGGATTATCTTATCTTATCTTCCCATCACGACCACTGTGAGCAAATCTAATTTGGTACATTTTCTAGAATTTTACATCAAACAACCCTGAATGACTTATTATTAATCATTTAATTATGTGGAAATTTAGGGAACAGTGAATTTCTCTTGTAAAGACTACAGATAAGAGGAATGTTAGAGTGGGTTTTAGTGGGTTTACCATACCCCAGATTTCACTGCACTATAGCAGCAAAAGTTGACCTAGTTGTCCCCAGACGTGTATTCTCATTACGAGACTTGAGGAGACCTGGATATCAACTACAGACGGCATGATGCCACTTTTTCCTTTTCCCATACCAATGCCAACACCTTCAGTAACAACCGATACTAGTACCATTATGATATTCTTAATTTTTTAAAATGAGCTATTTTGTATTTAAGAACTTAAAATGAGCATCTAAAAGTAGATTATCCTGCTCAAACTACTCAAACACTCTGCAACCTCACAGGAAGACATACATCCCCCTTTTCTGAATTGTATATTTTATATTAATGCTAAAACCTATCCAGTTTTGCTATCTGGTGTCGATCAAAGGAGGATGGGTTCCCCTTTTGAGTCTTAGTTCCTCTCAAGGTTTCTTCCTCTTGCTTTCAGGGACTTTTCCTTGCCACTGTCGCCACTGGCTGGCTCATGGGGAGCTTGGACTTGGATTTTTCTGTAAAGCTGCTTTGCAATAACACCTCTTGTAAAAACTGTAATATAAATAATGCAGTCTATATAGACTATATGCCATCTTTAAAAACAATGCATGACAAATTCATAAGGTAAAGGGGGGACGATGGTTGGGAGTCATAACAAATGTACAGCAAATGTGCAAAAGAAGAAAATCAACATTCCAACATCTTATATAACAAGTATTAATGTGCTTCCATCAAAGGACAAACTAAACTAAACTGAAGAGGCCTGTAATAGGCAATAAAAACAGCCTTTAGCAAGGCTCATGCCAGCTATTCAAACTGGCAAGGCAATGCTGCTTGAATACATGTTACAGCACATAAAAGCTTACATAAGCAATCATAAGCAAAAGATTACTTCTGTTGAGTGAGGGAGAGAGAGGAAACAAAAGACGAGAGAAAAGATTCTACAGTAATGCAAGTATTCCATTAGTGGAGTTATAAAACGACTGAAGTTGGGGAAGAAGATTTTATGTGAAACTTCATATACTTTCTAGTGTTTTTGCACTTCAACATCTCCTCATTGTTCCCCTTCTACCACATTCATTTCTGTTCTCCAGAAATATCAGCTCTGACCTTCTAAAGAAAAGAACCCCACCTTTTTGAGCTCTTTCGCCACTACAGTTTCACATTCACTACTAATAAAATTATTTAAGACGTGATCTGCACTACACAAACTGTAGGCAGAAATACAGCAGATTGATGGTGTCGTCAGATTAGTTTTAAAGTTGTTGCACTGTAATTGAACCACTTCATAATGGTGTCTTAGTAATATAAAAGGCTACAATGTCCGTGTGTCAGTTTGCAGTAAATTGCAAATGTTCATTTTTCAACCAGGTGTGGACACATAAGGGGTAGACATGTAACAACACTAAAAAGCACTCATAAATAATTCAAGCATCTTAAACATCTGCTATATCACTCTTCTTTCTCCTTTTACCTTCTTGTCCACACACATCTAAAGCAATAATCATCCCTGTGTGTTCGTGTGAGTATACTGCCTTCCTTAAAATAGTCCTAGAGCCTATGGAAGTTCAGGTTAATAATTTGTAGAAAATTACTTGTGAACTATTCATGTGCAATTTAGAACAATATTTTATTGCTTTTAGTTAATAAACTAGCTCTCTGTTTTGAAATGTGTGACTGCAAACAGGGCTTTGTGAACTCCTGCTGGTGTGGGTTTCCTCTCTCTCAACTTAACACAGAAATACTACTACTTGAGTGCTAATAGCACTCAGTGAACTATTGTGTTTTACTATTTGCACATTTTACAAAACGTAAAACATTCAATTTTAAATCTTTCGAACGTACTGCCCTGTTTGTTGTTTGAGGTTTGACAGTGAAACTACAAGGTTAGGGCAGCTCAAAAAAAGTTCTGGACTCACAGCTCCCGAGGAAAACTTTGGACATGTAGGAAAACAGATGGGCTCTTCTGTAAGGTGAACTTACAGGCAGGTGTGGCCTGTATAAGTGTAATAATTAGCCCTGTCTGCAGTAATCGAGAAGGTGCATGATTACTGTAATGAAGAGTGGGCTGTTAAAATTAAACACTTCAGAGGAATAAAAGTAATTGTTAGGTGTAGCCATTAACTTGTCCATACATGGAAAGAGACAGGAATGTGGTGGGGTAGTCCACAGACACAAGAAAATGAGTGAATAAGAGCAGCCTGCAGACTGAGTCATCTGACTTTTCCAGCTTCCCAGGTGGGCTGGCCAAAGGTGTGTGCATGTATAGTAGACTCTGGAAACAAGAAATTCATCACAAACTCACTGCTAATGAATGCAGGCTCACCGGAATTACATATACTACATATTCAAAAATCTTCACGATGTCTGTGTCAAAATATCATGATATGTACTGATACACGTAATTTTGGACACACACACATAATGAAATATCAGTGCCGCATCTAACAACTGCCATCAAGAGCTCACATTTCACATAATAGGCATACATTGCAATATAATCAACTTGTACCAGACTAATTATGCTCTCTGTGTAAGGAAAAGTGCAGCTGGTCAGAATTCCTTAAGTACTGAAGATATCCACAAGACACTCACAAAAATAAGATTGTCACAATAACAAAATGCATCATTATAACAATACAATATTGTCATTTTGCCCACTTCTAATCTGAATAGAGTCTTAGGCTGTTTTCTTGATAATGAACCGTAGGCACTGTATGTAGAGCCACCTTTTTCGCTGTGCCAGCATGTAATTACGTGTGTCTCTGTTCTGATTTGACTGAGCGGCAGTGTCAGGACATGTGTGTGCATGTGTGTGTGATGACAGGGCCATTAGGTGGAAAAAACCATCACTGCTCTCATGTGACAGGCAGAATGTAGATGATGTACTTTTGCTCCCTCAGATCAGAGAGAAAGAATAACAGCCCTGGGGTGCTTAAACACAGACATGCATACTGACAGTAGACAAAACCAGTGCAAAAACTATGCTTAAGTGAAAATATAGGCACTGCATCAAACTCATGACATGACATGACAACGACATGAGGTGTGAGAAGCCAAAAATGCACTGAAGTGAAAGTCAGAAAGTTAGAGAGAAAGTTTTATTAGCTTTTTACTCTCGACTGAAGCTCCCTGTGTGGGCTAAATGAGCACATGCGACACACTAGCACATTTCCAGTTCTTTCTAAAAAACCTATACACACACACACACACACACACACACACACACACACACACACACACACACACACACACACACAAACATGTCTGGTTAAATAAAAATGATAAAGAGAAAGTTGAAAAAAGGAACCGCATTGAAAGTAACAGCAAACAAAAGACTAAGACTGAGAAAAAATGTAGAGGCTCTTTACAGTCATTGAACCACAGTAAGACAGGATCTCAGAGAGGGAGGTGAAAAGGCAAAACACTTTCCTCTCTTCCTCTCTTTTTCTCTCCCTCCATAAAGGAGTCTGGCCGCACCCGAGGCCCTCACACAGACACAATGTTCCTTTCCTGAGTGACACGCCCTCTTTACCTCCTGCTCATTCTCCTGGCTCTCACACACTCATCTTCATTCGGTTTCACCAGTGACATCATCAAACCATGCTGGAGTACAGGCGGCTTTGCTTCCTCAGAACCGCTGTAAGGAGAAGATCAGTGCTTGACTGGCAGATTGATTGCAGATCAAAAGTAATGAGTATGCACTAATTTTCTCACACACATGCGCAAGCACTGTCTGCATGATGTCAGTGAAGCACATCTACTGCTATTTATTGTTTGCCATGTCATTAATGCGGTACTGTAAATATGCATCGTCACTGTCTTATCAAAGCCTTGCAACTATTTTGTTTTTGTATGGCTATTAGTTATTTACATTATTTGATTGCACTAACTGCCCGTTATATTGCATGAATATTTCATGACTAATGGACCAAAAGAAAAGGCCAAAAATTACTTCCTGAGTATCACTGAGTTTAAATGTTTTTTAATTTCTGACACTGAAACCAATACCGATCTTATATTATTATATTATATCTACACAATTGTATATAAAACATTAATTATATCATGTATCAATAGTAAAAATAAAGTTTTAAATTAAAAAAAGTTCCACAATGCACTTCCTTCCTTCTTTGATAGGTTACAGATATTACCCAGATAATAACACTGTTTTTATCAGCAATCTAAATTTTGGAACAAGCTTACTTACTGGCTCACTGATGCAGACATGACCAACTACATAGGTACTGAATATTGGTATTGAATAATTTTTCTGCTACTTTGTAGTAAAATAATAATGATGTTGAAATAATCACATACTTTTGTGATAAGCCATAACTCATTTTTTGACTTACTAACTCAAAATCTTGAAAATGCCTTAAAAAGTCATTCATTCTAGCAAGTCACAGTAAGTCCGTCAAAACGGAGGGATAAAAAGTCCTTTTTCCTCCTACTTTGCCGAAACAGACTTTCATACGAAAAGCATGTAAGCCAAATGTGTTGTTATATCAGGCTGCTCATATATCAATTACGAAGTTATCATTAAGTTATCATTTGCATGGAAGTTCTTAGTAGACAAGCCACTAAACTGGCCACTTCCATCAGTGCAAAGTGATTGTAGACTGACAGTCATCAGCATCTCTCTTAGTAAATCTGCCTCAAATAGAGCTAAGCCTTTACAATCCTTCTGCCATTAGCCAAAAACACTAGCAACTCCTTTGTATAGCATTCCATTCTCTGACCCATTCTTACTGTATGTTCAAAGCACATGACCTCAGTAATAAACAATAACAGGCAAAGCCAGATCCAGAAAAGTAAGAGCTCTTAGGCAATATATCCACTGAAATTAAGTATCTGTAATAAAGCCAGAACAGAAAAGATCCTTTCGGCTTCATTCCTCTACCTGCCTGCACAATAGCCTCCTTGTACCAGCTATTCAGCCCCGGTACAAACATGATCCTCTTCCATCAGCCGCTCTAGAGCAAAGAAACCTGAGGATTCAGGCAGCCCTGCCATGAGCCCCCTCAGGGCCAGGATAAAGTTTAGGCCTGGAACAATGTGTTAGACAAATCAGTACCAGGGGCTTTGACATTGAACTGAAGACACATATAAGTTGGAACATGTTTAGGTTTATGGCGCTTGTATGTGTTTTGACTGTTGAGAATGTATGAGAATACTGAAACAGTGTCTTTCAAAGATCTGAAATATATCCTGAAAATGTGTTTATGAAGACAAAAAATTGCTAATAAAAACTACACTAAAACGGTTAATCGTCTCAAAGCTGGATTTTGTGTGTTGAACAGCTGTTAAGAAACCTTGCATTTAGTACACCAGTGTTTAGATGTAGCATTTCAATGTATGTACTAATACGCCTATTGTATTAATATTATCAGATAACTGAACAGCTAAATAACACCATGTCAACACAAGTTTTACACTGAAAATGTATTGTTTTTTTGCTGAAAATGTAATAATGCCTTAGTTTGTTTGGTATTTTTAGTTTAACCACACATTATGCTTAAAACTGCAGGGATAGCAGAATGGCCCTTTTTTAGAATATCTATGCTTGACAATTAAAATATTGAACTCAACAATTGTTGGTTTTATGTTTTAAAAGGACAATAAAATGTGCTTTTCTTGTATTCATGCATAATCGTATTTTATACTTCAACAGAACACGAGTGTCTGAATGGGAGCACGTTCCCACGCTGTTAAGGACGATGCACAGACAGTGTAGTCTTTCCACTAACTAGGCCAAGTACTCTAGTTGTTGGTAGCCGAATCTAGAAATACACAAAATATGTTTTTCTGCCAATATCTCATAGAGAGGATGAGTCCTCATCGGCATCCACCGTTGGACTGTTTAGCACTAGTGTTAGCATATTAATATTGCTCATCTGAAGAGGCAGCCTCCACTACTGAATTTTGTTAGCATCTTAACATCATATGGTGCCATAACCCTACATTTTTTTTGCTTGCTTCCTTTTTTGTTTTTTTACTTCCCTGTAGTTAACCGACTATCTGTTCATTATACTCAAATATCAAAATTAATCAGACCACACAACTGAATTCTATAACTGTGGCAAACGCTGTAGTGTCTTAAACATATAAAGGATATACAGCACAGTACTAAAGTCTTGAACATTCTATTTGGGATTAAAAAAAAAACATTCCAGTAGTTGACACAATTTCTTTTTGGCCCTATAAAAGGAGGCTGTTAGTTGTGTGGTTTCATTCTGTGTTCATCTGCAGAATGAAATTTACCAGCAAAAGAAACAGGTATCCATATTACGTCAAGCTGGTCTATAACAGTTTACAGAGGATTTCAGTTAAACATGTTATGACAGCACCCAGGCTTTGATCTGAAAACATGGTGACATGTTAAAACATCCATTTAATTAAATTCTGATCACCCATTACACACATGCACCCACAAACACAGGTCATAGAACTTCAACTGGCACCTTAAAATCAAATCAGTCATTGTGCCATGTGGTTAGCACACCTTATTCAAAAAAGGGACTTGTTCTGACAAGTGCAGTAAAACATTTCGGCTCCCTCAGCAATGTTACCATAGTAAACGTCTCTGGAGTCATATATCAAATGCAAATAATCAAATGCCAAATGTATTATGTATTAGTTAAAACAGTAGAGAATAGTGTACTCCGTGCCTCTTGTATGCAAAAAAAAAGTTGCAAAAGGTTCTGGCAAGTGCAGTAAAATCATTTTGGCTGCCTCCGCAATGTTACATAATATAGAACCACTAATAAAGGGAAATCTAGAAAAAGACAAGCCTGATCTGCATAAATGAGAGTGTACTTAATGTCATGTGTTGCTCCAATCCTATAACAATTTTATCTTGAAGGTTGGTATTTAGTGAACTAAATTAGCATTCATTTGAATATACTGCCCTAAACAAAGAAAAGCAGGACAGCTAAAGTGGCAGAATATACTTCTATTATGTATGGGCTAGTTTAATCTGTTCACTTTTAACAAAGGCAAAGAGATTTTAAATCAAAGATCGAGTGTACATAGAAAGGCTGGAGGTCCACCGAGCAGATACCATGTTTTCACACCCTACCAGCAACAGCGACATTCCAGACTTTATATGAAGTGCTGTGGCATGTAACCACTGTAAAAAGCAAGACCCTTAGATATACACCATAGTTTTTATGCACCATTTTAATGTGCCTTACATTACACGCAAACTTACAGACTGATTTCTTTACAGTGGTGGTAATAGGAACTGTAGGGTTATGGTTTCTACAGCTGTCCAAAACTACCAGGAAACCTACATGTGTCTTCTGAGTATTTGTATGTAAGACTGATAATGATAAAATAGCTGTACATCTGAAATCCTATACTTTTTTGGGTACTACTTTGCCTCACAACGCCCTGCGTCTACTCTCCCACCCTGCACGTGTTTTAAAGTATATACACAGGCCAACAGTTACTCTAAACTATTGTTGCACAATGTCTCAGGCATCAGGCAATGTGTTCTCAATGATTTTGTGCGATATCTTTCTGTAAGTTAGCTTTAAAAGCTATTGAATTCTTCCGATGTCTGGTTCTTATCACTACCACTTTGAAAAACTCGGTAAGTTTCTTTACAATGCATCGCTTCACATCAAACACTTTGAATGACGTTGTTTACCTCCTCACATCACTCTGAATGATGTTCTCATCAGGACTGAGTTATAAAGAACTGTAGAGGATTTAGTGGAATTCCCCTTCAAAATGGTTTTACCCAAGAAAGCCCCGGTTTCTCTTGAAATTCCCTTCTGGTCAGGTGCACTTAACACAAACAATGCAAACGGGTGAGCTCCAAATGACCTCATTATCCCCTGTGGCTACCTCATAGGTGATACCACTCACACCTGGTTAACCTCTGAAAATTACTGGCACCAGTAAATGACCAATAGCCTAACACGACAAAGCATCCAATGAGTCAGCAACTTTAAGAAGCAGACAGAACATTACAAAATAGACTAGATTTGCTCTGCTTTTGGATATATTATTGTAACAAACCCATTATTTGCAAAGATTGCTACTGTTCTTTAACAATGAATATGAATACTACATGCCGTATTCAACAGATTCATTTTAGCATAGCATCTAGCAACACAATGGTCTGAAATGAAACCTCAAAGCAAAGCGAGAATGTTTAGGCTGATCCCATATGCAACAACACATACACCCATGGCAACAAGTCATTATAGGTAATGACTCTGGCGTCATTCATCTAAAGGGCAGATCATCTCAAATAGCAGCTAGAAATTACCACGCAAAACATTTAAGTCCATCCTTTGGGTCTATTTAACAAGAATTTGTTTTCTGCTCTCACTAAGGCGTTACAGATTCTTTCCTTGGTGTCAATATTACAGAGATTATAGAACTTAACAGAACTGCTTAGTCAAGTTCATAACACAGGCATACTCAGTGAGACTGTACAGACAAATCCTTTCCAGCACCAAACACTTCACAGAGCTCACTCAGTCCTCATTCACACAGAACTTTCCTCCTTACCTTAGAGCAGATACCTGAACACTGCTTACTGGTAGTCTGAGCATGTGCTGCGTGTTTTCATCTGAGTCAGAATGAGAAAGGAATGCTGGATTGCCTTACATGGCAGGGGTGAGGTCCAATGGCAATCGTAATCCCTCCCACTGCTACCTCCACTGCTCCCCCTATAGGAAACACAGAGCTTTTGCCCCAATCAAAATAAGAGAAAAATACAATGCCCACAATTACAGAAACAGATTAGGGCTGTCACTACTGATTACACTAGGAATCTACCTATATTTTTGATGATTAATGAAGTAAAATATGCATCTCTCTCTCTCTCTCCCTCTCTCTCTCTCGCTCTCTCTGTCTCTCTCTCTCTCCCCCTCTCTCTCTCTCTCTCTCTCTATATATATATATATATATATATATATATATATATATATATATATATATATATATACACAAGCAAGGGGTGGGCAATATGGCAAAAATATTATATGCAGTGTAATATCTAGGATCAATATTCCATTGAGGTCCATTTGGCAGAAAACTCACCCACATCACACAGTGATAAACACTATTACTCTTACAAAAACTCCAGCTAGTTTGCTTAATTTTTTAAACTTATGATTTAACTATTTACTTACACATTTACTTTCAGTGGAAACAACATGATAAAATTGTTATTTTCTAAATCAGCTGATCTTATTTAATGTATCATTGTCTCACAGTTTTTGCACATTTGTACTTTTCTCTGTTCTCACAGATCACTGATAATGCATACTAAAGATATCATATAGAAGTCTGTCTCTACCAAATCCCTCCTGATGGGAAAGTATCTACTCATACTGTTAACCAGACATAACATGGCCTAATGTACCCTTTGATTTCTGAATTGCGTTACGTGATACTGTGCCATCAACAGCTAGTTAAGATTGAGCTTTCTCCTGCTGTTTGTAGTAGATTATAATAGGTAACATACACCTTTGTTTAAACTACCCTTCATTTTTCAAATTTTCATTTCAAGATAGCAACTATGGAACTTGAAAACTAAACTGAGCAGTTACTGGAACTGGACTGAGTGAAAGTTATGACTGGTTAAAAAAAAAAAAAAAAAAGATAAAAAAAGTTAATGGGTTGGCATTTTACTTTCATAATCTGTTAAATACCCTCATAAACTCTCATATTTTACCATAGCTATGCTGTATATTAACTTATAATATGTGGGCTGTATACCTGTAAAATTACATTTTAAGAAATCAAAATTGCTCTGGGCATCTTGTTCAGGGGCAAACATTTCAGACAGTCTATGACCAAACCAAGTCTATGACGAGACCCAATAAATGCTGACCAAGTGATGTTTGTGGGTGGGGAAAAAATTGGTATAGCATACCATATCATAATATTTTACATGGCAATCTTGTATCAATACATAGACACAAAGTATCAATATTTAATTATAGAAACTGCAAATACGAGTGAATCATTTAGGTACTCCAATAACATAACCAATTGATTTTTCAGTCCACTAGATGGTGCCAAGCTTTTTCCTGATAAGGTCTGAAGCAGAGGTGACAGTCAGCAGAAGACAAAGATTTGACACATGCAATTTGCAAGGCATGTCATATGAAAATCAAATACTCTGGCAATTATAGAGTACAGTAATACTTAAATGGCGCAGCAACTACATTTGGGCGCTCTAGGCACCAGTAAATAGTTCGACAAATGTTTTTAGTAGTCACCCATAACTTGTTTCATTGGGGTAAAAGCCTCAGGCACCAGAAAATAACTGCTGCACCATTTAAGGTGGAATGGAAAAATTCAAACAAGAAGCTGGTGAATAAAAAACCGGTTCATAAAGCTGATGTTTGCTTTGTTGATGGCAAAGCTACCTTTAAAGCAGTTCCGCAGAAAAACCAACCAACACTGGACACGCTTAGCTTGTCAAAGCTGCCTTCCAATTCTGAGCTAGCTAAGAAAATAACACATTCCATCTACCTACTTAATGTGCTAAGACCTGCATCCACACAACATTGTGAAAAACAAAGGCTTTACATGCTCAAGACACTGGAACATATGTGCCTATGTTTTATATGTTCTTTCTTCAGTTGATTGGGTAGATCTTTGATCATCTGGGTAGGCCCAGGCTTAAACAGGCTGTAGTCTTCTACTGCATTATCAGAACAGAGCTAATGAATGGACATATGTGAAAACCCCTTCTAAAACTTCTAAAACTGTCCTCACAGCCAGTTAGGGCCGAGGTGTAAAAGAGGGAATGTGGTCACACAACAGAGAGGAAAAAGCATGCAAAACAAAAACAATTGATCAAGCAATTTGCGCTTATGTGCGTAAGAACATTCTGAAGAACAGCCTTAGGTGAACATATTTTGGCAGAGGAATGATTTTCAAACTGATGACAGGCATTTGCATAGAGGTAAAGCACAGTCGTGAAAGACTTATAATTGAAGAATGCCCTTAGAAATGTAAAGTATCAAGGGAACTGGAAGAACCAGATCTGAGCTGCACAAACACACCATCAACGCCACTCTCTGGAAAAAAAGGATCTGAAAGTCATTATGTAAATGTGGTAGAGTGCAGTAAGTTCATCTGTGCTGCCTGGACCTCTGGGCAACATTTGACCATCATGTACCAATCTGCGGGTTCAGTCCTCAAAAGCTCCTTGTGTCTTTTAAATAGTTAACTCTTCAAGGATGGCTTATTATGATTACATCTGACATTTGTATCAAATATGTTACTACTGTTTCAAGACTGAACTACAAAAACCAAGAGGACAACAGATTCAACTTCTTCTTTTGAAATACTGAACATCACAACACTACAGACACACTCTGATATTTTACCCCTCCCACAACTTCTCAACCCCCTGGCTCCCACTCTTTTTTTAGGGGCCCTTTATTCCTCTTAACATTAGTTCCACATATGTTCCACCTTTGGAAAACACTGTCCAATCTAACAAAGAGTGTAATTTACCAGCAACTCTCCCGGTCTAGTGTTTTTTTTCCCCACACATAGTTACTCAAATGAGCTGCTTTCTTCACCAATTTGCCTGACCTGGTGCACAAAGACACTCATGGGAATCTTGATCTGTTCCACTCTATTATTCCTCATGACGTCTCAGGTCAGTTCAGCTGCACAGTTCTCTTAGACCCCACTTTGATTTGTGATCCACTGAAGGAATGGCCTCGATCTAAGTGCTGTGCTTGAGTGACGCTGACCACTCCTCCACAGGTTTAATCACTGTTTTGTGTTTAAAGTCCCTCCACTGAACTCTCTGCACTCATCAGAAGTGTACTGAGGACAACTGTCTGAATACGTAATACTCAGGATACCAGGATTAGTTTTCATGTCGCTGTTTTTGCCTTGGTATCCTCCAACTGGTCTACCTCCCAGAGAAAGGACAAGAAATCCACTATCACTATATAATCTCTGTCATGAAACATTAAAAAGTTAGTGCCAGCCTTTTCTTATGCATAACCCATCTCTACTTTGGCAGTCTGTCATGATTTCAGATGACACTTGTGTGATCCTAGTGATCAAGTCAACCCTGAAAGTTGCCACTTGGATGCCCTCTAACCTTTCTACAGATACCGGCTGGTAGAGCATCATATTGATTCCTCCTATTGATTTGCTCAAGTTGTTTTGGGGGCACAAACAGTGGTTTGGTCATGATGCTCTCCAAGGACTTAGGATCTGACTGCACTTTGACTACATGGCCATAGGAACTGTTTCTCCGATAGTTTGCATCTACTGTGACTGTCAATCAAGCAGGAAGAAAACATACTGTTTGTGGTTTTTGCACAAAAGTAATTCTATTTGTCTGAATATATCCAAAGAAATTTAAACTCAAGAAATTAAAATTCTAGATAGGACTTCATGGTAATGTTATCAGCTAAGTGGACCAAATTGTAGACCCAGTACAGTTTACCTCATAAGAACTGATCAGGCTTGTGTGTTTGTTTTGTTCCAAGATTTCTTCGCTGGTGCCGTTACAGTTACATAACATTACTGACAAGGCCATTCCCTCAAAAGCTGTTATTACTGCATTTGTCAGAACAAGTCATTTTTGTATACGATGTGCTAAATACACATAATGAGAACTGATTTGTATTTTTAAGGTGCTGATGAATGTTCAATGACATGTTCATGCATGCGTGTGCATGCGATCACTGATTGACTGCCGAGGAGAATCAGCAACGACTAGTGCCCAACTGACACAGACTAATGAGACTAAAAATGATAATAACTGATGAAATCTGCTGAAATAACTTTATATTCTATTTTTCATTTTATAGTTTCAAGTTTTATATTTGTATTTTCATTATATAACTATATAAATTTTTAGTTGAAAAGTTCTTTACTGACACATATGATTATCCTTAAGTGTCACACTTCTTATACCCAAATAAACAACAAAAACTTAAAAAAAAAAAAAAATCAGTACAGACCTTAGAAGTTGCGCATCATTCTGTATTTAACATTATTATTTATTAGGAACTCCAGGTCTAAGCCTTTTTTTCTCTGAGAATGCAATTTTCAAAATCGCCTCCGTATAAAACTGCGGTGAGCAAAAGTACTCCAAAGTTCATATGTTTTGTCCCTTGTACATCACCCCCCTGCACCCCAAGATTAATACATTTACTATTAAACTAAACTTAACACTGTTATATACCATCTACTTAACAGATAGCCTTTTACAGCCAAATCAAAAACATTTAAACATGAATGCATAAAGTTTAAACTTATTTCACACATAGAAATGGAAGACCTAAAAGGCTATGGATTCATTCTTTTTACTCCATTTCTTTCATTACCCTGGCAAAACAATTGTTTTCTCAAGATTTCAAGTTACTTATGTCACTACACTATCACAACACAATGAATATTGTTATATCAAGATATAAATCATTGTCAATAAATATCTCAAAATCCTGAGAAAATAACATTTGTTATGTCATGATTATAATATAATTAAGTTGAGTCTTAAGAAAACAAATGAAAATACCACATTATCATGGAAAAACTTATCCGACAACTGTGCTGCACCAATTATAATTAATAGGACTAATTATGATCGCTATGTAATCAAACCTGCAGTTGGGAAGTCTTGACGAAGCCCATAATACGCTCAGAAAAGCATTTAGTGACATAATTTATAACAATAACGATAAATTCTGTCATGCTGCTCACTCTTAATTCAGACTCTCTTTGTCTCAACCCTTTTCAACAAGCTCCTGCATGTTTGTAAAAACTAGCAAATTCGCTTTTGTCCAGATGGCTGAAATTACAGTGTGTCAGTGCAAAAACAGCAAACGCAGTAAACATTTTGTAGCCGTTTTAAAGAATGTGCAGTGTTACATCCATCCATCCATTTCCTAAGCCGCTTCTCTGTCAGGGTCGTGGGGGGGACAGACAGACACAGACAGTCACTCACACACTCACACCTAGGGGCAATTTAGCATGTCCAATTGGCCTGACTGCATGTCTTTGGACTGTGGGAGGAAACCGGAGAACCCGGAGGAAACCCACGCAGACACGGGGAGAACATGCAAACTCCACACAGAGAGGACCCCGGTCACCCGGCAGGGGAATCGAACCCAGGCCCTCCTTGCTGTGAGGCGACAGCGCTAGCCACCATGCCACCGTGCCGCCCTCCAGTGTTACAATACATAGCAATTACATATTTCACACTGCATGATTATTTACTTTATATACTTTAACTGTTGCTAACAAGATGCCACCTACTGTAATACATTCTATACAGATTTATTCAAAAGTAGGTGAGATTAGTCTGGTTAATTTTATGAGCATCTCGGGTTCACACTTATTATTTTACATGTAATTGATGTTTAACATAAAGAGTGCCTTGGACATGCCTGACTGCTCACCCAGGTTCAATCGTCTCTTGGAGAAAAACACAGAGTCAACATAATGCATGTCTATAAGATGGTGAGATGCACCAACTGCAAAGAGCTCAGAACATCATTCCAAAGTTAAGAGCCTAATAACACAACTACGGTGGACGTAAAGGTGGTAATTCTGGGAAGGTTCTGCTTAAGGGTGGTGGTTTCACAGTTGTTCTAGATAGCACAGAAACTCAAGAAAAGTTATACTGTTGATGACGGGGTATTGGCTGTGTTTACTAAAGGGGACCTGGGGGACCGGCGACACCGGTCAAACTGACAGTTGGCATAACAGTAGCCCACTTACAAAAACACTTCATCAAGTGCTTAAGGAAACTTGTTAAACCTCATTAGGAGAAAGCTCAGGAGCTCACCTACATACTTAGTGCAATCATGCGTAGCAAGTGCGCATCACTAGGACCTGTCAAGAGAGTCGCTGTCAACACAAGCTAAAGCCAACGCATCAAACACCTGGTACCTCCCCTTACAAGCCTGCTGAGTTCCACAAACACCACAAAGCTTAACAAGTAATCGCACTTACTGTGGTGAAGGGAAACCTCCAATGGCAATGCACATGCAAACAATGCACAGGTCTGAAAACTATTTGTGAAGCTGTGCCTAGCGCTAATGTATTAGGTTTTCTTCTTCTATGGATTTAGACACTAGCTTACAGTGGGTGATAAATTATTTATATTTATTCTGGGTAATTGACAAATAATGTACCAGGCAACATGAATTAATAATGTGAATGGACAGTGAGGGTAATCTATATGGTGACACTTTATTCTGAGTGGTCCTTTCTAAATGAAATAAACACTCAACAAGCTGAAAAGCATATGAGGGATAGGGTCAGGTTTTGGGCTGAGGTTAAGGTTAGGGTTAGGATCAGGGCCAGGGTTGAGGCTAGGTTTTGGGTAAGGTTAGGTATTCGTAACAGAAGTAACACGTTAGCAATACATCTACTTAATGTAAGTCATGTATCAACAGTACAGATATTCAAGATACTTACTTCAGTGTATTCAGATGCGTCACTGCTGCTGCTTCACCGATATATTGTCGAAGTGTTACTGATAATCTGTTAAGTGTCAATTAATCATCTACAAAGGACCACCCCAAATAAAGTGTTACCGTCCATATAAACATCAGACAGTCTAAACTGGGAGCATTAGAGCAAATGACCGTCACATTGCAACATGATAAATGTGATAAAATTATCTTCTTTACATATATGTACATTTGTTTCAATTCAATTTAATTAAAAAATTATACATAATTTTAAACAAAATTTAAGTCACAGTGGTGTTGATAGGTACCAGACATCCGGATCATTTCTGGAACCAGAATCTTTCCCAAGCTATTCTGGGACGTTTCTTTTGGTCCATTCATCGTGAAATTTACACACAACATAAATGACAACATGCATGTTCAAATTATGATATATATGATATATATACATTTATATATATAAAATTCTGACATAGCAAGTTTCTCTATCACAGCCCATTTTACATTGAACCAATCTCAACAGGTTTGTTTACACCTTAACAGTTTTATTTGAAAATTCTGAACAGTTGTGGGGCTGGAGGTTAGGGAACTGGCCCTGTGACCGGAAGGTCGCTGGTTCGATCCCCAGGGCCAACAGTCCATGACTGAGGTGTCCTTGAGCAAGACACCTAACCCCCAACTGCTCCCCGGGCACCGTGGATAGGGCTGCTGCCCACCGCTCCGCCCCCTAGTGTGTGTGTGTGTATTCACTAGTGTGTATGTGGTGTTTCACTTCACAGATGGGTTAAATGTGGAGGTGGAATTTCCACGTTTGTGGGATTTTAAACTTAACAACGAGTACAATCAACTCCTGAAAGGTACAGCAAACTAAGCCTTCAGGATCACGTGTGTGGTAAAGGGAATGAGCAGAACACACATTAGAGACATTGTAGTGTCTGCAGTAGTGGGTGACAGGTTCTCAGGGATGCTATATTACAGATATAAGTGTATATAATAAGAGATGCGTCCACCTCCCTCGTCATAGATGTCTTGAAAGTATTCATCATATAAACACAAAAGCAGTGGTCATGTATTTAAACTGTTATTTTAGGCGTCCAGTAGTCCGTCAGTCTCAGACGGTCGTCTAGCTCAACGTCTTTAAAATCCATCAGTTTCATCAACAACGCCGCAAAGTCGGTGGTCCTCGATAAAAAGATACGCCAGCAGACTAACAGTTCATTTCGACTTCCTCTCAGTAGCCCTCAGCAAAAAGACAGCAGGAACCTCGCTCGGTTCGTGCATGGCGTCGAGAGCTTTAATCTGACTTTTTAATCAACACACTTTAAAAACTGTAACGTAGCGTTACTTAGCAAAGAATGCTAACACGCTCAAAACAAACACCTGAGCGCGCGGTGGGTCCGGCTGACAGATGAGTGCAGGTAAACGAAGCCAGCGGGAGTCTCTCACTCCCATTTTAAGTCCAAATACTCGAAAGGTTGTAATTTGAATGAGAACATCACCCAAAAATCGTTTTTTTAATTAAACGAGCTAAACGGTCGCCGCGGCTGCTGTTAGACGTCCACCACAGCTCCAGCTCGCTCACACAGCAGCCGAACGGGGTCCAACTAGCTAAAGCTTCAGAGCGCAAACATCAGACCTACCGTCTCTTTCTCACTGTCCGAGTCGCTCCTCGCTCTGCCTGCGGCATCCCTCTGCATTTCATACGCGCAGTTTAAATACTGTTTAATATTAATATGGCTTGCTCAGATTTGGACGGATCTCTCGGCGCGGAGCTCCTTGGTTTCCAGGTCAGGCTGAGCTAGTATGAGAAACACGCTGCCTGGCTGGAGGATGTCTGTCGCAGGTTCGGTCCGACTTGGGAGAAATAAATAAAAACAGCCTATCGTGTTCATTCCGTGAGGAGGAGGAGGAGGAGGGCTGTGGTATTTTTCAAAGGAACTCACCGAGCTGGAACTCTGAAGCGCACAATATGATATCAAGTGTGAGACAATTTAGCTGTTTCCTTTCCTTTTAGTCTGCTGATTTATTTATTTGGATGCTGTGCAGAATGTAAATAAAAATAAAATGCAATGATATGCAAAACATGCAAACTATATTTTTAAAAGTAGATATTACAGTGACAACATATCACATGCTGAAACTGGGAAATGTTAGTGTTTTTTGCTAAATATACGCCCGTTTTGAGTTTGATGCCAGCAACATGTTCCAACAAAGCTGGGACGGGGGCTTGTTCTTTTAATAACACGCTGTAAGTGTTTGGACACTGAGGAGGACCCATTGCTGTTGTTTTGAAAGTGAATTGTTTTCCCATTCTGGTTTGATGCAGGATTTCAGCTGCACAGGAGTTCAGGGTCTCCTTTGTCATTTTTTTTCATTTCATAATGTAGCAAATGTTATCAGTAACGACAGGTCTGGACTGCAGGCAGGCCAATTTAGCAGCTGGACTATTTTAATATGGAGCAATGCTGCTGTAATACATGCAGAATGTGGTTTGACATTGTCTTGCTGAAATAAGCAAGGCCTTCCCTGAAAAAGATGTCGCCAGGATGGCAGCATATGTTGCCAAAACATCTATATATCATTCAGCATTAATGGTGCCTTCACAGATGAGCGCTTCATCCATGCCATGTGCACAAATACTCCGCTCTACCATCATGAATACTGGCTTTTGAACTGTGTACTGATAACAGGCTGAGGGGTCTTTATCCCAGAGGACGCAGTGTCCATGATTTCCAAAATAATTTCAAACGTTGATTTGTCCTGACCACAGGGCACTTTTCCATTTCCTCTAAGTCCATTTTAAGAGCTCAGGCCCAGAGAAGGTGGCAGCATTTCTGGATCCTGTTTATATATGGTTTAATCTTTGCGTTTTAAAGTTTTAACTGGCAGTTGCGGATGCAGTCATGAACTGTGGTCACAGACAGTGTTTTTCAGAAGTGTTTCTGAGCCCATGCAGTGATTTCCACTACAGGATCATGTCTGTTGTTAATGCAGTGCCGTCTGAGGGCCCAGAGATCACGGCCAGCATATACTGGTTTTTGGCCTTACACTTGCATACAGAGATTTCTCCATACTCTATTAATCATTTAATGATATTATGTACCGTACATGATGAAAAACAAAAGTTCTTTGCTATTTTACACTGAGAAACATTTTTCTTGAATTGTTGCACTATTTGCCCATGGAGTCTGTCACAGAGTGGTGAACCCCTTCTCATCGTTACTTCTGACTCAACCAACATTTTTAGCATTACACAATTTTACCAGCCTTTTATTGATGTGTTTAACTGTATATCTGATTATGTTTTGTAAAAGTACATTTAAACGCATTTTTTTCTCACAAGGTCAACCTTCTTTCACCCAAGCAGAGTCCTGAAAGTGCAGTGAGATTGTGAGTAACATGTCTCTCCCAGCAAAGCAAACTTGGCAATGATGGATGTGAGTGTTTTCAGTACTTTAGCAGAAGAGATTTGATTGTATTCCCAACAAACCTGAGTTATAAAATCTGCATCCAGGCACGTACTCACTGCTTGGCGACTACATTGTTTGAGTTAAGTTAACTCTGTTATAGAGGTGCAAAAATTTTGTGTCCCTGTAAACTTCTCTGAGACAGTATGCATGTTGAGTCTTACCTGTTTCATTCAGTATATTTCCCTGCTGTAAAGTTGTAAAAAAAACCATTAATAAGCCATTAATAGTAGTGCTCCCATGTCGACTACCTGGTTAGCATTAAATTACAACAAGCAAATAGGCAGGTTTGAACAAATAATAACAGCTCTGAAGAAGATATTCTGAGAACACCGTTTAAGATTAGTCCTTATATAGTCATCATTATCCAGTGTGCAATCTGGCCTGTAGCTTTCTGTTGACTGAATATTTTTGTCAACTTAATTTGTTTAAGTGAACTAGCTAGCACACTATAGCCTTGTTTTGCAGTTTTGTTAAGTTGATTGATATTTTGTGGAGTTCTATTGAGCTCTGAAGTATTTAAACAGCTTTTTCTTTTTAACAGAACATAGTGTTTCCCATATGGCCAGTCATATAAAGTCTTTATAACTGGTGGGTAACGTGTTATGTTACAGGCCATTTAGAGAGTATACTGATAGTCAATCCCAGGAGAACCAGCAATAAGAAAAAATACAATATGAAATGAGTGAGTCATCCCAACACCCAAGGGCACAGCCAGCACACACAAGGTTTAGCAGGGCAAGGGTCTGTCCCACTATCCCTCCCTGTACCACCCTCTCAGGTGCAAAAGTGAATGTGTAGCCTTCCAACGTGTGCTCAATATTATTTATATATATATATATATATATATATATATATATATACATACACACACACACACACACACACACACACACAAGGACTGCAAACTGGAAGTGTGTAGTAAAACCCTGGCCATTTAAGGGGTTAACTGAACATTATACATGTGTATCCCTGCTGTCACAACAAAACCTTTTAAGACACCTTTAAAAAACATACTTTTACTTTGGATGTAGGTCAGTGTAACCAGACTTTTTTAAAAGTCATTTTGGTTGTGTTTTTTTTTTTTCACCATTCATTATGAAATTTACAGACAATAATATAGATGCAACGTTTTGTTCAGACAGCAGCGATATATACTTGGACACTGATCCTTGTACAGTGTTTACAGTGTGCTTAACTTTTAGTTACTTTTAGTGTCTTATCAGCTCTGCAGTCATCTGACCTCTAAAGTATGGCTCACACTAACAATCCACAAAGGAGGTCTTAGACTAAAAAGGAAATGCCTAAATACCAATTTTACTACTGTCAAAAATCTTTTGGACTAAAGGTGGTTTGAAAGGTATTTCAAAATTTGTAGCCAAATATAATTATTTTTGAGATATTTCTGCTTTAAATATTATCACAAATATGTATATGTGTAATATGGCTTTCTTCAAAAAGTAATTCTTCAAAGCCTTTAACATACACTTGTAAGCTAAATTGGTCCCTAGTCCAACACGTTTTATTGATTTTCTAAGTGAAAGACGAACTTTATGGGCAAATAATTGCATTTTTAACATATTGGAGAATATAAAACACAGGCCACATTCCTTTTTCCTTCAATACATTAAAGTCAGCAAAGAAATAATAACTGAATTGAAATATATCGAAGTATTTTCACTTAGAAAACAAACATGTCAGTAGACCAGGGGCGACAACATACTGCAACTGTTGTTCCAAACCAATAAAGAATGCATGCTAATCTTTTTGTAGGCATTGCGTGATAACCTAGAAACGGTTCCCAGTTATCTTTAATTAACACTGTTTTTTATTCCACTATGTACTAAAGAACATACAGTGTACTAGCTATTGAAAATGCCTCAGTTCTTAGTGCACTTTGTTTCATTGTGTGACCCACACATCATAAATAATGGTACGGAAAAAACTCTCTCCGTAACAAACTGCTAGTAAGATAATTGCCGCAGTTTCAGTATCTGGCCCTAAACTGCTGAAATGAAATGAATGCATGATCTTCCATTATTAATCCATAGGGTTTAATATGATGTCGGCCCACCCTTTGCAGCTAGAACAGCTTCAAACTCTTCTGGGAAGGCTTTCCACAAGGGTTAGGAGTGTGTTTATGGGAATTTTTGACCATTCTTCCAGAAGCGCATTTGTGGGGTCAGAAACTAATGGTGGACAAGAAGGTCTGGCTCGCAGTCTACGCTCTAATTCATTCCAAAGGTGTTCTATCAGGTTGAGGTCAGGACTCTGTGCAGGCCAGTCAAGTTCTTCCACACCAAACTCGCTCATCCATGTCTTTATGGACCTGCCTTATGTATTTATGCACAGTCATGTTGGAACAGGAAGGGACCGTCCCCAAACTATTGCCACAAATTTGGAAGCGTGAAATTGTCCAAAATCTCTTGGTCTGCTGAAGCATTAAGAGCTCCTTTCACTGGAACTAAGGGGCCGAGCTCAACTCCTGAAAAACCAAGTCCACACCAAACCCAGACTCGTCCACCGGATTGCCAGACGGAGAAGTATGATTGGTCACTCCAGAGAACACGTGTCCACTGCTCTAGAGTCCAGTGGCGGTGCTTTACACCACTGCATTCAACGCTTTGCATTACGCTTGGTGATGTAAGGCTTGGATGCTGCTACTCAGCCATGGAAACCTATTTCATGAAGCTCTCTACGCTGTTCTTGAGCTAATCTGAAGGCCACATGAAGTTTGGAGGTCTGTAGCAATTGACTCTGCAGAAAGTTGGTGACCTCTGTGCACCATGCCCCTCAGCATCCACTGACCCTGCTGCCATTTTACGTGGCCGACCACTTTGTGGCTGAGTTACTGTCATTCCCAATCACTTCCACTTTGTTATAATACTACTCACTCGCTCTCGCTCGCTTCATTATAGTCTTTTAAATTGGAAATCTATTGCTCATTATATCGTTACAATGGAGCCCCTTAAAACCCTTTCATTTTTCCCCTTTTACTCTTACACTGCCCAATTTGTGCAGGATGGGGCTAGGGAAGGAACTAGAGAAGCGTTGGGAGGTGGTGGGGCTAGGGCTGAGGAGTGTTGGTGGGATTAAAGGGTGTGAGAATTTCATGTTTGTATTGGTGTAAAATGCATGAAACTAAAGCAAAAAAATATATAGCTATATGTACATGACGTCTGTTCCGATTGGCTGCCCTGTCCTCCTTTTCAGTGCTCACTGAACCAACACATCACATAAGTAATGTAACACTTTATATGTTACATATTACATTTAAAACATTTTAATGAAAAGTAAACATTTCGTATCAAACTCTGGTGCTGCAGCATCTCATCACTTGCATCTTTTTTTCACAAAGTTCTTCAAATGGTTTTGCTCTGTGCATGAAGGACAGTGTGTAATTGAAGATCTGGAAGGAGACACCCAACAAGTGCTTCAGTTTCTCAGAAACGAACACTGCATATCTTGACTGCAGATTAAAAGTGACAGAGGGCGTAACAGAACTAGTCTTCTCAAAAGACCACAATTCCAGTGAAGCAGTAAGACACAGGAAGAACGAGGAAACAAGATGAACAAAAAAGAAAAAAAAATTGGGCACCTTGCAAAAAGTAAATAAAAACAAAATGCAATCATGTGCAAATCATGTAAACCCTGTGTTTCTTTGAAAATAGTACAAAGACAACAAATCAAATGTTGAAACAGACCTTTTTTTGAAGAAAAAAAAACCCCATATTGAATTTGATGCCAACAACACATTCCAAAAAAGTTGGGACAGGGACAACAAAAGCCCGGTAAAGTTGTGTAATGCTAAAAACAGGTCAGTAACATGATATGGGTATAAAAGAGTGGCTGAGTATTTCAGAAGTAAAGATAAGCAGGAGTTCACCACTCTGAAAGACTGCACAAGCAAATAATACAATTCAAGAATAATGCTTCGACATAAAATAGCAAATAACTTGCTTTTCATCAAATTAACATTAAAAGATTCAGAAAATGTAGAGAAATCTCTGTATGCAAGGGAAAAGGCCAAAAACCAGTACTTGCTAGCTACGATCTCAGGGCCCTCAGGCGGCACTGCATTAAAAACAGACATGATTCTATAGAGGCGATCACTGCAGAGGCTCAGAAACACTTCTGAAAAACACCAAAGAAGTTAAAACTCCAAAACACAAAGAAGAAACCATATATAAATAGAATCCAGAAATGCTGCCTCCTTCTCTGGGCCTGAGCTCATTTAAAATGGACCAAGGTGAAATGGAAAAGTGTCCTGTGGTCTGACAAACCAACATTTGGAGTTCTTTTTGGAAATCATGAACACCGGGCTAAAGACCCCTCAGCTTGTTATCAGTGCACAGTTCAAATGGCAGTATTCATGATGGTATAGGGGTGTATTAGTGGACATGGCATGGGTGATGTGCACATCTGTGCACACAACGTCTTTTTCAGGGAAGGTCTTGCTCATTTCAGCAAGACAATGTAAAATTCTGCATTGCTCCGTAGTAAAAGAGTCCGGGCATTAAACTAGTCCACCTGCAGTCCAGACCTGTCACTACTGATAACATTTAGTGCATTATGAAATGACTAATATGACAAAGGAACCCCCGGACTGTTGAGCAGCTGAAATCCTATATCCTATAAAACTGCTTGGTACTGAAGCTATAAGAAGGGGACAGTAAAAATACACTAAAGAATTAAGGTCTTGAGACCCTTTATACTTCATCCTTCTTAAATTTAAACAGATTTTTAGCAGTGCTCTAGAAAAGACATACATTTTTATGTATATAACTAACCAAAAGAATTGTAAAAATACAACCTTAATGCAGTATATTTTTAGCCAATTTAATGCTATGAAAATTATTTTTAATTTATTTACATTTGCTTAAAAACATTATTGCCTATCCCTTTTATCTTTAATTCAAAATTAAGAGAAATCTAACCTTCATTTGAAGTATATAACGCGGAGCGAGGTAGCGGATGCATGTGCGGAGGTAAGCGACTTTTGAGGGCAAATCCAAAATCAGGGTCATCACGGTCCAGGGTCATAGAGCCAATACGAAGAGAAGAGGGTGCAGACATGACAAACCAGAATACAATCAACAACACAGAGATTCAAAGGAAGCAAATAAACAGACCAACAAATCAAACAAAGACCGATAAAAAGACCAGCCAAGACAAAGGCCAAACACAGGGCTTAAATACAACAGGGAAAACGAGGGACAGGTGGAAAACAGGTGGAGACAATCATGGGTGGAGTTACAAAACAAGGGGCTGGACTAAAAGAAAAAAAAAAACTAAATTGCAGAAATTAGTTATGTCTCCCAAATGACATCAGTGTGGGAGACCATCAGAGTCCCCATCAAGGGGAGTTTCCAGAAGAAAACCTCTGCTGTCAAGGACCAATACACTTAAGACTTGCAGTTTGCACCCAATTAGAACAAACTTAAATATGAAATTTTTCTGCATATTTTAGCGCACAATTTATATTTATTTGCTGAGTTTAACATGTTAGATGAAACAAGACACAAAGTATAATGCCATAACTTTGCTCATTCCATTCTACCCAGTATATCCCTTTCATATATATATATATATATATATATATATATATATATATATATATATATATATATATATACAGTACTGTGCGAAAGTTTTAGGCATCTATACATTAAAGTCATATTCGTAATTCAAATAAGCATAAAAACAATGAAAACTAACAAGAATTTCTTGGGTCCATATTTTTCCTTGACACATTCACAGCCGCCACAGAGACTCGTTAATATCATCAAGTACATCATCAGCTCAACCACTGATTTACTGAAGCACTGATTGGTCAAACCAGGAGCTAGTTAATCATTATTAATTAATGTTCTATAACTTTTGTTTATTCAAATATTAACACTTTTGTCAGCAAATAAACACAAACTACACAAATAAATAGATTTTGAAAATGTGTCTTGGGTGCCTAAGACTTTCGCACAGTATATATATATATATATATATATATATATATACTGCAACACGTAAAAGTACGTACTATTATACAAGTCATGACTGTGTTCTTTGTTCTCTGTGTTTATGGTCAAAATGAAGTTTTGAAATGTGCAGGCACAAACAACAAACACATCTGTCACGGTGTTTAGATGTGTATACCCCTAATCAGTCTCATCAGATGTGGGTATACGCCGTATACCTGCATATACCCACCACAACACTAGTGATTTACAGTAATATCCTGTGAACCAGAGCGAGGCTACACCAGGAGCATGAGGGTCAGAATGTTATGCAATGCCGCTTAATTTCTGGTTAACCGTGATACAAAAGCAGAAATAAAGCAAACGGTAGACGCACAGTAAATATAACCTATTGTGGAATTGCCAGAATATTCCTCAGTGCAGATCTGAGCGAACTTCTAACTAGGTGCTTCCTCCTAATCAGGCATTTTGCCCATGCAGGATTCAGAAAGAACACACAATGACAAAGCAAAATGATGAAGGGGTCCAGTCAGACTGTTTACAGCACAACAACGATTACAGTGGCCTTCTAGGTATGACATGCAAACCACAGCAGAGCTTATTTCCTTATGGTTAGAATGATTCTGTGAGCATGAAACTGGCACACCCCTTAAAATGAGTGATACATCTCCTTTGAGAAGACTGAAAAGTAATAGAGGATAAATCATTATGTGGATGATTTTGAATTTGATCAAACTGTGAAATAGTACTTCCTTTTTTGTATTTTATTCAATATTTCAAAAAAGACTTTTTAAATATTTATTTTACATTATACTTGAATGATTTAGCATCCCTGTCCCTCAAAGCCACATGTTGAGCGGATAGATCAGATTGTTTTGAAGCAAATGTGTCCCGAAGTTTAATAATCAGTATGTACCACTAAGAATTGTCACTGGTGAAACATACTTTCCGCAGTAAAGTAAACTTTGAGTGTTTTAATGATATTTATTTTATTTGTGTACAACTTCAATGCTGTGTTGGCTAGTTATATATTGGCTAGTGTTATGATTGTTTTGGTGGTGACAAAATGGAACATCCTATCATTTATTTCAATAAAATAAATAAAATTGGGTACAAGTTCACTGAAACCAAAAGGATTTTAGTCCAAATTCCAAGTATAACGTGAGTTTTGAACCCTGACTTTGAACCAGTTCAGTAGAATGAGGCATATACTTTATTATGTCCAAACATTTGTGGACACCTGCTCATCCTACGTTTCAAATGAAATCAAGGGTTTTAATATGGAGTTCGTTCCCTTATTTCTCCAGTAACAACCTCTGGGAAGGTTTTACACTAAATGTTGGAACATTGCTGTGAGGATTTGATTGGATTCAGCCCCAAGAATATTAGTGAGATCAGGTACTGATGTTGAACGATTAGTTCTGGATCACAAATTACACTCAAACGTTTCCCAAACGTACTGGATGGAACTCCACCGCTCCAGAGAGCAAAGTTCCACTGCTCCAGTGCTGGAGGCCTTTGGCTTGGCATTGGGCATGGTGACCTTAAACTCATGTGCAGCTGCTCCAGAGCTTCTCTTTCTATTAGCAGTGCTTTTCCATTGAGATTATACAAGCTGTGTACATTGAACATCTGTGTCAGCAACGAGGGCACCTTAAAGTAGCTGAATTCACAGAGTATAACCGAGCGTCCGGATCATTTTGGAGATATATTGTAGTTGTTCCTCTGTTTTCCAACTAAGCTACTCTAGTAATACGCACATGAATCATGTTATAGCTAAAGAAAAAGAAAGAGTTACTGAAGAAGTGCAATACATCTGTAAACTATTATTATGATCTGAACCGATTGTGCAAGTTTATTTATGTTCAACACTACAGATGATGAAACACAAGGCAGTGCAGCCAGACGTCATAGATATTACAACTGGGATATGAAAATGAGAGATACAACTAGGATATATAAATAGGATTTTGCAACAAAAACTAATAAATAACTAAAAGTGAGTAATTGATAAGAAACAATTAATGCTGAACATGGTGACAGCAAGTATTGTGCATAAAAATGTGTGACACCAAATACTTAATACACAATAAGTATTAAATAAAGAAATATATTAATACATAAATTAAAAAAATGCCACTTCACTGTCAGCAGCAGAAGAGTGTTGGTGTAGTTGCGCCACCTACAGGTGTCAAAAAGAAGGTGACATTTTACTGCGCTCATGCAAAACACCCCCAGTGAAAATAAGTGAAAGCAAGAAAATTTGAATTTCTATGTGAGAAGAGGTTAAAACATCTTCTACAAGGAACAAACTGAAATATAACATTTTCTGCATATTTTAGTGCACAAACTGTTTATTTGCCATAATGCAAAAGTTATGTCACTATATATTTACCCCAGTATGTTAAACTCAGTAAATAAATAGAAATTGTGCTTTAAAATATGCAGAAAAAAACAGTTGTTTTTTTTTTCTGGTTCTTAGGGATCTCTGGACAGTCCACATTTTTACTGTATCCTTATTTGCTGCAAGCAATGTGGATTTAGTGACTGTGGGGCTGAAAAGACAGGAATGGGGCTGCCTGGATGCGCATCTTTAAAGAAGTTGAGGCTCTAGGTTCCTGAGTGGCACAACCATCTAAAGTGCTGAAAGAATAATAAGAGATTATTATATGTATATTAAAGATATTATTAAAAAAATAATTTTATAAGATTAACTCATGACTTAAAACATTTTACCTGAGTGAATTTTAAGTGTAATTATCTATTATATATATATATATATATATATATATATATATATATATATATATATATATATATATAAATAATGAGAAATAATGCTGAGATAATGAGAAACAACAATATTATCTGCCAATATGAGTAATCAAATTACTTTTTGATAATAAGTAACAATCACATTAGATCTTGAGAGAATTATCCCTACACTGGAGTTACAGTGCTACAGTGCCAAAACAACAATTGCAAAAGTTTTCAGCCCCTTTTGAAGTAGTCAGATTAGTCTGGATCACAAATGACGCTCACAGTTTGTTCCTGCCAGTATTTTTATTGAAAACCAACAACCACCTTATTCTGCAATAAGAGCTTTAAGTCTGTTGGTGTCAGTTTCTACCAGCTTTGCACACTGTTTGGGGAGATTTTCACCCTTTCTTCTTGGAAAATCTGCTCCAGGTTGTTCAGGTTGGTCGGATGATGCTTGTGTACATCAATTCTTGAGCAGTGCTACAGATTCTTGATTGGAATGAGATCTGGACTTTCACTTGGCCACTGTAGAACATTCATCTTTTTGTTTTTCACCACTCTTATGTTGCTTTGTCCTTGTGCTTGGGATCGCTGTCCTGCTGAAAGATGAAGTTTCTCCCAAGCTTCAGCTTTTTAACAGACTGAAGCAGGTTGTCTTCCAGTATCTCCCTCCATTATGCAACATCCATCCATCTTTCAATTTTAACTACATTTACATTTACAGCATTTAGCAGACGCTCTTATCCAGAGCGACTTACAAGAAGTGCTTTGTCTATTTAGAGAAAGTATCTTTGCTAGTTACCAATAGCTTAGAGAAAAAGACGGTCCTGAGCTCAGATACTACTAGAAACAAATGTCACTGCAGACACCAAGAGAAAAAGAAACAGAGTTGAATGCAGAGCTCTGTGCCATTCAATACAATACAATAACAATACAGAGTGCAGTACAATAACTAGATGCCCAGTCCTTGCTGCGAAAAGGTATTTGCACAGCATCGTGCTACCACCCCCATACGTCACTGTTGGGATGTTTGTTTTAGGAATGGGCAGTATTAGGTTTATCCCACACATAGCATTTTGAATTTCCAAAAAGCTCCATTTTTGTCTCATCTGACCACAAAAGCTTACCCCACGCACTCTGATGTTGTCTGGCAAACTCCACACTCGTTTTCATGAGATTTTTCTTCAGTAATGACTTTTTTCAGCCATCTTCCCATGCAGGCCAGTTATATGCAGAGCTCTTGATATCGTTGACTCATGTGCCTTCATTCCACTCTCAGCCACTGAAGTCTGTAGCTCTTTCAAATTGATTGTTGGCCTCACTGTGTTTTCCCTTATAGAGTCTCCTTCTTGCTCTGATGCGGAGTTTTGAGGGATGGCCTTGTCTGGGCAGTGGGAGGTATGATACAACTTCCATTTCTAAAAAAAATGGAAATACTTGGATATTATTTTGTAGCCCTTTCCTATCTTTTGCATGTATATACCTTTATCTCTTAAAGCCTTAGAATTCTCTTTGGTCTTCGTTTTCACAGCTTTCCTTCACAGGAAAAGGCTGAAGGTAAGCCAACCGTCCTCGTTACGGCAATATCTTTCATGTGCGTAGAATTGGAGCTTCCACAGCACAGAGGTTGAATACTTATGCAAACAGCATTTTTTAGTTAATTTCTGTCAGGTATTTTTTTATATATAAAACCAATATCACTTTCATTTTGAGGGTGAGTATTTTGAAATAAAATATAACGCCACAAAACAGTGTCATTTGTAATCCAGATGAATCCGATAACTTAAGGGTGACTTGCAAAGCGCTGTATCTGCACTAAGAGTAATTCTAGCATTATATATGATCTGCCAAGCCTGTGTGTAGCACTCTGTTTTGACTGAAAACGGAAAGTTAGCTTTGGCAGAGTAGTAACAAAAATGTATAGCAATTAAACCTTCTAATAAGAACATGCTACAGTGATATCACTGCTGCTACTTCTATTGTAGTCCAGGACATGAGTTAGTAACAGGATCACACCATAAACAAACAAAACAACAAATATCATTGTGGCTAATAATGCAAAAGGTTAGTGAAGTTTTACTGTACAAATGTCCCTGTTTCAAAACGGTGAAATGAACCGCTGCAGGGTAAAACAGAACTATGCTCAGTCATTCCACTCCACCAATCTCTTCTCTTGTCCCTTCTTCTTCGTATAGGCCTACATCTGGCAGTTTAGGACAACTTAGGCAAATTTTGAATGTCCAGGTCTTTGCATCATTTTTTTCTCACTTTTTACTGCAAAACATCAACTTACAATCAACCAAAATATATCAGCATTCAAAAGTACACCTACAAGTACTACCCTACTACAGTCAGTAATATACTGATAATAATTAGGCAAATGACCTAGATATTGCTTGGGAGACCCTGCAATGAGCATGGACGTAGGCAGCACTGTTATTGTCCAGTGCAGGCACACGGGCCTTGGCTCCTTAATGCCCACCCATGGTGCGATGTGGTGATCAGGAGAAAACAAAGAATGCCAGTTAAAACCACTGCACTGCTCATGGAATAATTTTGGACTGTTGGTTTGTTGACAAACATAGATGTTATACTACACTGCTTGGTTGAGAATAATTATTAATGACCATAATTATGATCAAGGTGTAACGCGGAGCGAGGAGCCGGACGCATGTGCGGAGGTAAGCAACTATTATTAAGGGCAAATCCAGGCTCGTGGTCAAAACAGTCCAAGTTCAGAAAGCCAACACAGAGAGATTGGGGTTCAGACATGACAAGAAACACTAATAGTAAACAGATTCAAACACAATACAGCGGACAAAGACCGATACATTAAACAAAGACCGGCGAACACTAAGGGCAAACACAAGGCTTAAGTAAAACAGGGACAATGAGGGTCAGGTATAACAATCAGGAGCGGAGTTACAAAACAAGGGTTTGGACTAGGACCACAACAAAAACGCACATGGACAGGACTGGGAGGGGCCAACCGTGACACAAGGCAAATGGTGTCATAATGTACCCGAAAAGTGAATTTAGTTGATGCTGTGCTGCTGTGCATGTTATTCATATTTCTATATTTGTAACCCTTTAGAAATAAATGCTATATTTCTCAATAATACAAACCCTTCTGGATCTGGACCCAATTTCTACACTTTTATGTTTATGACTTGGCGTCAGCAGATATCTGCATGAAAAATGGCAGCCCACAATACTGGTCCATCTCCAATTGTTTAAAATCATTAAAAAAAAAAAAAACACAGATTCAATCACATACTCTCTACTGATGGTTTCCAAAAAGGACATTTTACTAGCAGGAAAACCTTTTTGTAGTTATTTCATGTAATACTATTAAAATTGTGTACATATTGTCTGTGATGGGTTGGGACAACAATGGCTCCCAGGTCAGAAAAAAAAGGATAATATTAATAAGGATTTAATGCCTGAGAAGGGACCGTTTGTTTTTCAGAGGATTAATATGTCTGTCGTGTCGTAGATTAAACGAAAAGTTTGCTCTGAATTTAAATTTTGAAAATTTTGAAAACCCTTTTCGTAGAATGACGGTATTTTGAGGTATTTTGAGGGGCCTTCGACTCTTGGGCTGTTCTTCTGTCTAACTTTGTGACCGCCCGGTTGGAAATCTTGTGCAGCGCTCCTGTGCATGCCTGACTGGCAGTTCAGTGATGCTCCATCCACTTCCATTTAATAGCCCCGAGGTGCTTTTAGGAACAGTTAGGAGTTGAGAATTCTGTCAGTAACTGGTGCCATTGATAAGCTATTTTGTTGTGAAGGAGAGCTCTTTGCCTCTATCCATGTTTCTTGTGTGACAGATTGATGACAAATGATTTGTTTACCTGCATTCAAAGGTGTTTTTTTACACCTTTTCAAAGAGTGGAGGTACTAACCTACAAACATATGCTTATCCAACTGATTTTAATTAGCACAGGTAGGAGAGATAATTGGTGAAATAAGATGGTTTAGTGCTTTTTCCTTAGTGTGTTCAATACTTTTTCCATGTCACTCCAATTTATAGCACTTTTTATGGATCGGAATGTGAAGATTTCTCTAGCTGTGTTGTTTCACTGAGTAAATATCAATGCCTAGTTTAAATGTGAAATAGCTGCACTGGAAATATGTTTAATAAAATTTTTTTTAAAAAACCTGTTGACCTGTTGAATACTTATTTTCCGCACTGTACAAATGAAACACACCAAGCCATTGTATCTGATACTAGAAGCGCTTCTCTGTCTTATTTATACTGTACCACAGTCACAGGACATGACTTTTTAAAATGTTTGAAATGCTGTACTAAACGGGCAATTCTGTATGTATGTATAACCATTAAAATTAAAGTTTTGCTCTATATGGTTTGATTTGTTGTTGGGTTTTTATAGCAATTAAGGTGCCAGTGGATTTTCTGTGCAACTCACTTGATAAAACATCTGTGAAATTAAGATGGACAGAACCACCGAGAATGGATCGGAGTGCACACAAATTTAAAGTGACATCCTACGTTGCACATAAAGAAACAGAATCAATGATCTTGCCCTCACATCAAAAAACATGTACACTTACTGAACTGGCTCCTGCAACTAAATACAGTGTCTCCATAACCACAGTGTTAGCCAAAGGAAAGCAGAGTGAACCGAATGTCTTAGACTTCCTTAACTTTGAAGTAAGAAATTACTTCAAAACTAAGTAGGTAGACACAAAAATAAATAAATAAATAAAAGGGAAAAAACTTGCTACTACAAATTCATAATTCATAGCCACTCATTTTTCCTATTGCATTGTCCCATAAAAACATCTTGTTTCTACCAGAGCCGTCTCCACCTGAGGGGCTGAAAGTCAATTCTATCCATCAAACTTCTGTGACTTTGCAATGGGATGATCCGCATCATAATGATGTGCCTCACAGCTTCAAAGTGACCTGGAGTGATGACATTGACAACATGATCCTTAGAAACTAATGACAAAGAGGCAAGTGTGGATGGGCTGACACTGGGAATAGGGTATACCCTCTCTGTCAGAACTATAAAGCTTGAGAGCAACCCTGCAGAAGTCAAACAATGGACATGTGAGTTCTGATCTCCTGATCAAGCAAATTACCTCACATTTTAATACTTTATGTAGCATAACTAACTGCAGCATGTCTGATTTCTTACAGATATAAGTGTGGAATCACTGTGGAACAACTAGGACTCCAGCCCCTCCTGAGGCAGAAATTAACCCTAAAGTCTGTGCTGGAACTAAACAAAAACACAGTAGAAGACAAACCTGATCTTCTTCTTCTTTCGGCTGCTCCCTTTAGAGGTCGCCACAGCAGATCATCTGCCTCCATCTTGCCCTATCCTTTGCCTCCTCTACTTTCACAAAAACCATCTCCATGTCCACCTTCACTACATCCATAAACCTTCTCTGAGGTCTACCTCTTCTCCTTCTACCCGGCAGCTCCATCTCCAACATTCTTTGCCCAATATATCCACTATTGCTCCTCAACACATGTCCAAACCATCTCAACCTGGCCTCTCTGGCTTTATCTCCAAACTGCTCCACCTTCACTGTCCCTCTGATCTGCTCATTTCTAATCTTGTCCATCCTTGTCACTCCCAACGAAAATCTCAGCATCATCATCTCCGCCACCTCTAGCTCAGCCTCCTGTCTTTTAGACAGAGCCACAGTCTCCAAACCATACATCATAGCAGGACGCACTACTGTCTTTTAAACCTTCCCTTTCACTCTTGCTGCTAAACCTTCTGTCACACATCAGCCCTAACATCCGTCTCCACCCACTCCATCCTGCCTGCACCCTCTTCTTCACCTCTTTTCTACACTGTCCATTTCTCTGGATGGTTGACCCAAGATATTTGAAGTCATCCACCTTTACAACCTCTACCTGATGAAAACAAAATCATTACCCTGGCATTTTCTTAGAAAAATTATGATGGTCAACGTAAAAGCAAGAAACACTGAATAAAAGGATGTTTCCCGAGTTGCAAACAAGGAGCAAATCAATCCACTAGTTCCTCTGCTCAGATGCTTTTCTCCAACAAGAAATTGCTCTAAAAAAAGTCACTGTCAGTTTGCTATTCCCTTCCTGTTACCAAACTATGCCAATCAGCAGTGCACTCCAATGCTGTGGGCCATAGGGAACATTGTAATGAACTTTAAATCCCATTCAGGTGGATTTGAAGAAAACAGCATTGTCCTAACTGAGATGCCAATGGTATCTTTTGCCAGACTTGGAAAAAGTAGCTTATCCCAATCTGACTCTCTGAATAAGCTTCTCAGCGACAATCATCATGACACTTTTGCTCACAAGGAAGTGATCAATGGACATATCCACAGGAAGATTCCAAATGGTCTTGTTGAAATTAGCTGGTATCTCCCCAGTGGGAGGGAAAGCACTGACATCTTCAAAGAGACAATGGCAGTAGCAAATCTCCGTGGGGATGTCAACTCCTTTGAGACCCAATTCTCCTTTCTCTGCCAAACGTCCTCTGCAGTGTTTATTTTCTGTGATGACCTGCATTTACACCAAGCACTTCTGAATTCCTTACAATTCAAGTCAAAACTTTTCCTGGTCTGTCCCTCACAAAGCGATATTTCCAGCACAGAGGACCTGGAAAAATGTTTTCCAAATATGAAGCCTAACACTTCATTACTAGTTATGAGCAAGAACATGAATGACGCTGAATTTGTGAAACAGTTACGGCAAACTGTTGCTCAGGCAATTAAGGATTCCCACAAAATGTGCATTGAAGCTATGTCAGAGATTGCACCAGATCTTGGTATTAATGTAGATGAAGACAAACCATCCTGTCAAAGTGCCAAAGAAAGGGCTGATTTGATTACTAAAGGCATTTCTGACATATCAAAATTTAAAAGCAGTGAACTGCCATTGCAAGGAGATCTCTGGAGAGAACTTTCCAAGTTAGAAAAAGAGGAATGCAGACTGAAACATGCAGGGAAGAATTGAGCACTACAAGAGTGAAGTTAAAGGACAAATCCAGGTGCACAGAAATCACCAAGGGAGGAGCAGAATCGCTCAAACTATTTTACTTTTTTATTCTGGCTTGTGCAGCTCCCAGGAAGAGCGCCACTATTTCCTGAAATGGAGAAAGGCCAATTTGGACAATTTGACGAGGAAGAGTTTGTCAGAGCTTGAAGAGGTTTACAAGGAAGAATGTCAAAATCCCACAGAGGATAAAAAAATTTGCAGACTTGGAAATGAAGACTGCTAGCAGCTCATTAGGAAGTGAACATTTCTTTAGGGAGATTGTTTTATGAGTCATCTCTTCACCAAAACCATCTGAAACATCTGCCAAAGGTGTGTGCTCAGTTGATGTTGGATGGGTTTCCACTTGAACTTGTTGGTGGAGATGTATCAAATATTCTGCTGCAATGGACTGGAGATGTAATTAAAGAGCTGGACCACTTGACAAATCCTAATAATAAAATTCGAGTAGACACAGTTTTGGGGGTCCAAAGCACTGGGAAGTCTACTCTCCTTAACACTATGAGATGCCTTCATGCTTCTCATAAATGTAGCAGAAGAATTAAAGAAAGAACTGCACTGTGACTTCATGGTCATTGACACAGAAGGACTGAAATCACCTACACTGGCAAAACTTGCAAACAGCTATGAACATGACAATGAATTAGCAGCTCTGGTTGTAGGACTGAGTGACCTCATAGTTGTGAATATTGTTATGGAAAATGCCACAGACATGAAATACATCCTTCAGATTGTTGTGAATGCATTTTCTGCGCATGAAAGAAGTTGGCAAGAGGCCATTTTGGCATTTTGTGCATCAAAATGTGGCAGATAGCGCTGTCCACCAGAAGACTTCATGGGACAGAAAGCATCTCCTTGAGGATCTGAATGAGATGACCCAAGCTGCAGCTAAAATGGAAAAAAAGGACATTTTCAGACATTTTAGAGTATGATCCTGAAAAGAATAACTGTTACATACCTAGCCTGTGGCTTGGGACTCCTCCAATGGCACCAGTTAACTCAGGCTATAGTGAAGGGGTATATGAGTTTAAGCAGGGTATACTGAAACATTTCAAAGCAGCAAAAGGTCCAGCTCATGATTTTATGGAATTTGAAAAATGGGCAAGGAGTTTATGGAGAGCTGTCAAATACGAGAACTTCATCATCAGCTTTCAGAACAGCCTTGTGGCTGAAGCCTACTCTAAACTTTGTAGAGAGTTCCACACATGGAAATGGAACTTCAAGAAAGCAGTAAATAATACATGGTTCAGAAGCTCTGAAACCAAGATCTCAAACAGTGCAATGTCATCAGTGGATCCAGTCAACATTGATGTTTTATTGATGGATTTAAAATCTGAAGCTACTATTAAGATAGTTCAAGAAGCAGAAACCCTTCAGAATAAAATTGAGCTTTGAGAGAGAAGATGATCATGTGAATCTAGTGGAAAAGCACAAAGAAGATGTTTTTAAACAGTACCAAGAGTCTGAAAAGAGAGACTGAATTGTAAAAGAGATCCAGAAGAGTAGAGCAAGACTGGAGGGCATAAAGCAAAGACAAAGAAATATAATGAAACAAAGAGTGCTGGATTTGACTGGTGTTTGCAGGAGTAAAACAGGTAAACTGTCTGAAAGAGAACTGGGAAAGGATTTTCAAACAATGTGGAATAAAACTGTAAATGAGTTTTCTTTTAATGCCATGCCAAGGCAAGTTGTAGTGAAGGACATATTCAACCTATTACATAGAAACCTTGAAAGTGGGGGTGGGGCAGTGCGTGAGATGTTATCCAGCATTGGCTGCTTGGATGAACATGGAAAAGAGCCATTTGATACAAAGTCTGAAAGACTGGGACTGGGTTCCTTGGTATGTTTCTTCAATCTGAGAATACAAGGAGAATTCATGAGGCATCCATAATGATTATACATCAATGCAGGCATTTTATTAGGGGAAAAAACAAGTGCACATGTCCAGGAACTCCTGCGCCACATTGATTTGAGTCTGGAACATGAAAGCCAGCTGTATCAACATGTATCAGCACAGACCATGCAGCATCTCTTAAGATCTACATCTGTGGACATGCTGCAAGGAAATACCAATGAATGCATGATAGCTTTATTGAGAAAAATGATCCACGGAAGACACTTGAGAAGTTCAAATCCCAATGGTTAGATGATTACAAAGACTTCTATTATGAAAGAGACCAATGCAAGACCAAAGCAGATACGTTTGCTAATGAATGTCTTGCATCAGCTGTGATGGAGTACATTCAAAAATCTCTTGGACCAGGCATTGTAGATGAAATGCTCAAAGGCAGAAGCTATTGCTACCATGCTATATCAGTGTCACCAGAGAACTACACGGGCCATTGATTGCAATATGAATGGCCAAACACGACAAACTATTTATGACATATTTGTCAGTGATTTGAAATATGTTTTTGAAACAGCAATTTGATCTGGAGTTTCAAGTATTTTGGTGTCTTTCCTTTCAAAGTAGTGCAAAGATGGCCACTGAGTGAACAGACTTTCCTGTAAGGACTTTGGTGTCATTGCTGTGCTGAGAATGTTTCACTGCTCAGAGAATGTGCGCTCAGTGGTGGTCCTACAGTTGTGCTTTTCCATGAACAAACTGGGTTATGGTAAACAGCAAAAGATGGGCTACAGCCTGTAACTATAAACCTGCAAAGTGCACGTATATGGTAGATGTACCCTCCACTGGCACCTGAGTGTAAACACTGACTTACCTTATGATATGACAAGTGAAAAAAACAGGTCAGGAACTAAACACTGCTAAACCTGATCAGAAGGGGGAGAAGGGTTGTCCAAGCAAAGCCTGGGTGGTGTCCATCACCAAACAGTTCATACCAGAATCAAGAAGAAAGAAATCAAAAAGGGGAATGCTACAGACCACAGCCTTAAAGGGGAGAGAACTGGGGGCAGGAGACTGTGAATAGTTTTTTGCATCAACCAATTGCAAACCAATAATTACACTTGGCCGTCAACCACATTTTGCATTGGCCAACCGCAGATTAGAACAGGCCGTCTGTCATTTTTTGCAGTAACCAATCTAAGGGTCTGTCTGCAGACCTGCACTCTCAGCCCGACATGGACTGCCAGCCTGTTAACGACGGCAGTGCCGTTCTTACACAACAGGTTTTTGTTGGTTTTATGAGGGAAAAACAGTGAACGCCGTATTGCTGGACAACATTAATCACACTGAATGAATATGAACGCTGTCAAACTAATAAGGTCATTTAATGTGGAAACTTTCAAAAGAAAACCTCGACGACCAATGTCAAGTTCATTAGCAGAAAAAACAAACACATTACTGTTGAAACTCATGAAAGCCATGCTGAAGATGATCAGAACTGTTAGGAATAAAACCTGATGTTTCTGCTTCCTAACGGGAATTGGCTTGATGGCTGCCATTAGAGACCATTAGAAACGAACAACTGTATATGGACTCAGCCCCTTACACTGTGATATCAACACAGAACACCATTAGCGACTGAAAACCACCAGGAACCAACAGACACTTTTAATGGGTTCTATGACTTTTTAAACAGGGAGGTATTAAACGGCCTCCTCTAGCTGAGTTATGGGCGAACAACGGATTAAGTGATGACATCGCTCAGCAGAAGCGGCCAAACATTAAAATGAAATCTAGTTAAATGATGTGAGAAGGAGAAATTCTGCAGACCGGAGACCTAAAATGATCATAAGCACAAAACACTGAAGTTAAACAGTTTCCATCAGGAACCAAGTGGCAATAGAATAACTTTTTGTGAACAAGCAGAGTTCAGTGGAAAAAGTGTTTGTATAAACTCAGAAAAAGACACATGCCGGTCAGAACTGCACGCGTGCATATATTTCTATATTGTGTTCATGTTTTTACCCACAAAGTCAGGAAGAACATGTTCCATCAGTTCACTAATGCCTTTATGTGTGATGGTCAGTCAGTGTTTGCATGAACTCCGTCCTGTTTTACCTGCCAAAGAGACCTAAGCATGTACGTATAAGCATGAACACCTGCACACATAAACCAAGAGGAACGACAGATTTCACACAGTGTAGGGGAGTAAAAAATAAGATGTGACTTTGAAATGTGGTGGAGTTAAAGTAAAAAAAAATCACCCAAAATAGAAATACTTCAGTAAAGATACATGAAGAAACTAATTAAGTACAGTAACGAATTACATGTTGTGCATGTGTGTGTCTGTCTATATATCTACACACACACGACAAGTGAAAACAACAGTTATAATAAAGTATTGATCTGAAATAAGAAATGAGGTGATATTTAAGGCAACTTCAAACTATCTTCCCACCTCGTGTGTCTGAACAGTATGTGACGCCTTCTTGCACTTTCCTTCAAACCATTGGCTGATGCATAAAATAGGAGAGAGGTAATTCACACTTGTGATTGACCAGTGCAAGTTTTGATTGACAGTCCATCTGTTACATGATTGGCCGATGCAAGAAATGATTGACAGTGTCTCCGCTCATTCGTTACGCCCACTGGTTCTCCAGGCTGCAGACACATATACTTGAGGAAATCAGACATTCTTCCAGGTTCACAGTCAAAAGTAAAACCAATCAAATAACACTAGACCAGGGAGAAATGACCTTTAATTGTACAGCTGAACAGATTACAGGAAACCTCTCCTTGTCAGCAGAGCTGCTCCTCCATGTACATTAAATTTGTATGGTTAAAAAGTGTTTTTTCACATAGCAAGTCACAATAAACAAATACTGAAGGCTACTTTTACTACAGCATTCTTGTGCCAAACTAGCTGCATCAAAATTCCAGCTTTTACACAGTGAAAGTGACAACGTTCACAGGCTTAACCTGAATCAATTTAAACTCAGGTGAACTTCATTTAGCTCTTCATTTTTCAGTTCTGAAGGACCATGGGATCACTTCAGTGTTTCATGTTTAAACCACTTCAGTGTCCTTACATTAGGATCTGAGTGGTCTCAAGTTTCCCTTACAGAATTAAGGCATTCGTTTGATATTATTCAGCTGAAATTTACATTTCAGTAGGCATGAACAGGAAAAAAAATAACAGAAACATTTTTATAGTAGCTTTACACAAAAAGCACAGAAATTATAGGAATCCTAACGTGCAATGCTAGGTGTCTTCTTCACTGAATTAAATCTAACATGTTAAATATATCAAAATTAATCATAGCTTCAAAAGGAACAAAAAGAAGATGGTCCATGTGATACAATTTGAATAATGGTACACTACTTAAAGTCTAAAGGTCAGACAGAAAACTTGCCACAGTAGCATCTTATTTAGGAACCTGAGGACTTCTATCAACACTCTCTCTTCATTGCTCAAGAAATAAACAACTGTCCTTCAACTCAATAAGAAGTGAGTGACCCTTTCTCACTTTTTCTCTGTTCTGTCTCCCTACCTCCTCATATGTTCCTCTCACTTTAGCAGTTGGTAGTCTGTAGCTGAGATTCTGTCAGGATGGATGTGATGCTGTTGGCATCAAAATATCCATCCTCGTCCTCCGAGCTCAAATTGGACCCCAGAGCTGGACGCCGCGTCTGCTGAACCTTCCTCCTGACAAAAACACATACAGCACAAGAGTCACTTACTACTTATCTAGCTCAAAGAAACAGTGTCTACTAAAGGCATTTCAATTGCATGCACAAGTTTGAACATCCCAGGTCAAATTAAGTGACAATAAGTTAACACGTTTTAAAGGGCAGCAAACTTAAATATGGTATTTTTCTACAAAGGTTGATGGAAATTTTCCATTTACTTGCTGATTTTAACATTAAAAAATTAAACATAAAATACAAATTGTGCCATAACTTTTACACAGGCCACATTTTATGTTTTTTTTCCCCCAGTATGTTTAATTCAGCAAATAAACAGTAATAGTGCATTTAAATGTACAGCAGTGTGTTCTCTGAAGAGAATGTGTTAACTTATTTTTACTTAGAAAACAAACAACACCGGTCATTTGACTAGGGTGGCAAAAAAATTGCATACAACTACATACAGGTTAAAGGAACTGTTTGACAACTTCCTCCTCAATTCAAAAGTAGTTGCTCAGTCAAGACATGTTTGGTATCTGAAGTTTGCTTCTATAGTTAGAAGTCTGAGGCTAAAGTAGCTAACAAGTAACGGAAGTCTGTCATCCAAAATCTTTTACATTAGTCTCGTAGCTTCAGTGCGAAACTAAAGAAGCAAACTTCAGTTACCAAACGTGTCTGGTCTGAGCATAATTTTTCCACTGGCATCCCATCTTATCACATATTTAAAAGCCTCCTTGAAGCTTACGCAACATCAAACCACAAACAGTCAGTCAAAAGCAATATTAAACATATACAGTGGCAAATATAACAGAGAGCAAAGAGGAAAGCAGTTTTATTTAAAAAAAAAAAACAAAAAAAAAAACAGAGACTATGCATGCGTATTCACATTAGAATGCAGCACCACATTAATCCATTCAGCTTTGCATAGCAAACTCAAAAACATCATGCTAGTCATCAAAGAACTTTTCAGTGATCAATACCTTTTAAAACAAAGCATTCTTCAAAGGACCTTTTTCAAGTGGAACAAAATAGTTCATTTGAATAGCTTTATTTCAGCCGGCAGTAAACTAATACTAAGACTCTGGGACAGATGTGGAGCGTTTAAAGTAATACAATCCAAAACAATCACAAACAGTATCTTAAAGGCTAATGTCATATGAATTTATGAGAGGAATGTTTGTAGAAATTGTACAGACTTCAGTTCGTTTTCCAGCATGCTGACTTTGGCCTGCAGCGCCTCCTTCAGCTCCCGCTGCTCCTCTAGCTCCCTCAGAGCCTTCCGCCTCACCCCTTCCAACCTCTCCACCTCTCCCTCGCTCTCATCCACCTGCCTCTTCAGAGCCTTCACACGCAAGGAAAGCTAAAAAGAGAAACAGACAAACAAACAATTAGGACATATTTGGACATGAAAGTCTCCACACAGACCCCTTCCAAGTGAACAGAATACTAAGTGATTTTGTAACTGCAGTGTGAGTGTCAGTGCGTACCTGGTCTCTCTGCTCAGCATGCTGGTTTCTCTCTTGGTCCAGTGTGGCATTAACATCCTTCAGTTTTCTCTCCATTCTCCTTTGGGCTGCTAGGATGCTGCTCTTCTCCCTGATCCATTTATAGTTCACATTTACATCAAGCATTTAGCCACTTCGCTTCAGTGCGAAACTAAAGAAGCAAACTTCAAATACTAAAGATGTCTTGTCTTGGGTGTAATTTATCACTAGCACCCCATCTTATAACATATTTAAAAGCAGCCTTTAAGCTTTTTCCTCAGTAATACACCATCTTATACTATTTATACAGACTGATCAGCCATATCATTATAGCCACCTGCTCGTTTCTACATTCATTGTCCATTTTATTAGCTGAACTGTAGACTGTACACACCGTCTCTTTCTCTGCATACCTTGTTAGCTCCTTTTTCAGTGAGAGCTTTTTCGGAGCAGCTTTTTTCAAAGGACACAGCCAAGTGGTTTTAAGATTGTATAGATGAGTTTATGTGGCACTAGGAGCTCAAAAGGTAAAGAGTAGACAAATAAAAATAATGATACACTGAATATTATACTAAGTGTAAGCACAGTATGTACCTTTCTTCACTGCGTAATCGGTCCTCCATCTCCTGAATTTTGTTCTCCAGCATCGTCATTCCAGAAGATGGTCGAGGCTGACCTTCCATATCAGTTATACGAGTCTTCAGCTCTTTAACCTGAGGAAAAGGGAGAAATGGAAGAAAACATTATAAAAGAATGCACTCCTTCCACAATAACTTTGCAGAGTTTTGAGGGGAAGCCATCTCTCGCTTTAGGTGTCATAAAAACTGATCTCTGCTTATGTGTTTGTTTACCTGTCGTTCCAGTGAACTCTTGTCCATTTCAAGATCATGTCTGGCTGAACGCTCTTGCATTAGCTCAGAGCGGAGTTGTTCCATCTTAAAAGGAACACAAATTTAAAAATTAGTAATAAGCCAACAAAGGGTAAGTAAATATGACATACAACATAAGGAATGTATGAATAAGGGAATGGCTTGTGATTCATTTACAATGTAATTAGCACTGAATAAATGTGCAACCTGTTCTCTGGTGCGTGTGATGCGGTCATTCAATAGCTCTGTTCCACTCTTTTCCTCGTCCAGCTCAATCTCCAAAGTCTTCACTTTGTCCTATAAGCATGAGTCCACATGCAAACCTCTATTACTACCATTATGGAGATTTTCTATTGAGCAATATACTAGTGTAGCTAAGCATTTATATGCCTACACCTCAATGCTACCATCAACCTCATAAAGAAAGAGAAACTTTCTAACCCTTTAAAAGGGAAATCTTAACTTTTTTCTTTTGACTTTACTTAATATTATCTCAAACAGCGTTGTATGAAAAAAAAATCTCAGTCGAAATGTTTCCACATTGTAATCTTCATGTTTTACAGGCAGAAACACACATATTAATTCCACTCATGTTTTAGAATATCTATAGAAAGTCATTCAGAGTTCTTTGATATGAAATACTCTATTCTAGAAAAATGTACAAAAAAAAATGTCACAATTGTTCAAAGTGGTGGTGATAGGAACCAGACACCTGAAGCGTTTTACACCTGTTTGTTTGAGCATTTGAAGCCATTAAAAGCGACCTATGACATAAAATGGATAAGAATACCCAGCCCAATCCCCAAAACATTGTTTTATAATAAATAAGCAAAGGTTTTGGCCTGAAACATATTATTTAACATCCATTCACGATGGACAGGTATATTTTCCACTACAGGACCATCAACATTATATATAAAAAACACTGGACACATGAAGATACGTGAAGATACATGAAGGTTCACTGGTCATTTTGGAATACAAAAGAAATAGCCATAGTTGCATTGTAGTCATTGAGACCACCGTTTCCTATCATCACCGCTGTAAAGAAATGTGAGTAAGTAAGCTCCTCTACAAATCAAATGCATCACATCTAATTACTGTGAATGACTTTGTTTAAATCTCAACAAGCGAGTTGTTCAGAAACTTTGAAATTTCAGCTTTTAAGATTAGTATCATAAAATCAATATTCCTTAGAATATGTTGTCCATAAAGCTTTAACAAGAAACACACAAGTCTGTTCAGAGGAATTGAACCCCACTGAAATGTTTTATATTTGACTGCCAAATTAGGAACTGTTTCTGTATAACTGGGTAAAAATATAAGCGGGAAACAGAGTGAGATAGTGAGAATTTCTACAAACACACCTCTAGCAGCCGTATCTCTCTGCTGCGGTCTGTCTGGGAGGTCCTCTCCGTTTCTAGCTCACTCTCCAGGTGCTTGAGACGACTACTCAGTAACTCCTTATCCAACTGAGCAGCGTCTCTCTCCTCAGAACACACTAGAAGCTCCTTCTTCAGACGTGACACCTGATTTCACATACACATGGAGCCCGTTATTCATCTTGTCCATATGTGGTAAAATAAAAATTCCAATAACAATAGCTTTACACAGTGAAACTTCAGCTGCCTGAAACCTCCAAGAAAATTAAACTGCCTAAATATTGAGCAGAAAGGGCAAAACACAGTCTTGAAACGCCAGAGTCTGCCCCATTGTAATGATTTTCTCTACTCCAACCCAACTGTTTTAACTCATCAGCTAATTACCAGGATAGGTTTGTGTTTTAAGAGCAGGAAAATCATCAAACCGTGCTGGACACTGGCCCTCCAGGACTGCAGTCCGCCAACCCTGATGTAAAGCGCTCAACAACTCGCTCAAAGCCAAAAGAATTGCAACCGCCAGTTTCATGAAACTGCAAATCACACTGCAAATAATGCACCATGTGATCACATCAAGCGATTCTTTTCACTGGATAAATGGAAAATAAAATAAAACAGAAGATTGTTAATAGGGTGTTTTTTCACTGACTGGAGGCTGGTAGTTTGACTATAAATGTGAGTTTCTTCAAGCAAACATTTCTGTAACCAGCTGCATTAACTAGCCAGCTAAGCTAACAGTGAACTCCTTAAATGGCTGCTTGTTCCACCCCTTATTCTTCATTGTTGGCCTGCTCTTAATATGATCTACGTAGTAACATTATTCATCATTCATTCACTTTACACAGAACTCAAGATTTGTTTGGCATCCAAAGAATGAAATTTCTTACAGAAGTGGAGACTGAGACACAGTTCTCAACTTGTTTTACTTCTAGGACAGGATGAACAAGACATCAGGTAGGTTATTACAGTAAAGGCTGCTTAAACATTTTCATAGGTTTAGCATACACACAACAGGCTAGATCTACAGTGATGAGAAGCAAGCTCTATAGATAAACACTGCCAATGGTATGGGACACTCTGGAGCAGCCACTCATGAAGGTCACCATGCCCAATGCCAAAAGTGGGCTATAGAGGGGTAGAGAGCTCCCTATAGAGAGGGGTATTAATGAGTATTAATACTATTAATATCCTTGATTTCAGAAGAAATATTGGACAAACGGGTGTCTACAGAATTTTGGACATCGTACGTGAATCCATTGAAGGTGAAGGATGGACTAACAGTAGTTATGCCTTCCTCACCTCTTCCTGTGTTGTTTTGAGGTTGTTCTGCATCCGCTGTAGCTCAGCCAGCCGGTCCTTGCTCAGCCTCTGAGTGTCCTGCAGCTCTCTGCGAGAGCGATCCCTATAGTCATCCAGCTGAGACTGTAGCATCTGCACTGACTGGCGGGAATCCCCCATCATCATCTCCATCTGAGAGGTAAAACAGAATAGGGCTTGCTGTGACTATTAGCTGCACAATACGGAAAAAAGACCATATTGCAATTGCAACTGCAAGAACATACTGGTGAACCTCCAAGATTTGTAAACTGGCCTGCTGGATTTCTTTGTTGGATCATGTGAATGCAGTCATTCCAAACTTCCTTATAAACATTTATAATCAGTCACAATACTAATAGAACACAGGGAAAAATTTGATTGGTTAGAGGCTTCATTTGCACATTGTAGTATTCTGCAATACCAGTATAGTGAAGTTACTATTGAAACACGGAGTTTTAGTCCAGAGGTGCAGACTAATTTTAGCCACAACCCCTACATTTTAGAGCAGAAAGTGAAACAAAATCCGTGTCCCTCATGGCCACATGGTGAGCAGTTCATTGTTTTAAATGTGTCCCAAACCATGAATGTGTAGCATTAAGAATCGTCACTATCCATATTTCTGCAATGAAGTAAGCTTCTTTGTGTTTTAATAAAAATGTTATGACTGCGTGTACACAAGTGTTTGCCAGACATATAAGGGTCAGCATTTTGTGTTCAAAATTACCAAAATAATTGCTGAAGTTTAGGAGGACTTATTAGAGTGTTGATAGTGAATAAATGGAATGTTCATTCACTTAATAATCATAATTACGGTAAAGAGGCACTCAAAGCAAAAGGATTTCATTCTATTATTTACATTTTTTTGCAGCCCATATTACTTATAAAATGATATTTAGTAAAATTAAACGGTCAACTTAAACATTCCACACACAGACACAAACTTTGTGTACACTTGAAAACTTATAAGCAAAGAAATGTCTTCTGTAATATTTTACTATAATTACAAGATCTAGAATTACAAGCACAAGCACATACAGACCTCTTTGTTCATCTTCTCCAGTGATCGATCAAGCAGCCTCTTCTGCTCCTCCAAGTCAGATTTCCCCCGACGCAGGGCTTCCCTCTCCCTCTCCCTCTCCTCCAACCGTCGACTAAGCTCTTCTTTCTCCTGCCCCAGTCGGGAAGCTTCACGTCGTGCTTCTTCCAATTGTGTCCGCAGTCGCCGGTTTTCCTCCTCAACAGCTTCTAAACTACTGCTGTCAGGAACACTGGCATGCAGCCGTGACTGTACAAGAAAAAAACAACACAATTTTAAAGGTGGCAAACTAACACTGTCACTATAAAAATACTGATACACCAAAACCGATCAGAAATATTTTTGCTTAGAATGATGCTTTTTAAAAAATTTTACTACTTCAATTTTTTTTTTTTTAATTTGCCTGTTATCATAAAATAACAATTTACGTTACTTTATGTTATGAGCAATTCTGTGATATCTTATAATTGTTAAGCCTGTTCTACACTGCACATTATGGCAGTCTTATATGTTTACTGCATGCCACACCGCACAAGATGCAGCAAATAAAATCTTGGTCAAACACCATGTCAGACAGCAAATTCAGTTCTGCTGCACATCAAATTATATAATAAAGGTTTTTAAGCTGTAGACTTACAATGCAATAGAAAGACAGCTTTCTGCATACTCTTTCTTTCTTGCTTAAAATTAAACTTAAAATGATAAAATGGCTATAAGGAGAAGCTGAAGCTGTTCCTGGCTGGGGGAAAGAACGCTAAAAAGAATGCTCATTGCTGAACTTAAGGTCAGTAGGCCAATTTTTCTGTCTAATGAGCAAATTATAGTCCAGATACAAGTTTCGAGCAACAAAAAAAAAAAGATTTAAAAGAGATAAAAATTTGTGTCTGCTAGGGTGTTACAGGCATCGTGCATTTTGATTGCATAGAAACTTCTATGTTCTGGGGTGTTGCCATGGTCACACTATGTGGCTATTTTTATATTAGTGCAGACTGCCTTTGGTCACAGAGGCAGGGTCAAAAGCACAAATCATAATTTGTGATTTTTGTCAGCATTACTGTTGACGATTACTGCACAGTGTAAACCAGGCTTTACAGAATTAAGTCATATTCATAGTCATATTTTTCCTCCAACATCCACTCCAGCATTTTTCCTGGTATCTGCCTGATACTCAAACTGGATATTGGACAGATGTCATTGGACTGTGTAACTGGTAGGTCTCCATCATGTATATGTGGTGTTTTTGTCTTTAGGTTAGTAGCTTCTGCTATATGTATGTATTACCATACGGGCCAGTCTCTCTCTAAGGCGAGTGTTGGCTTCTTGAAGTTCCAGAGCATTTTCTTTGGTGGTGACAGCATTCTGAGCCAAGACTGATGACTAGGGAAGATTAATATAAGTTAGAGAGTAAATGAGGAAGACGGATACAAATTAACAAGAACAGACGTAAAAACCTTCTTAAAGAAGAAATGAAAAGAAGAAAAAAACCCCAAACAAGAACAAAAACAGTAGTTGGTTCAGTAACAACTCTTAAAACCATTAACCTCTTGTGTCTTCTGAAGCACTTTGGGAAGTTCCTCCTTGTCCTTCTTTGACTGGTCCTTCAGTTTTTCAATCTCAGCCTTCAGTTGCTGTTCTTTGTTTTCACTGGTTCTTTTCATTGACCTGAGTTCCTCCTCCTTCTTCACCAGCTCAGCTTTTTTCTCCTCAAGTTTTAAACGTGCCTGTTCCATTTCACCACGACATTGCTGCAACTCCTGGACATAAAGTAAAAATACATGAGGATATTAACACATAGCTGAGATAAGCAGTCATTCTGCTTGGTTTGTAACAATTTGATATATAGAATCTACCTTCAACAAGGTTTTATTTTCAAGTATCTACCAATTAGGGTAAGAGAGAAGGATAAATAGCGCATCAGTATACTTAAAGAAATTTTCTTGATACACAATCTGTATCACAATATACTGACACAGACCGAATGTGCTGGTAGTGTCACATTTAAAAACTGCTTTCAAAAACTAGGAATACAACAATTATTATTAAGTATTTCACATAATGTGCTGCAGTGCTGCTCTTTGAAATTAAGCATGTGGTTGTTCTTTTAGGTACTGACAATATAGAAGTTTTACAGTTTTCAGAGTATATATTCATGTATGTTTCTAACCCCAGGAAGGTACCTCAATGTGAGCAATACCTGAGTTAAAGACTTTGAATCTGTTTCACACGTCTGTGTCTTTATGCTCAGCAGTTTCTCCTCAAGCTCTTTCTTCTCCTGCTGAGCCTGCAGCAGCCTAGACAAGCACATATTCAAATGTTATAGTATACGCTCCAATACTGCACCAACATTCACATCCACTCACAAAATACTGCACACAAAACAAAGGGGAAAAAAAATAAGATCTTTTAAACCACACATGCACAAGTAAATCACACACATACACATAAATACCAATATATCCAGTCAATCACAGATGCAAAAATCACAGATTCAAAGTTTAAGGCCAGACAAATTTTGGCACATGCTTAACAAATCCATCACTTTACAATGACTTAATAAGATGATAAATAAAATAAAATGCAACTATGGAGTTCCTCAAAGGGTAGAGACGTACACAGCACAGTAGTTTCAAATAATACTGCTACTGGCTAAGCAAGTGCCCAAGTTTTTATGGCCTAAATGAAGACAAAATCATAAAGCATATGATCACAAAATGACAGATCACATAATGACGCACAATTTTAAAAGGTCATACACATTTGTAATTGCTCTTTGTGAGTAAATTTTGTTAGCAAAAATCTCATCTAACCAAATTTGATTTATAGTTAGTAATGATCAGTTATGTTGATTTAAAGTTCTTTGATTTAAACAGATGAGGCATTTCTCCAAAGTCTGGATTGTTGACTTTAATCTAGTAACTCCATATGATTTTTTTTTTACTTTTGCATTAAGTGAGGAGTAAAAACCACACTGCTAAACAGCAGTGTGACTGTAAGAAGTAGGGTAGTAAGAAGGGTCAGATTTATCGTAATCCATAATGAAACTCACAAGCAAAACTAATAGCACAACCTTTAACTAATTTAAACAACACCCTGGACCAAACAAAGGTTGTGTTAATAGTTTTGTTAAAGAAGCAATATAGAAGCATTTTCCTCCAAACAATGAAAAATGAAAGTAAAATGTAGAATATTTAGCAACATGTATTGGTGGTTCAGGCATTGAAGCTGGGGAAAAGCTGGCCTGTGACCCACATGACCATCAATATACAGCACTATTACTAGAAGGTAAGAAGGAAAATGCTCCGTGTTGTTTCTTTAATTAATCAGGCCCTTCAGTCCATCCACAGATCTCTCTCACTTTTGAAATGCGCTGTGATGACCTTGCCTGGCAAACAGAAACCAGAAGTGAAGTCATGCGTTAGAAAAAGACCAACCAACAAATGGAAAAATAAACAGCACATAAAACAAGCGCACATCAAATTCTGACACAACTGAAACAAAAAGCTAGTTTTGTGCATTCTGTTGTTATAAAGCCCCTGATCAGAGCTTTTCCTTTAAAAAGACAGGCTAGTTGCCATTCTGAAACCTAAAAAGCTTTGCAACGAACAAATGGAAGATGTACAGCTATACATTCAGCCAATTTGTTATTCTTGGTTTGATAATAGCTATGGCTTAAAACACTATTTTATACAAACTTAAGCGGAGAAAATTGTATACTTCAAAGCCTACTCCAACTTCATAAAATTTACATAACACATGTGCAGTGCTTACTTCAGCTGTGTAAAAAAGAGCGCAGATCTGACTGTCTTTAATAACGTACAAACTACTCTAATTGTCTGATTCATGAAACTATGATGTGGAAATAAGAAGCACATATCAAACCACATATCGGCTTCAGTGTGTGAAATCAAGAGCCAGCCAAGTGCACTTATGGTAGGAAGCCAATAAAACAAGTTTGAGGACGAATAGCGAGGGCACTACCCCTACTGATCAAACTACAATGACTAGAAAGAATAAAATGAAAGAAAAAAAAAAAAGAAATTTTGTTCATGGTAGAAAGATGAAATTAATGAATAACAAAGCTGTGCTAATTTTATGATGAAGTTTTACCATACACAACTTTAATTAATTGGCAACCTGCTCAGGGTGTTTCCTGCTTTCTGCATAATGAGGGCTGGGTTAGGCTCCTGCCACTCCCAGTAGAGTGAGTGAGTGAGAACTTTAATGTCTATTCTGGGTCTGAGAAACTGCCCTCTCATTAAACGACATCATGAAGAAATAGTACACTGCAATGGCATCTAGCTAGCATAGCTAGATACATAAAGACTAAGGCCATACAATTCACACAATACATAAATTTATATTTAAAAAAAAAAAACTTCAATATTACAAAATCACTGGCATGTTGTACACAGACAGAGAAAGTGCTTTTACTGCAGCAGCAGTAAACAGGGCTAGCCCACACATTAAATCAGAAAAATCATTAAAGTTAAATCAGTGCTTTGACTCCCTTGAATCAACTTCTTATTCTCACTATTTGTCACGATGCAATTTACAAAAACTAAATAATGGCTGGTATTTCTGCAGTAGTATGGAGTGAAAGGGAGTTTTGCCAACACTTGACCAGAAGGAAGAACGGCTCTGTGTGAAAAGGGTCCATTAGAATTATTCTCCAAGAGCTGCAGCACAATGTGTGAAAATTACAGACAAGTTTGATTAGACAAAGTAAACAGGGCAGACTTCAAATATGTACATCCACAAACTGAAACCTACTGTATGACAGTTTGCGGCATGTAACTGAAGTGAATAATAACACTGAAAAAAAAAGTTTCAGTAGGTGATTTGGGCCTTTTGCCTGGAAGATAGAGTGGACCTTGGACTGGGCCTTTTCAGAGCGCTATTATAGTGAGTGATACGTTAGAAGAGCCTTGCCTGTAAGTATGTTTGCATTTGATAACACCATAAGTAAAATATCTGTGACACCTTTGATAAACACCAAGTTGCCCTTTGGCTTAACATAAATGTACTGCTCCGTTTTACAATGCAATAAGGTCTTGACTTATACAGTACTGTGCAAATGTTACAGACCACCCCTCATTCATTTCCAATCAAAACAACTATTCATTTCAAATGATTTGTTTCAGCATTAGGGAAATATGCAGACCAGAACATGACACAGTACCCTCAACAACAAGTTCAGTCTTAGAAGTTTGTTGCATTTTCTGCTTCTCACAATCCAAGTAATCCGAAACACATTCAATGACTGCAACGTGGGCTCCTTGTCTCAGTAACAGCTGCACATGTTTACAGACACACAGCAATGAGTTGCCTTCTCACAGTAGTGGACTGTTTCAGGTCTGAAGCAAGAGTGGAGCCTGTTTTTCTCCCATCTCTCAAAGCTGAAAGCTGAAAGCTTTGAGTAGTGTTTGTCTGATGGTGATAGTTTTGGTGGATGTTGGGAGTCTCATTTTCTCAGTAATATTTAATAATTTTCTGAACTTATTTCCCTTTGACTTTCATCTTCCTCATGCAACATCCTCAGAAAAATGAATATCTTGTTCTTAATTGCCGTTTTGACTGGAAATTAAATGAAAAGTGTTCTCTGATTTTTGCGTAGTAGTGTCCATATAAATGTGTCACTGTACTGCAGCAAATTACACATTTGCACAGGGAGTTTAACCTCAAAGGTAATAAAATCTCAACACATTCGCTCATATTCATTTCTCATGTTATGTATGTAATTTGAAGAATGTTTTATTCACAGCATCCACCTAATATAGTGTGAACTTTGTATTTCACTGGTGCTTGTTCTTGTTTGGCTCTAATGGAGCTTCATATCCATTTCAAAATGCTGTTTAATGTTTTACATATAATAAATAAATGTTCAATAATAATGTGTAATAATAAATAAATAATGTTTCATGTCTCATAATAAAGTATGAATGTTTTATAACATTAGGGCTCACTCTTGTTTGACTGAGGACATCTGCTCCTTCCAGTGGTCACCCTGTTCTCTGTAACTGTCCAGCTCTTCTTCCAGGGCCAGAATGGAGGCATTCACCTTCTGTCGCTCCTCCTCTATCTCCTGCTGTGACTAAGAGGAACAAACAAAGTATTATGATGTCTTGTACATACAAAGGCAAATTCAAATAAACATACAAGTAACTCTTGCCTTGATCTCTAAACATGAGCCCAACCTTGGGCCCAACTGGGCCATTCTGCTATCAGGTAGCAGGTACAGTTTCCATGAGGTGAGCTTTATAGATTTACAATTACTGACTCATCTGTTGCTGCACAGCTTCTCAGCTCCCCTCTATCCCGTCCATGAATGGAAAAGAACCACCACAGGGCCACTGCTGACCAGATATTATTTGAGTAATGGATCATTCTCAGTACAGCAGTGACATTGTGCCGCGACATGGTAGTGTATGTCATTCTGGTATGAGTGTATCAGGCGCAGCAGTGCTGTGGGTTTTTATATACATTATATACATTACATACATACTTACAAACATTATTATTATACTTACCAGATACCTTATCGGACACACTCATGCTAAGAAAGTTACGTTCCTCGTAACGTTTCGGCCCTCTCCTTCGTTAGAAATGGTTCTTGATTGTTCACTCCTAGTCTCACTCTATAACTGACTGCTACTGACTGCTAATCCAGCAGTTTCCTGATCTAATTGTAGATGTGATGTCATTCCCATGGACCTTTCTGCAATAATTAAGCCACTGACTGTAAGATAATCAGATCAGATCTCATGTGAACATGCATCAACACTGTAAAAGTTAAAGAATGGCTGACAAACTGTGTAGCAACATATGGGTTACAGTCAGTAAACAAAATCACATAAAGTGCACCTATATTGGTAGATGTAGCTGATAAAATGGTCAATGAGTGTAGCTGCAAGGTTTGAGTAAGTATGGTAGGTAGGGTAGGTCTACCTAATAAGCTGGAAACAAGTATATTGAAAATGATCACTAACTATGTTTACATACACACCAATAATTCAGTATTAGTTTGATTAAGACTGCTAATCAAACCAAGACATCATCATGTAAACAGCACGAGCTAAGTCTCAAAGTCTGACTAAGGTCTTACAACCCCAATTCCAATGAAGTTGGGACGTTGTGTAAAACAAATAAAAACAGAATACGATGATTTGCAAATCCTTTTCAACCGATATTCAATTGAATACACTACAAAGACAAGATATTTATGTTCAAACAGATAAACTTTATTGTTTTTTGGAAATATTCACTCATTTTGAATTTGATGCCTGCAACACTTCCAAAGAAGTTGGGACAGGGGCAATAAAAGACAGGAAAAGTTGAGGAATACTCAAAAAACGCCTGTTTGGAACATTCCACAGGAGAACAGGTTAATTGAAAACAGGCGAGTGTCATGATTGGGTATAAAGGGAGCATCCCTGAAAAGCTCATTCGTTCAGAAGCAAGGATGGGGCGAGGTTCACCACTTTGTGAACAACTGCATGAGCAAATAGTCCAACAGTTTAAGAACAACGCTTCTCAATGTGCAATTGCAAGGAGTTTAGGGATTTCATCATCTACAGTCCAAAATATCATCAAAAGATTCAGAGAATCTGGAGAAATCTCTGCAAGTAAGCGGCAAGGCAGAAAATCAACATTGAATGCCCGTGACCTTTGATCCCTCAGGCGGCACTGCATTAAAAACCGACATCATTCTGTAACAGATATTACCACATGGGCTCAGGAACACTTCAGAAAACCACTGTCAGTGAACTCAGTTCGTCGCTCCATCTACAAGTGCAAGTTAAAACTCTGCCATGCAAAGCGAAAGCCAGGAATCAACAACTCCCAGAAACACCGCCGGCTTCTCTGGGCCCGAGCTCATCTGAGATGGACTGACGCAAAGTGGAAAAGTGTCCTGTGGTCTGACGAGTCCACATTTCAAATTGCTTGTGGAAATCATGGACGTCATGTCCTCCAGGCCAAAGAGGAAAAGGACTGTCCAGATTGTTATCAGCGCACAGTTCAAAAGCCAGCATCTCTGATGGTGTGGGGGTGTGTTAGTGCCCATGGCATGGTAACTTGCACATCTGTGAAGGCACCATTAATGCTGAAAGGTACATACAGGTTTTGGAGCAACATATGCTGCCATCCAAGCAACGTCTTTTTCAGGGACGTCCTGCTTATTTCAGCAAGAAAATGCCAAGCCACATTCTGCATATGTTACAACAGCGTGGCTTCGTAGTAAAAGAGTGCAGGTACTAGACTGGCCTGCCTGCAGTCCAGACCTGTCTCCCAATGAAAATGTGTGGCGTGTTATGAAGCCCACAATACGACAATGGAGACCCCGGACTGTTGAGCAACTGAAGTTGTACGTCAAACAAGAAAGGGAAAGAAATCCGCTTACAAAGCTTCAGCAATTAGAGTCCTCAGTTCCCAAATGCTTATTCAGTGTTGTTAAAAGGAAAGGTGATGTAACACAGTGGTAAACATGCCCCTGTTCCAACTTCTTTGGAACGTGTTGCAGGCATCAAATTCAAAATGAGTGAATATTTGCAAAAAACAAAAAAAAGTTTATCCGTTTGAACATTAAATATCTTGTCTTTGTAGTGTATTCAATTGGATATAGGTTGAAATGGATTTGCAAATCATCATATTCTGTTTTTATTTATGTTCTACACAACATCCCAACTTCATAGGAATTGGGGTTGTAGTTACCTTGGCTTAGTCTGACTGAAATATGTGGTCCAGGCTGATATTAGCTGGACTATTTAAGCTTTGGTAAATGCTTATTGTGCTGCATGCTTAGACTTGCACACTTCCACTTTGCAGCTTCTGCAGTGTCACTTGTGTAATGACATCAAAACAAACACAGCTGATTAAAGGCAAAAACTGCTGCTTTTTTGTGGAGAGGAAGGGCTGACAGATATTGGTTGGCCCATCAATACCACGCATAAAAATGGAGCAGCACTGGTGGGATTCGACCTCACAAATACTATATGATCGCAACACAGACGGAACTGGAACTTTACATCTGCATTTGAGAAGTTTGATAACGGAGAACTGACAATGATAAATCTACTGGAAACTAAAACTAAATTGAAAATGTAAATCTAAAATTATTTTGGTTGATAATGTTTATCAGAATTTTCAGCCCACTTGCAACCATCTTGGCTCCAGTTCCTTACACTATTTAAGAACTTAGTCAGGCTGTTGTATGAACTGCTGTTTAATAACTGGGGCCCATTACACTGGACAGTGGAGTGGGTGTGTAACTGTACCTGTGATACATGTGCCATGCTCTGTTGAAGCGCCACCATGTCTCGGCTATATTGCTCTCTCAGAGCCTCCATTTCTCTGTCGTGGGAGGCCACCTCATCCTTCAGTGCCCCCTTCAGGGCAGTTAGTTCCCTCTCCCTCATTCGCAGGGTTTCCTCTTGTTTCTGCCGCAGCAGCACTGTCTCAGCCAGCTGGGCCTGTAGTGTCACTAAGTCCTGTTGGGATATTAACGAGTGCGAGACAAATTAGTGCAAAAAATTGCACTAATAAACATTAACATTATTGTAATTGTCTGCTAAATTGTAGTATTATGCAAACCACAGTGCTCTCCTGTCACCTAAAGAGCTACCTGAATTTTACTGCTGCTCCATTTAAGGTGGAACAGAAAATTAAAAAAAAGGGAAAAAAAGCTGCTGAATAAGGAGCCAATTTGTAGAAAGTCATGAGACATTTAACGCTGTTTTTGCAGAGCCTGAGGGCCTAATGTCAGACAGTAATACTGACATAAGTTCATCTATACATTGCTCAGTTGTGTTCTGACTATTTTGCACAATAAAAATATTTCCGATTTACTTTGGTTGTGTTAAAAAGTGAAGGGACCTCCCAGAATAATAAGCCACTGTTAGCCAACAAAAATTGTTTTACTTAAGCATCACAACATGTTTCTATTTAAATAAAAAAATAATAATTATATCATAATATAGATACTGCCCTACTACTTCATAAGTTTCAAATATTTTGTAAAAAGCAGAAGATTCCAAAATGACTGAGGAAGCTGTTCAGCTTGTGTGCATGTGTATATACCGTTTGCAGTGAGCTAGTTTCAGTGGTGTTCTCCGATACTCTTCTCAGCTCCTCCTGCAGATGCGCCAGCTGATCCTCCTGCTGATGTAAACGAGACTCCACCACTTCCTTTTCCATGCGCAGTTCCAACAACCTGAGCACAGCAGTGATGAGGTAGTATAACGTGGATGTTAACAAAGTTATTTGCGTTGGTTAGAATAATAACTGTAAGTATTACATATGGTGCAAGGTAATCATTCCAGTTTTCCCACTGTAGCTGTTTACCACTGGTAGGTGTTTTTGTTTGAAAATAAATTCATATGTATTCATATAAGTATGCCACTGTAACTAGCATCTTAAAGTATTTTAGTTTATATTACAGCAAAACTATGTAGGATATACATTGCACAGTGAAACAAGTGAAACTGGAAAACATGTCCAAGCTGAGAAAAGCTTACTTGGTCTTTTGGAGAAAATGAGGTAAGCAGTCAACATAGCACTTCTGCTGTCTCCACATTCCTAAACGTTATTTCTAAAGCAAGTGTCTTCATTTTCAAAAAAACACTAATCAAATATAGCTTTATTTTTAACTGATATACACAGGCACACAAACAGACAGGGAAACATCTGTGTCTTACTGGTCTTGGGCACGCTGCAGTTCTCTCTTGGCCTGGTCCAGCTGCTGCTGTGCACTATTCACACTAAAGTCTGCTGTGGTTGTCTGAGGGCTCTGAAACACATATATATACACACACACACACACACACACACACACACACACACACACACACACACACACAACAAAGATATCCTTAAATATTAAACAATATATATTTACATTAGTGTATATATATCCCCATAATAATGGCTAATACTGACATCCCGTGGATTAATTGTTATGGCATTACTCAAAAATCCCACCAATAATGGACTGAATTGGTAACTTGTTTTATACTGTAACCAACAGACACATCTGAGGGAAACTATTCACTTCAGAGCACTTTCTCAGACACACACAGACAGTAAATCCCTTCGCCTTCTGGGTTGCAGGTGGGGCTGGAGCCTAACCCAGCGGTCACTGGGCAGAAGGCAGGATAGGATTTACATATTCTATTCTAATGTTAGATCACGTTCTTTACATTAAATAAACGCAACAACAGCTTTATGAAGTCATGTGATTAATAGAGAACAGATTAAACGGCAACAATAGCCATGTTTTTGAGCTGGCCTTAATAAGTTAAAATAACAAAAATGTGCAAAAGGCACCTAAACCTAAACTTTAGGACAAGAATGTTGCAGTACAATCTCGTTAATATATAGATAAAATTATTTATATATTATTGGTTACAAACATATTATGTTATTATATATTGGATTCAAAATGTTCATATCATTCAGGCCCTAATACATACATGTATTAGTCACCTGTCTCCTGTTAGATGACACTGGTCACCTCTAGTATTTCAGTTGGACAGCTGGCCGGGGCAGTGCTACACTCAACGCATGTTCTGTTGTCACTGTTGCCACAACAACCGCATTTGACCACTGTGCATCTGTCCTACAGCAGGATCGTCGATTGGTAAAAGACACAAGGCACTGTTCTCTTTAATAACCTACAAGATTTATACCTAAAGGATACAGTGTTGAAAACAGCATGAACAGGTTTATGAACTAATTTTAGCAAAAAAAATTCTCTCTTTAAAAGAAAGAAATAATTTATGACAAAAAACAAGAGGGATGATACTTGTTGAGGGTAGTTAGGCTCACAGTACAGCAGCCATTACATGATCTGATAATGTCACCTGTTATCAGCTTAGTACTACAGTGATAAAAATTCTGGCCTCCAACTGTCACTAGCAAGAGAGCAAAACACAAGAGAAAACTGCAGGCAAAAGCTAAAACATTAGCACTCAATAAGAAAAAAGGATAGTTGGATCAACTGAAAACGTGTAGCACATTTAAAACTAGTAAATGAGCTTAACTTAGTTAATCACTTTAGGATCAGTCTAAGTGGTATTTCAACACTGCCCTCATTTAAAAGTCTCACAGGTGACAAATCAAGTTAACCCATTAAAAAATTGAAAATAAAATGTATGAACTAAAAATAGTTTCTCAAAGGCTAGATGAGAAAGTAAAACAGACTACATCTATAAATAACTGCTCGGCTACTGTGTTTCTAGCCTACTAGACTTAACACAACTTTGTTATGCTCATGAAAACTGACACATTTCTTGCACACATTTACCATGCCTGGTAATAACCTGAATAAATACCTAGTTTCAAATAAATGCCTATTTATAAACATAGATATTTATTTATTTCTACACCGCTCAAGTTGTCTTTAGTCTCAGCCACAGATGCTGCACCTGCAGAAGTACTCACACCATCTGATACAGATGTGGCTACAGGTTTTCATTACAAATAAGCAGGGGCATACCTGATTCCACTTGTTTAATCACTTTTGCTAAACCTTATTTGCCCATTCTAATTTTCAGCCCAGACCTCTCTAGCATGATGGTACTCTGATATTTAAGCAAGATGAAGATGAAAAGGTTTGGCGCATTGCTACTGCAGCGTTTACAAGTGTTAGCTTTAAGTTAAGTGCTGCTGCCACATTATGTGCACTGGAAATAAAAACACATGAATTCTGATCTGGTCATTCTCACTAAAGCTTGTGTGGCCACAAGTTGTACACGTACCACAGATCTGATCAGAAGCTCTGAAAACATCAGATCTGTGTCACATGAAGTGGCACAAGTTTAGATTTTTTGCCTTAAAGCTGGCAATGTGAACACAGCCTTGGTCTCAGTCTTGAGGTCTCAGAATTGATTAGTCTATAGAGGTCTGCTCCTGCTTGGTTGGAATGAAAACACTATGTAACAAGTTTTGTTCCCAGCTTTTTAATGTTATTCCAATTGCTTATGTCTAAAACAAATTAAAAATTGTTTATATTCATCATAAACTTCGCTTTTGTGACCACGGCAACGGAAATTATGAATTTTTATTATAGAAACAGAAGATTTTGCATCTTCTCATTTATACAGTCAGACTAAGAACACTTAGTCTAGGCATTGCAAATTTACACAGATTACCAAAAACTGTTCAGAAGTGTGTGGTTTTCCGAGATTTACGACTATACTGCAAATCAGATTCACGAATCAATCCCCAAATATTGTCGCCCATCATGTTTTCGTTATATTGTCCTTGGTAACGGCATTCAAAGTTCATAATGTCCTGGTGGAAGCGCTCGCCTTGCTCCTCTGAATAAGCTCCCATGTTCTCTTTGAACTTATCAAGATGAGCATCAAGGATATGGATTTTGAGTGACATCCTGCAGCCTATTGCAGCATAGTTCTTTATCAGAGTCTGGACCAATTGTACATAGTTTTCATCTTCATGATTGCCTTGGAAGCCGCGAACCACTGCGACAAAACTGTTCCAAGCCGCTCTCTCCTTCCTTTTCAGCTTCTTGGGAAATTCACTGCACTCTATGATGTTCTTGATTTGTGGTCCGACGAAGACACCAGCTTTGATCTTTGCTTCAGACAGCTTAGGGAAAAGATCTTGGAGGTAATTGAAAGCTCTCGACTCCTTATCTAGAGCCCTGACAAATTGTTTTATGAGCCCCAACTTGATGTGTAGTGGTGGCATCAGCACCTTGCGTGGGTCCACCAGTGGCTCCCACTTTACATTGTTCTTCCCCACAGTGAACTCTGTCCGCTGAGGCCAGTCCCGCATGTGGTAGTGCGCTTTAGTATCCCGGCTGTCCCAAAGGCAAATAAAGCAAGGATACTTAGTAAAACCACCTTGGAGGCCCATCAGGAATGACACCATTTTGAAATCTCCAATAACTTCCCAGCCGTACTCATCATACTTCAAGGCACCTAGCAACATCTTGACACTGGTGTATTCCTCTTTCAGGTGCACTGAGTGAGCTACAGGAAGAGATGGGTACTTTTTCCCATTGTGAAGCAGCATGGCTTTGAGGCTCTTGCATGAGCTGTCTATGAAGAGACGCCACTCATTCGGGTTACAGGTGATACCTATAGCCTCGAATAGACCGGCCACATTGTTGCAGAAGCACAGTCCGTCTTAATGACTGAAGAAGGTGGAAAAAACTTGGCGACGCTTCCTCTGACCTGTGACTTGGACGCTTTCATCTAATTGCTTGAGCCTTGATGTCAGAAGCTCAGCGTTGGACTTGGTGAGACCAAGGTCTCTGATCAGATCGTTGAGGTCTTTTTGGTTAGGGTAGTATGGCTTCCGCACCTCATCTGCACATGAAGAGAAATCGTGATCTTCAACATCTTCCTGGGTGTCTGACCTGCTGCTTTCTTCTGAATGTGGTGTTGCTCTGTCTGGAGGTGTTGGTACAGGAAGTTCAGGGCAGTGTGGTACTGAGGCAATAGATGAAGGAATGTCAGGATACGTTACAGGCGTTGCATTTTTGCCAGTGCGACGTTCGGAAGGGTCCACCAGGCAGAGTACGCTTTGTAGGCCTCACACATCTTAGCAGATGCTTCCAGAGAGTATTTTTTCGCTCTTGTCTTTATAAAATGGCCACATACATAGCAAAATGCGTCTGCTGGATGTATGCAACCTCTTGATGCCATCTAAATTGACTAAGTTGCTGTGTACTGTAAGGAAAAAGGATGTCTCTCCAAACTCGATAAAAATGGTCAATCTTTATTCCATGCAGTATCAAAGTACAAGAGTGTACTGAGGATTCAGCAGAGCAAGACTGATCACCCGGTAGCAGAGTAACACACAATATATACATTTGAAAGTAGTGGTCCTTCCAAAGCTCCTCCTGTAATGGGTGTGGGGTGAAGTGTGAATACTGTCGTTATCAGAATCTGAATAGAGAATGAATTCACACCTGTCTGTCTAGGTCAATTCCCCTTTGTCTGTGATGGCTGTTGCCCACTTACTATGCAATTCCAATCAAATAGATCATGTCTCTCCGTCTCTCAGGAAGGGCTATAGTGGCCCTATATAACTGTAGTTATACAGCTACCTACAATTCTGTACAGTCCCAGAAAGTTCTAGATAATTCTGGACAGTTCTAGAAACTTCTTGATAGTTCTCACAATTCCAGAAGCTTCTTAAGTATCTTGAAATATGGCGAATATCCTTAAAAATAGATCAATTTCAAAATATCATTGTGCTGACCACAAAAGCAAAGTTTACAGGGAATAATAACTTTTTTCTATTCATTTAGGGTACAAACAATCAGGAAAACACACTTAACAACTGGGAATTTTTTTGAAAATTGTTACATGGTGAAATCTGCAGCTACACCTGCCCTCTGCAAGAAGGACTGATGCCTTCTGTTGTATGCTGCTGGCTGTAAATACTGGAATCTTGCCAGAATCACTCTCGTTATGAGCTAAGGCTATTTGCGCTGCTGGAGCGGGAGTCTATAGGTCAGACAAGAAACAAGCTAAACGCCTGATAGTCAGCTGCCAGCTCTGCACACAAAAATTAGTCTTACACAGTAAAATAGAAGCCGTTTTCGAAAAATAAAAAGGGAAAATTAAGCTTTGGAAAGTTGCCAGCATATGATATTATTATTATTTTAATTTTTTGGTGCTACTCACACAGCATGGGCACTGAGCCACTGCGGCAGGCCTGAAACAAAGCGTCCACAAATGGAAGTGGAAATGTCCTGGCACAAAACTTACGATTATTAATGGGTTAATGATAATAAGGTGCCAACGATACTGCAGTAAAACTGCTAGAAATGTGTGCTATATGCTTTCACTATACTTGTATTACATTTACACACTTCACTAAATTACTGTTTTCATTTTTTCTAAACTGGCCATCAAAAGTGATCCCACACTGCTTTTTTATATCTTTTTTGGGAATTGAGATTTTTAATATAACTCTCGCTTCTCTCTGCCATTTTCTTCGATGCATGTACATGTGTATGGTGCCAGTTGCCAAGTCTAACAGGCAGCGGAGAAGGAAAGGAGATGTGCACATGCAGGTGAGATTCTCCACCTGGTTGCATTGTTTTTAAAGACGGGTACTAAGCAAATGAACATGGTATGATAACCATCAACCTTGATACCACAGTGTACCCTGAAGCCAGTGTACCACTATATTCAGTATATTCAGGAACAATCAGGAATAATGTCACAATGCATTGCAACAATATTATCGCACTGTACAGCCCTGCACTGGGAAGCATTAATCTAGGGATAACTAAACTAATAACTAATTACGCACAACCTGTCATGTGGTAAACACCCCAAAGTGCTGTGCCTTGCTTACTCAGTGCTAATTAACCTCTTTATGAGCTACCTCAGCAGCTCCAAGCAGCGCTGCCTTTTACCATGCCTGAATGAACACTTAGTGGTATGTGACCAGAGAAGAGGCCTGGTATCAAAAATTTCATTAAAACTGCAACACAGACATACGAGCACCCAGACACCGGAGAAGAGCCACCCCTCAAAGCCACTTGTTGCTGCTCTAACTCAATTATTGATGCATCACAAAGACTCCTTACCACGAGCCTCTAATCAGCTTTCCACATTAGGGCAACGGTTGCCAAGCTACCAGAAGGGGATGATTCACATACGGGAGAGCTTATGCAAACAAATATTCAAGTAATACCGCACACACACACACACACACACACACACACACACACACACACACACACACACACGTGGCATAGATGTGCAGCCATTCTGAATATAGCTTCCTCCTTCACATATGCTGACAAAAGCAGCTCAGTTCCATTCAGTGCTAGGAAATGCAAATCGATTGCGTATGCGAGCGGGCTTACCTTCACCCCACTGAACTTCTCGTGAATGAGGCTGGTTTTGCGTCTCAGGGACACCTCGCTCTCAGTAGAACTGACATAGAGAGGTAGAAAAATAAGAAAAATACAGAATCAATGGTGGAAATTTTTCTCCAAACAACAAAAATGTGCTAAAAGAGAACATGAGGATCCTTTAATAGCTAGATGAGGCTTGGCCACGTTTTATTAAAAAGTGGTAATTTAACTGTGTTGAAAAGTAACACTGCATTTGTGACAGAAGCTGATTTGATGTGAAGAGCACTAGCTTACCCTTCTCTGAGAATGTTGTAGATGGCTTGTTTGGCTTGCACTTCTTCTCCACTCACAAAATCGGTACTTTCACTTTGGCTCTTCAAAATATCCGGAGTCATCTAAAATTGAGACATAAGACTTTAAAAATGATGGTGCATTACACATAGATATTTCATCCATAGAGAACAGGGGAGCCCATATTTTTTTTTTTACTAAGAAAGAGAAAGAGGTCAACTGCCCTCTTGGAAAACCCTTAGGGGTAGTGAATATGCCTGTTTAGCTGATAAAATTAAGGTGGAATTCCACAGATTTTTCAACATTTCTACATAAATTTTATCATTGAGATATAAGCAAAGTCACTGAAGTGTTTTGATGTCAAATGGTGAATTGTAGAGAAACGCACAACTTATTTTTAGATGATGATAGAAATCTGGGGTCACAATGTCCTTTTTTTTTAAAAAACAAAAAATATATCTCAGGCATCAGGCAGTGTATTCATAACCATGAAACCATAAAATCATCTCTAAAATGGAGTATTCCACATTAAACCATTCTGAATGACTCTGATTACATCTTAATGACTTAAGAATGTGGAAAAATTGGAAAAAAAATTCCCTTTTACATATAACTGCAGGCCCATGCCAACAAGCAGCCAATTAATATAAGTCTGGCTGCTTGCAGAGAGCCAGACAGAATTTTCTGTAACTCAAAAGCTTCCCATTGGTATCTACATGAACGCTTACCAGCTTCTTTGGTATGGTAGGTGGCATTTCCTTGGCAAGAAAGTTCTTTGGTGATTGATTGAATGTAGATGGCTTTGAAACGGCAGGAACGGCAGGTACCTTGGCAACAGAAGCTGAGCTTCGCCCAAGACTGCTATAGGATGTAGGTTTGGGAGAGTTAAGAGTGGAGACTGTGGCGGAGGTAACAATAGAAGCATAGGGGTTTATGGTTGGTGAGGAAGGAGGCTCCTCTTCCTGTTCCTTGCGGGCATCCAAGCTGTGAGAACGTTTTCGCTCACCAAATTGAAGCCGTGTTCGTGCTCCAGAGCGCCCTCTGGTTTGACTCTGCGTGCCGGGCGAGGCGTTGCCTGGAGTACTGCTGTTAAACTTACTGATGAGTTTATTAATAGGAGCTAAAGATTTGGTGTCAATGGCTTCGACTGGCTCTTCCTTAACGGTGACTGGTTTAGGAGGATCTGGGAAAGACTCTGAGAAGGTAGTCCCTTTTTTCCCACTCAGAGGTCCATTCAACCCTGCACCATTCATAGCTGTACCGCCACCATTCAGCCCAACCCGCCTAAGCCCAGCCTCATTAAGTTCTCCAAAGTCTTTCTTCTCCAAGGTGCTGGCCGGAGGAGCCGAGACGGGACGTTGTGCAGTTGCTCCCTCCACCTCTCCTTGACTCCCTGCCTGTCCATCACCAGGTGGTCTCCTCAAGGGACTTCCAAATTCAACAGCCTCTTCCTCTGGTGAGCTTGGTTGCCCTATTGGGCCATAAGGGTTAGGAGTCTGAGCCCCATCTCTCGGAGTACGAGGCAGGCTGCCAAAACTGGAAGAATGTCCAGGGGTTGAGGTCTGTGCCTGGGGTTGGGTTTTCAACTGTACCCCATAGGAGTCACCCTTCTCCCCATCCTTTAGTACCACATAAGGCTGCCCCGAAATGCCCTGAACTCTCACTGCAACTCCATACTTATTGGATGGAGGTGTTCCACCACCTCCAGTGCCACCGGCTCCTCCAGACCCTCGACTCCTCTCTGCATAGCCTCCACCTGTGTCATCCAAGTCTTTGATGAAGCGGATCTGCACACCGTAGTCCAGAGGAGCCTTTCTGTCTGCGGACAAGGAGCTCATAGTGGTTCACTGTGAAGGCAAGGTTTAAAAAAATGAATGAGTGAAATGCTGTTTTGTGAGACATGCTTTAGTAATATGTTTTTAATGATTAATTGGGTGTTGGCTGTTTGTTTTTGCCTTATTCAGTATTGTAAACTACAGGTTACATACATAAGTGAGTCAGCCTTATGTAATGCATGTCTTCATCAGGCCATGCTTTTGTACCAAAGGCACTTTTAAATACAGTGAATAGCTGGTAGGCTAATGATATGAGCCAGCTAGTAGAAGGCTGTGGGTTCAAATCCCAACATTGTCTGGGTATTTCTGGTTGCCACTTTCGGTGGTGCTGTGTTGCTTCCAGGCTGTAGGCAGAAACATTACAAATTTCTTTTGTGGCATCACTAAAATACAATAAAAATAAAACAACTGGTTACAATTTGAACAATTCAATGCATCATATAATCTCAAATTTCACAATCTTTTCAATTTGATGAGTGTTGTGATATGATTTCAAATTACTTTTAAATAATGCACTGAATGCAAAAATATAACTTGGGTAAACATTTACATAAAACACAGAGATAAGACAAAAAAGACAAAACAATAAATACTAATATACCATTTGAAAATGGTCAGGGAATTTTAGTTTTGTTAAAAAATTAGCAAATACTTTACTGAATATTATTGGACTGGCTGAAAAATTCAAAACCATTTTAACCTTCATCAATGTTAAAGCTACTGACAAAATAACAAAACAGTATATCTACAAAAACACAATCACTAAGCAATGCCCAGTGGATGACACCTTCATGCATGCCTGAAAGTCTATGAGAGTAAAACTGGCCATGCTTTCAGTAGGTGGGAGAGGGTAATTGGTCCTCTAAGGGGGCAATGGCTAGGCGAAATTAACATCTGGCCACAAAGTGAAGTTTTGGAGTTACAATACTGTGTAGGTAGCAGCTCAAAAGGATGCACTGATCAATTTTGCATGTTTTGGAAGAGCTACATAAAACCCATGCCTGCCACCTGGTACCAGAATGCCTGAAGCAGAATGATTTGGCCATGACTGACAAACCGGCAGAATTTGCAAATAACTTGCAAAATTAAAAAAGGAAAACCTTTTGAGAATCAAGTCAACACCTGCAATTTCAGTTAGAAAATAGAAATAGATACAACTATTCTAATAACACGGTCTGCAGTGAGCGATATCAGGCATCAATTTGGGGCAATTAAATGTGAGCGGAATGGCAAAAATATAATGACACAAACATTTTCAACATACAAGGATCATAATATTCAGCTTTTCTCAGGTTTCATAAGTAAGAGCAGAGAAAAAAGAAGCAAAAAGAACCATTTAAAAATTATACAAATTATACAATGATGTTTATTTAACTTCTCAGACACAAGAAAGAATTAATTCAATAGAATCCTTTCACAAATTAAGCATAAAACAGAACACACATTGTAATTGTACCTGTATTTCCTCTTATAGGGTGGTGGGGTGAGTAGTTTGAGCATGATAGCTTACTTACAGATTCTCATCTTAAGTGAAGTGCTTCAATTAAAAATAGTTCATTTTAAAGATCAGCAGTTTTCAAAGAAAAAAATACCAGATCTCAATTGGTTATTGGCTCATACTCAAGGTTTCAGTATCAGAAAGGAAAAAAGTGGTATTGTGCCATCTCTGCCCAATAATAAACGGAACAGATATCACCATCATAATCTTTGTGGTAACATTTAGCCTAAAGCTATTCTAGCACACTACTGAGCTTGTTTTGTCCTTCTTTAAACATTCATTTTGCACAATACTATCACATTTGCATGAGACTCAGCTCCAAGAAACTGCCAGTGGCTTATGGAGTGTATTACAATATGTTCTGCCCCATGGCTATGAGTTAAACAGCAGCTATTGTAGGTTGAATGTTTTACCTTCATTATGCTAGTTAAGTACTGAATGAGGGAGAGGGAGACAAAGAAAGAACAACAATGTGTGTTAGTGGGTCAGAGCAGTAGGTGGGGCAGCTGGTTAGATCAGGTTCTGGTGCGTTCCCGACTATTCCCATGCCTCAGTATCTTGATCAAAGTTTCACAAGCAATGAAACACATACCTAAAAGTATGTAATAATCAGCCAACTGTTACAGTGAGGACTTACAATTTATTTAATCCAGAAATCCATTTTTTGCATATAGACAAACAAATAACCCAAAAGAAATGCACTGGAATCCTAAGAGCTTAAATGAAGAGGGCCTGGGGGAAAGTCATCCTACTACATGAAAGCATCGGAGCATAAAACATCTGCAGTTATGCAGGGAGGGTTCTCCATCTCCCCTCTCATCTGCTCACCCTATCCTTTCATCTTTTCAGTGAACTTGTTCGACCCCTGTGTTGTTTGCCTTGTTCATATGCATCTGCACTCTACACACGATCCAGAGCTGGTGTCAGCGCTGTGAGTGTTATGTTTTGAATGTGTACACATATGTTAGAGTTGGGCAGCATCGATAAAATGCAATACCACTATACTTCCCAAATATATCCTCGCATTATATTACTAGCAATGCATAATATCTATATCAGCAGACAACTGTTTAATGAATGCAAAACAACAACAGGACCTAATGTAACTATACCGTAAGCACGGGACAAGAGATAAACATAGTGCTTAAGCTGGCTACATTCAGTTTATGCAAAACAAATGGCAAATTCAACTACTGAATATACTAAAGTTAAGATACCTTTACCTATTGCACCATCTTTTCATTTTTACCAGTGCGTCTTAAGTTTGGATGCACAATCATATCAGAATGACATCAACATGGGCAGATAATTGCTTAGAAACCAGCAGAGGACAGATATCCATCCATCCATTTTCTAAGCCGCTTCTCCGTCAGGGTTGCGGGGGGGGGGGTCATCGGGCGGAAGGCAGGATACACCCTGGACAGGTCACAGTCACTCAAAGAGGACAGATACTTGATGCATTATTTATTGCACTCTGCAAGAATGTAGAATGTTTAGATAATGTTGGGCTACTATAGACCTATCTCGGATCTCCCCTTTATATCTAAGAACCTGGAAAAAGTGGTAGGAAAACAATTAAGCTCTTATTTGCATAGGAATCGTCTACATGAAAAAAATTCAGTCTGGTTTTAGGCCACATCACAGTACAGACACAGCACTAGTAAAAATTGTAAATGATCTCCTATCATTCTCTGACAAAGGAAATGTGTCTTTGCTAGTCCTCCTTGACCTTAGTGCAGCATTTGACACAATAGACCACTATCTTACTAGATAGACTAGAAAACCTTGTAGGGGTAACAGGAACAGCTCTTTCCTGGTTCAGGTCCTACCTCACTGATCACTATCAGTTTGTTAATGTAAGGGGCGAATCATCTGTCCTTGTAAAAGTAATGTATAGTGTTCCACAAGGCTCTGTTTTAGGGCCTATATTATTCACAATATATGTGCTACCATTAGGCACCATTATCAGTAAACACAACATAAATTTCCACTGCTATGCCGATGACACTCAGTTATACATATCAAGCAAACCGGATGATAAAATTAAACTTAGCAAGATTAAGGACTGTGTAAAAGACATCAAAGATTGGATGTCAAGTAACGTTCTGCTACTTAACTCAGATAAAACAGAGGTCCTGCTTCTTGGTCCAAAATCAGCTAGAAACAAACTGTCTAACTTAACACTTAACAATTTCTCAGTTGCATCAAGCTTATCTGTTAAAAATCTTGGTGTCGTGATAGACGCTGATCTGTCCTTCGATGCACATATAACTAATATCACTAGAACAGCCTTCCTGCATCTCCGCAATATCGCTAAATTAAGAAATGCATTATCTCTACAGGATGCAGAAAAGTTAGTTCATGCATTTATTACTTCAAGGCTAGATTATTGTAATGCTCTGCTGTCTGGATGTCCCAGCAAAAGCCTCAACAAGCTTCAACTAGTCCAGAACACTACAACCAGAGTCCTCACAAGAACTAGAAAGTTCAACCATATTAGTCCAGTTTTATCAGCCCTGCACTGGTTACCAGTTATATTTTGCATTGATTATAAAATCCTATTATTGACCTATAAAGCTCTAAATGGACTCGGCCCTCAGTACCTGAGTGACCTTCTCTCCTACTATGAACCATCACGCCTACTTAGATCACAAGGTGCTGGCTTACTACTGGTACCTAGAATTAATAAAGTTACATTAGGGGGGAGAGCCTTCTCATACAAAGCCCCCAGCTCTGGAATAATCTTCCTGTTAATCTTCAGGAATCAGACACAGCCTCAGTTTTTAAGTCTAGACTAAAAATTTACTTGTATAGTCAAGCCTTTGGTGATTAGTCTTCCCTGTCAGATCTAGACCTGCTGGAGTCTCTGCTGCTCTGTTATACTGTAATCTGTGGTCAGCCACTCTTTACAGAACTGACTGTTTTAATTTCCTTTCTCTGCCGAGCTGATCAGCTGCCCGTCTTGTGCGTCTGATGCTGTTGCCTCTTCTGCCTTGATTGGGTGCCGCTGCTCACCAGCCTTCTGGACCGGCTTGACCACCACTGAGCTTCTTGCTTTACAACACTGTGCAATCCTCACCCTCAGATCTTTTCTTTTCCCACTTTGTACTATAATACTTCATACTGATAATGTTTGCTATCCGGTGTAACCACAGGAGGATGGGTTCCCCTTCTGAGTCTTGGTTCCTCTCATGGTTTCTTCCTCTTTTAGGGAGTTTTCCTTGCCACCGTCGCCGCTGGCTTGCTCATAGGGGCTCGGACCCGGATTTTCTGTAATACTGATTGTCCTGTAAAGCTGCTTTGTGACAACACCTGTTGTAAAAAGTGCTATATAAATAAATTTTGCTTGCTTGCTTATTTGTTGTATTTCTTCATAATGATAATCCAGGTAGATTTAGTCTCAATTTCTACATTTTATACAGGTACACGTAACAGCATCAGTATCGACAGATACAATGAAAAATGTTGCATATAGGAATCAGTGTAAAATACCCTTATTGAATCTCTACATCAGTGATTGGTATTCTGTCTCTTTTCACTGTATCAGATCAACTGGCTCCAATCACAAAGAAGACCCAGCACTTTTTTTCCAAATTTAGCGATATTATCTGTCATTTCATGTAAAATATAAAATCAGATGAACTTAAGGCACACTTGGAAACATGGCTAAGAATTACAAGAAAGCCACCAATAACAAAACCAGATGGAAACTGATGCAACCAGCAGCTTGTACGCTGGATAATGCCCTCGTAGTAGAGCCAAAATGGGGGTCCCGTAAGACACAACTGTTTTTTGTCTTAATTTACAAAAAAAAAAAGACTCTTCCAATGTTCTTAACCCCTTGAAATGCCAGACTCAACACATACTATGGCTTATTATTCAGTAAAAACAGGGACTTGTTGAGCTACTCTTATAGAAGAGTGCAATAAAACTGGCCATTTAAGGGGTTAAAAGAGCAAAGTGCTGACTAATTTGCAAATAACACTTCACCATTCTACGTGCTTTCAGCTATTTACGTTTGCATTAATATGGCTACAAATGTCTAATAAAACTATATAGCGCGTTTTGATTGAACTGTTCTGTTTGGTTCCGATGCTCTGTAAGTTACAACAAAGAAAACTTGCACAGTAATACAAACAGCAACAAGACAAATGCTACATTTTTATATCTATTAATCATTTTTATGTATTCTGTACTACTCTTTCAACCCGATCTGGAGCATGTCTCTTCCTGCCAGCACTTCCTCTGAGACCTATCCAATCACCAAACAAACCAACCATTCAAGTACCTGGCAGGTATTTACTAATCAATCAATAACCTGCTGGCCATCAATTAATAACTAGCTGTAATGGGGGGTTTGGGTTACACTGTAACAGGCAGCTGCTCACCCAGGCGTTAGGCCTGATCAGCCACTCAAAGTGATCCATTGTCTTGCACACATAGCCAGAATTCCAGACATTCTCACTATACATATCCAGCTCCATGTGATTTCAGAAGGGTTTCGAGGAGCAGACTAAAGGATGGGAAAACTGTAGTGCCTTAAAATAGGATGGACATGAATACAAAGAGAGCCATTAGACTAAGATTTAGCCTGTTTCTAAAATCAGCAGTGAACATTTTAGACACTTAAACATTTAGATCACAAAACTGCAGCTTCCCGACTGCAAACTGCAACTGCAAAAACTCAAATTGCTGCAAAGGCTCAGCCTCACAGTTCCCAACATGGAGATGAAAAACATGGCTGGCCTTGTTTCATATTAGGAATAGACACAAGGTGTTATGTATACACGATCACATTCACAACTCAGAGGTATAACTGCAATTCCAAGAGATCTGAATCTGCAACGTCCGTAGTCACCTTCTCTAATTCATGTTAGAATGGACTTTTGGGTAACTTACTAATGAAATTTGGCCAAAAAAAAAAAAAAAAAAAAAAACACAACATGATACATGATGTCATGATGCTACTTTTGATGTCAATACTAATACCATGCATAATATGACAACATTAGAAACAAAAACAATAGTGGCATAAAGGGAAGGGGTTTGAACATTACCAGTTTGAGCACTATGTTTATCTCTAGGCCTGTTTTTACAGGAGTCACATTAATTCCTGTTGTTTCTCGTTCATAAGAGCTCTTTGTATTCACATGTCTGTTTGTGAATGTGTGTGCATGCTTTTTTTAACAGTGACTTCCATACAGCCATCAAACTAGTTGTGTTGACAGAAAACATCAGCCTTTGCTTGGTTTTCATCTGCCTCACAGCTCACAGGCAAAACTGGCACCAAAAATGACGATGTCATTGTTGGAAGGAATGTCACTTGACAAGACCATCAAGTCCCTGTGTCATCTGCCCCCTCCACTCTCCCCCAGTAAACACACACACACACACACACACACACACACCTTTGTTTAATTTTGCTCCTTTCACCATCTCATTTCCTCAGATTGCCCTTTACATAGCATGTCTGTCAATCAGTTATTACAGTGCTACTAGTTCTGTCGCTATCGATTATTTCTGTAATCAAGTAATCTGCCAATTATCTTTACGAGTCATTGCATAAACAGAGTGTTTAAAAGACCAAACAATCAAAATAAACTTAACAGAACCAATAATAAAAAAGAAAATCCAACGACTTTGTTAAAAAATGAGTGCTGTCAAATTTTACGCATCACTAAAACAACATTAATATATTTTCCTAGTTTGACCCTTCAAACCATCCATAGTCGTGCAGACTGAAGCCAAGCTGCTCTCATTGCTATGACTTCAAGACTGCAGCCACCTTGTTTAAATGCAGCTTTTAAACTCCGAGTTCCTGTCATAGTCTTTGTGATGGAAGTTATTTCAAGCTACTGGTAAATTTATTGATCAGGGAATACATTGAGACTGAATTATAATTTACAAGCAAAATATAAAAGGTGTCACACAGTCATACAGACGCTACAGATTCCACTTATGATTCCTGTTGTTTCTATTTTTTAATAGCCGCGTATCTTAAATGTTCAAACTGAAGAAAAAAGAAATAAGACAAATCATACATGAAAGATCACATTGTTAATCCAGGACTTACGCTATTATCAGATTGTAATATAATTTAAACACTGTCTAGTCACTGTACTTGTAGGAGCCAAAATATAAACTCAACATACCTGAACACTCTAGGGATTCATGATAATTGTGGCAATGGCAGCAGTTTGAAAACTACAAGTCATGTAAACAACGTCTTGCGGATTGCAACAATAACAACAGCACCAACAAATTCTACAGCAAAAAGAAACTTTGAACAAACCAAACTGCTTACGTAATCAAATGTTATCATTTACTGGCAAGGTACTGGTGGCAACTGTGTCTTTACTACCCCCTCAATACCAACCCCTAACTGTTTGAGGTATGGGGTTTCACTTTCTTTACCAGTACTGAAACCCCCTAGGGTGCCATTAGAACTTTGTCACCCTTTGTCTTCTCAGGGAAAACAATCATCTTAGTCCAAACAGCATTCTTTGTTAGATTTATGCTTTAGTTTGCGACTCAGAGCCTGTTTACACCTTGCATTACCATGTGTTTCATGACTGGATCATATCTGGATAAACCTTCCATTTACGCTTCTCGCTAAAATATCTCCCTAGTTCGACCAGACGATATCCGAGTGTACTCTCCTCGCGTAGAAAACACGCCAACACACAAGCCGTTTTCCATTTCACTTTTGTAACCAATTTTTCTATCGTGCTATGACAAGCTTGGCTTGGACACTTTCACCAGGCCAGAGTGACCCAGACTTTTAGCATGATGATAAAGCTAACCTGACTTATCCTCAATCTTTCATTCCATTGTTTATCCCCTCATCTTCCAGTCAGTGCTTGGCAGACGCACTTCTGCTCACATAACTGCATAAGGATAACAAAAACAGATTCTGTTCACACTTGGTCCAGATCGGTCTCCGGATGCAGCTTGAGTGACTCAATCATAATCCGCTCATAGTGTCCTGAAGGTGTTTACACCCAAACTTTTGTGCGGACAAGGGAATCCGAACGTGATCTGACGAGACAACACATGTTGATGTGAGGTGTAAACAGGCCCTATGAAACGTTACCAACAGTTTCACAAAAAACTGGAATCCGCAGAGATCAGAATCAGCAGATCTTTGCTCCAAACGTGCCGTCGACCGTCTGCCAGCTCACCAGTTTGATTCTGGTTGACTTTTGCTGCAATTTTATAATAAAAATAATATGAAGGGCTGTACTTGAATGCTGCTGCTTCACCTACTAAACCACTGTAGCATATATATGTATGGCTTATTGTGCTAAATAACGGGTTGCCTCTTACTTGTACTTACACTTACTCTTACTTACTAGTTGTGGAACTGAATTTAAAAAGCCAGTCTTGCATTAAAGACTAAGTAAAGTTAATTAAAACAGCAGCTCTGGCTAACAGAGTTCTGGCTGTACTAATGGAAAACCAGCCTGTAAAGACGTCAGAATCAATATTCAATATTATCAATATTACTTCATTCCTCAGGTCTTTAATGTGTGCTTGAGGAACAGATTATCAAAATGCATTTCCTCTGAGTGCAGCCTGTTTCTCCACTTCACAAATAAAAACATCTGCTAAATACGCAACTGTTATGTTGATTTGTCCACCTCACAGTTCTGCTTTGTTTAAATAATAAAGTGAAATGAACAAATTTCATTCAACACCAGCGTTTAGTCCATCACAGAGCTGCACGTATCACGGTGGTCTCGCAGTGTGGCTAAGGGAGCTTATAGTGGTAATGTCGTACTGTGTCGATGGAGGGAAATTCCTAGCAGAAGATAAAGTAAGTCCACACACACTTATCTTGCTCTCGTATTTGCAGTGTGTGTGTGGACAGAAGCAGGCTGTGTGTTGCAGCAGCTTTTCAAACCCATCCAGCAGGTCTGTCAGTATCGGTGGTGGGAGCGAAACTCGGCGCTCGTTTCAGCCTTGACCGGTCAGGACTGAAACACAGTGAGGGGCTTTTTACTAACAGCTCCAAACCGCTGCAGTAAAACGAGTTTAACTGCTTGAAGCGCGCTCTGCTGTAAGTCCGTGTGAAAGTGTGGCCGAAACTCGCTGAATGTTAAACATCCCTCAGGCCTGTGGACAGACAAGTGTGTTTAGGCGAGGAGCCGCTAACGTCTTCTAACAACCTGCGTTATCAGCTGAGGCGAAAACAACGGCTGGTACGGTTCAAACTCGGGCAGGACACGGGGCGCAGCGAAGCCTCGAGCAGTGCATTTTCATTGGTAATTAAAAAAGCGGCTCTCGGCGAGAGAGAAACAAGGCGCAACAGGTCCGAAGCAGCAACGGGTGGTCCTCAGGAAGAGCCGCTGCTCTCTGTCCACCTTAGCGCAGGGCTGAACTCGGGAGATGGAGGCCAGCAATGTGGACTACACTCAGCTACGACAACACACTCTGCACTTCAGTGCAGACACAAGAGCCGCCGCGCCGAGTGAACACACCAGTGTCCCGTCTGGCTTACCAGATAAACGAGGCTGCTCCAGTCTTCACACAACGGCGACCAGGGACGCGACCAGGCTCCTCTACAGCCTCACTTTCTCGACATCGGTTTGTAAGCTGTTCTCTTCGGAAGAGGATGTAGAGCTCACTCAAGACGCTGCCAGTCACAAAAAAGAGGGGAAAAAAATCCTCCACGACAACCTGTTGCATTTGCGTCAGCTCTCCATAGACCCGCCCCCCGGCCTCTCTGATTGGCCTACAATATTTCGAAGACGCCTGCAGGCGCCGTTTATTGGCCAAGAACCAATGTCAATCAAATACGAAAATTTCAGTATTTAACTTAAGACTCTCGCCTGATATAATTTGTGTCTTCGTCCGTGATAAAAAGTCAAGCTATAATCGGTATTGACTGGCAAAGCAGGTAAACGAGAGGCGGTTTATCGTTCATACAACCTACAGTATAACCTCAGCCGCTGTAGCCCGCAGACACTAAGCGTGAATATGATTCCAGGCTGTTTTTCTCCCGATGTAACCCAACGCAAAGCGAGGCTTTTCATTCGAGACGCCTCAGAGTCCAGCAGTTTACTACTTTCTGAGAGGAAAACACTCAGCTAGTCCATAAAGTCTGTTTTCAGCCACAGACTGCACTAAAAATAACTACCACATTTACTTTAAATGGGAAAAATAATGATGTGCTTTGTTGAGTGTTTTGTTATACTGAAGAACTGTTAAAATCTAAAGTACAGCTGGGCAATATGACAATATTTATTGTGATCGTGATAAAATACACCACAATATTTTTTGCCGAGCATATCGTGGATATCGTTAGTACTTAAAAACCACTTATAAATAGCATGTTTGATTACAAAGAGAGCATAGTTAGTCCAGCTGAACTGGACTTAGTGCAGCACAGTGTGTAAAATATTGAATACAAATAACTGAATCCAGTTTTTGATCGCATTGTTAAAATGTAGACTTACTTTATTCTACTTATCAGCTGGCAGAAAAACTACTGTGACATCATATATCCTTCCTAAAGTATCACAATATAAAATTTTGCCATATAGCCCATCTATAGTGTAAAATGTAAAATAATAAATATATCATGTTGCAGGTTGTGAAGGATCTGTTGGAAAACTGTTGCATGGATAAGATGCATTATTTTAGTATTTATTAGTACTTGAGATAGATACACAGGTCTGCCTGTGTAGTCCTGACGGAAGATAAGCTCATCCAAAACTTCTCCATAAGGCAGTGGTTAAGATGTTAAAGTCACTCAGAGTGGTTTGGTGTGAAGTGCTCCGTTCTAGAGAAGCTAACCATGTCAGAACTCTTCACAGTGGTGGTGATAGGAACCAGGTGACAGGAATCTTTTTCAGATTTACCCCCATTTTATTATTAACAGATGTAGGTTCAGTAATGATTTTGGATAGTAAATAAAACGGCTATGTTTATGTTGTAGACATTATGACCTGTGGTTCCATTCACAGCCTGTGAAGAAATCTCAGTTGCTAAGTTTCTCTACAGTGAACCATTTCACATCAAACCACTCGGAATAACTTTGTGTACAGCCTCCTGACTGGATTAGACAAGTGATTTGAAAAAAGGATTGAACTACTTTATATAGAACTGGATTTTCTATCAGCCATGGATGGACAATTGTTTTAGTATCTGTATGAGAGTCCGGTCACTGCAGAACCTGGTCAACTGTATGTGCTTTTATTGTGGAATGAAAGCGTCTAGGAGCAAAAACTGGTATATACTTAGAAATGTTGGTTCTTCAAGGGCTCTTTACTAAAAGAGAATGGTTCTATTTAGAATCATGAACACTCAAAGAACCGCCTGCATGATTTAAGGTTTCTTTGCATCATGAAAAAGTTCTTTAGATTGATGGAGAATGTGCTGTAGCTGGTTCTATACAGAACCCTTATGAAAAGGGCTCTTCTATTGTAACAAACCTTAACAGTAAAAAGTACCCATAAAGGTTCTATATACTCACCAGCCACTTTATTAGGTACACCTAATAAATACCTAAAAGTGTACCTGCTAGTAGAAGGTTGGACCAACTTTTGCCATCAGAACTGCCTTAATTCTTCGTGACATACTTTAAACAAGGTGTTGGAAACGTTCCTCAGAGATTCTGGTTGGTTATTTGAGTTCCTGTTGCCTTTCTATCATCTCAAACCAGTCTGCCCATTCTCCTCTGACCTCTCACATCAACAAGGCATTTTCGTCCACACGACTGCCGCTCACTGGATATTTCCGCTTTTTCAGACCGTTCTCTGTAAACCCTGGAGATGGTTGTGCATGAAAATCCCAGCAGATCAGCAGTTTCTGAAATACTCAGACCAGCCCGTCTGGCACCAACAACCACACCACGTTCAAGTTAACCACACCAAGTCACTTAAATCCCCTTTCTTCCCCCATTCTGATGCTCGGTCTGCACTTCAGCAAGTTGTCTTGACCACCTCTACACGCCTAAATGCATTGAGTTGCAACCGTGCGATTGGCTGATCAGCCATGTGTTAAGAACCATTTGAATGTACCTAATAAAGTGGCCAATGAGTGTAGAACTATTTAAAACACATTCATCAATCTGAAGAAACTTCACCATGTAAAGAACCATTTAAGCATGAAATGGTTCTTTATAGAACTTATGGATCTAAACAGAACAAAGAACCCTCGAGGAACCATCTTCTTTAAGAGTATAGACCACATAAAAACACACAGAGCAGGGCATCTATTGCATCACTGACTACACCTGAAAATGGTATCTGGGAGCAACCTCAGCATGAAACCTCAGCAAGAAACGTGTGGGGAGCATCGTCATGTGTGACGGTCAGGTGCCCTCATGCTTATTGCCACGTAGTGTATCTGCAGATGCTGATGTCGATACATGGACATCTATAAAGCACAGAAACTGGGACTAAATGTACCCAAATGAGCATTACAGAGAAATGCCACATTTATTTCCATATTCTAAACACACTGAATCATGTGATGTCTAATCCTATTAAGAGCCATAGTGAAAGATGCAGAGGCACAAGAGTGCTACTGTCTGACTACTGTTGAGTTCATAACATTTTTACTAGGGATGTGCAATTTTAGAAATGGGAATTCTGGGCCGATATCCAATATTTTCCATGTACATGTATCCATTTATAATTTACACATATAGGAAATGTAAAAATTAAGACTAAATCTACTTGTACTACCACTTAACACTTATTTATATAGGGTTACATAAGCAGTTAATATATAAATATTTTAAGCAAATCTGCTGACTATGATTCTAATACCATCATGCAGCCCTACTGATTGTGTCTTTAATGGTTTAGTGTGAATTTATAAAAAGGATCACAGTCACTGAGGTCAGTTACTGACACTTAAGTAGCAAGAATATGGGGATGCTTATACTGAAGCATAGACATCGAAAATCCATGATTATAAACAAGGACAGGAGCTTTACAGTAAATGATAGTATACAGTATCGGGGGGGGGGGGGGTGTAGAGTTTTTGTTGAATTGTATCAAACCCAGCACCTTAGACTTTTAAGGTCATGTAATTAGAAACAACATATAATTATTCGCTATACATCTGAGTCGTGGAGGACTTGCATACATTTATTATAATGTTCCAAACGAGAAGAATGTAATGTTTTCTAATAAGGAGAATGTTAAGTGCAAAATTGTATCAGAATAAAATTTATATTTGTAACACAATTACGTCAGCACTGGACAGATGTTTAGACTGGACTGTTATTTCAAACCAACATTTGATGTACATCTCATACTTTGGAAAACGCATAATGTTTAGACGTCACTGGGTTACCGAGGTAGAATGTCTGTGTTTATTGATTTTACTATATTTTTAATCCTATAGAAATCAATAATATATTTCTCTGTAATATTAATACAGCTGGACCTAGTCCCAATTCCTACAACTATTGTGTACTGACACCACTGTATCGGTATCGGCCCACAATCCATATATCGTTGCATCCCTAACAACTACAGTAAGATCATTTGTGTGTAAATTAGGATATTTTAATTGGCATAGCAAAGTAATACCACTATACTAATTCCACATTGTGTAAATAGTCTCCAGTGTACTTGTGATAGAAAAGGTATTACTTACCGAAATTTCACTGGGGGAAGAGACAACAATATTAAAGCATTTTTTTCCAGTTTTGTTGACTGAAGCTTCGCAAGCTACCAGTTTTAACTGAATTATGAATAACTCAATAAGAACATGGTGTCTGATTTCACAATCTAAAATGCATATAATCATTAACCAAACCATAGTTAAAAAATAACAAGGATATTTAATTTCATGACTTGGTTTAGTGGGTTGTCAAACCCAAATTTAATGCAACAATAGGCTACAAATAAAAAAGGCCAAGTTCACATACAAAAACATTTTGCTTTACTTCTTTCAGAGCATTGCCAGACTTCTGCCCACCTCAAACATTACCGCACCATCATGGCCAACAGAGGGCACTAGAGTAAGCACACTGGACAGCACAGACATCAGTACAAAAAATAACTGCTAAGAAAAGGCAACTTGGACAGAAATATGGAAACAAGAAAATAGCAAACATCTTGCTCAGTGACAGCAATATGAGCCGATATTTGAATTCATTCTGTTATTTGGTCTACTTCACGGCCCAGATGGAGGCCAAAAAAAACAAAACAAAAAAACATTAAAACAGCTGACAAATTACTGCATTGGTTCACATGCAATCCAAAGACTATACACATCTGATATGGTTATGATATCACTACTCCCTATGTAGCAAACCATCAACACTGAAATATCAGTGTTTCATTTTGTAGAAAAATGTTGAATGGATGTATATTAAGACAAAAAACTGGCAGTAGAGTGAATAAAAATGACAGGAGTCTTTCTATCTACAAGACAACTCTCGTGTCCAAAGACGAACGGACAAATTCATCTTTAAATGTCCATCATGTCCACACCATTTTGTCTCTTAGAGGTGAAGGAAGGTAGCAGTTTCCTTCAGATATATTGAAATGGAAACCATAGACAACAGAGGAGGTGGTAAAGGGAGTCCTCATTCTAGACTAGATATCAGTCAGTCAGTGCCTAAGCATTTGTACCAGTCAGTTGTCAGATCTGTGAGGTAGTGAGTTGTTGTCAGTGCTTTGCTGGTAGATGAGCTATTTTAGGGGAGAGAATGTTCAATTTCACCATCAAATCTACAGGCAAATTTTTATAAAATTGATGAACTCTTGTGCACTTTGACAGCCATGTTCAATTTAGCAGTTATAAGAGAATCTTTTTCCCTGAACTTCAGCCAAATTATACCTGTAATATGAAATGGCTGACGTCACAAACGTGTAGACTGAAATAGGCTATAAATACTGTTTGTCTGAGAACTCAAACTTTGCTTGATCTTCTAGAAACAGGGGCCCTAAAAGTGCTTATGTGGTTGATGAGAACACTAAACACAGGAAGGAACACCAAATTATGAGGCAGTCCACATCTTCCCTTCACTCACTCAACCGGATTAACGCCTCATCCCTATACTTTCCATATGCTACCCTGTTCCATTCCAATAGCATACCTGGTTCTGTTTCACTGGCTGAAAAACTCAAAGTTTGAAAGAATCAATCACTGTTATTCACTCTCCCTTTTTTCCTCTCACTCTTTTAGCCTTCATTTGCAGCCACCAGCTGCCCTAGGCTCTGGCGTACATACACTGCTTGGATCTCCTTGGTCTTGAGGCACATATCACAGGCCCAGACAGCTGCGCTCTCTCTGGTCAACAACCCGTAGGCTGGCTCGGTCAGGCCTGTGCAGTCTCTGTGGTACCAGCGCTGACATGAGGCCTCACAAAGGATAGCCTCCTGGTCATCATGCACCTCTGACAAGCAGAAGCCGCAAGGGAACACCATGCCCCCGCCGAGCTTTGGCGGACCAGAACCTGGGCCAGCAGATGGTGGCGCTTGACCAGTGGGTAGTGGAGATTGTGTGTTAGGTGTTGAGGTGGAGTTGGACGGAGGGTTAGGATTGCTACCTGGAGTGTTCCCACCACTGTTGTTCAGGTTGTTCTGGTTGCTGTTGGAGGGCTGGTTGGGCATGGAGCCACCACCCGAAGCACTGTTCTGCTGATTGTAAGGAGCAGATCCTGGGGTAGAGTTGGGTGGTGTTGGCTGCTGCTGACTGGAGGGAGTGTTTGGAGCCGGACCACCTGCAGAATTGGGCGGAGGGTGCTGATTAGGCGGTAGTTGTTGAGGCTGTGGGCCATTGAGGGGACCAGTAGGAGAAGAATTAGGGTTGGGTGGTGGAGGAGCAGAAGACGACTGCCCAGGTGTGTTAGGCGTTGATTGCTGTACATCAGGGTGACCAGGGAACCCTCCTCCAGGCTGTGGAGGTCCAGAGGCTGGGGAAGGACCTGGGGTGGCGTTGTTGGAGGGAGGGCCAGAAGGGTTGAGGTTAGGTGGCTGTTGAGGAGGACCTGGTGGACCACCACCAGGTCCACCAACAAAGTTCTTGCCTTCTTCACTGCCAGGAGTGCCAGGCCCAGGATAGGGCCCATCTTGTGACGGAGGAAACTGTCCTTGTGGTGGTAAACCTGGGTGCCCACCTACCATGTTACCTGGCCCCATTCCACCCCCCATACTCCCCATCATATTGATTCCAGTTGGCATGCCACCCATAGAATTCATTGGGCCATGGGGAGGGCCACGAGGTCCTGGGCCCCCAGGCAACGGAGGACTATTGAAGGGGTGACCCCCTTGTCCATGCTGAGGTTGCTGCATCCCAAAACGTGGATGGGGAGGACCACCACCTCCAGGACCACCGCCCATTGCACCAGGTGACAGCATAGGGTTAAAACCCTGTCCAGGATGCATAGGAGGGCTGAAATTAGGTGGCATGTTAAACTGTGATGGTCCCCCTGGAGGAAAGCCCCCACCACCACCTCCTCCACCTCCAAATCCAGGCATCCCACCAAACCCAAGTGGATGGTGTGGTCCTGCATTGGGTGGTGGAGGTACAAAAGGGGGTCTCCGCCCAGGCTGTCCACCACCTGGTCCTCCAGGGCCACCCATAAAACCCATGCCCCCTGCCATTCTGCCAGGTGCTCCATAGCCTCCTCCTCCTCCACCAGCCCCAGGGCTTGGTAAAAACGGCGCGCTTCCTGGAACACCGGCTCCACCAGGACGTGATGAAGAGCTAAAGTCATCGTCAAAAGGGTTGGAGGCCACCAAGTGGTCTACCATAGGGGTTGGGGGAGGCGCAAACTCAGAGAGGTGGGAGAACGTTGCCCCCTGCAAACACAACAGAAAGAAACAGAGACTGAATAAACATAAAACTAACAACTTCCACATCATACTAGACATAAAACTAATGAGTATGAATTTGAAACAACCTTTTCTAATGTTATCTAGAACACAAAATGAATGTCTTCCATTTCTCTCATATGATATAAAACCTAATTATAGTATTATGTGCATAATACTAGGAAACTATTAGTCTATAGATCTGCCTTTTCAAAGATGAGCATTCTAAAAACTCAGTTCACCTGAGTGCTGGATTTCCTCTTCTTTTTCTCTGGGCTTTTCATCTGGGAACCTTAACAGAAGCAAAAATTGGGATAATTGGGACAGAGAGGGACAGGAAACATAGGAAAAAAAGAGAATCTGTTAATGAGGGCCTCTAAAAGTATTTCTGGGGAAAGGCTGTATCCAACTGTGTATTTCCTCCTACACATTAGGCTAACAAAGTCTGGACGTTTGTGACCGATCACAACGTCACTGGAACCTAAAATCATTCTCTGCATCAACAAATGTTATTGCTAAATTAAAATTATGTACAACAAGCTTTGCAGCTCATCAACAAGCAAGACAAAACAATGCATCCTGTGCATGAACTTAATTTACTGGAACCTACAGTGTCGCATATTTAACTTGTATTCTGTGCGTATGCAATACTGTATGCGCAGTTACCAATACTCTACCCTGGATCCAAGCACAGCGTCAAATAAACCTCACCTCATACTAAGCAGTAGAAATGTTAACTACATAAAGGTAGGAGAAGTGTAAACTGATCCTCGACCATTTTAAGAAATCAAACACCTTAAACTACTGAGTGTTGTGCCGTAGAGCCGACTATGAGCGTTAAGTGCGCAAAGTTTACAGCCGAGATTGGAAACAAGCGACAGTCCCGCACCACACTGCGTACTGATCCCCCCAACACTGAACCCGGATGAAAGGCTTGAGGCGAGTGGCAAGTGAGGAAAAAAAAACACAATACAAAACAAAAACAAGAGTTTAATACAAAGTGTACAGGACTGAGTGGACACACGAAGGCGCGGGTACAGCCCAGTGCACAGACAGGTAAACGCCAGGCTCACATACAGCTACCCAGAAAGACAGATCCCACGAGAAAACAGGGCCACCGTACATACAAGGGAACGTGCGGACAAGGAAAAGGCGGATATTTTTTCAGCGAGGAGCTGTGGATTCCGCTTTGGACACAGAGATGCGCTTGATGGACGTTTGCCTACCTTTGCCTCGTTTTCCTTGACCTTGTCCGGCCAGTAGTCTCCCCGATTCGGCAGCCATTATAATGACTGTCGGCGCGGTGCCATGCCACCGTTCACATACAGAAAGAGTGCACAACTGACGGATGCGTCCTGAGGTCCAACACGGGCTACCAGTCTGAGTCAATAGGAGAAGCCAACCATGACGCTAATCCCACTAACGAAGAGCGCTCTCTCGGTTCGTCCACACTCCTAGCCTCACCTCTCCAGACGAACCACAGCCTGGTATTAACAGGCCTGCAGCGGACTAACTGTGAGCTCTTCACCGAGAACAGCGAACATGAAGCGGTCTAAGTGACGAGGCCCGCGCAAAAATCTAATGCTGAATGAAGCTGCTCGCTGTCGGCCGCACACTCGCTCCCCCTCCCTCCTGTGATCACTTACAGATGTGCTGCTAGCTGGGTAGCGCTAGCTGCGAGACACCAGCTGAAGTTACACGGAGTTAAGACTCGGCTCGAGGAGCCCTGCACATGCGGCGCAAATCCACCTGCACTCATGCGGCATGAAACGCGGGGGCAGGTCCGGGTATTTACACTCGGCGCGCCTCGCTGGGAACGGAGTCGCCAGGCTGGCGGTCCGTCTGCTCTCCGGAGCCGAGCGGCTAGCAGAGCGGCTAGCTCAGGCTTTAGCTGGAAGCCGTACGTCGCTCATGCTACCCGTTAAAAAGAACTACGCTGTTACATTATCTCATATTTAGCAACTCTGAATAGACAAACATTCAATGTCAAACAAACTTACAATTAAAATTTATCCTCAAACGCGAAATTGGCCATGACTATTGCGGCCTACAGTCGCTGCCGGACAAAGAGGGACCAGCCGGGATAGACGCCTACACTGGACAGGGGAAAAATAGGGGCGTCTGAATTATGTGATGTATTTTACTTCATAAAGGGAAAAGGGACGCCTTTTCTAACTTACTATTCAAATGATAAATTAGCAGGTGTATTCTTAACTAAAATGTACAACGTTTCCTTTTATTCGAATTGCTTCAATGTGTAAGTTATAATTTTGTAGGAACCCCACGTAAACGTGGAACGTGGGCTCGTCCAGATCAAACCACTCTCGTTCAGGAGGGGGGGGGGGTCACCAAGCAAACTTTAAGCTGCGCTTTGCTGTTGTGTGAAACGGTCCAGACGTGTGTCTGTTGTTTTATTTTGTGATGCTTTGTATCGTGCAACACTCAGGTTTTCTGTCGGTGCGATTGTGAATTTGCTGCATATTTTTTTAGGTTTTTCTACGACCCCTGTTTATGGAATCAGTTGTAAGACACAAAACCATCATAAAGCCCAGTGGCCTTGAATTAGTATGTATTTTATGAATCATAACCATGGCGTGGTAATGAGAAGTCCATCGATATTATAGCCACATCAAATCTAATTCATAAAGTCGGTTTCTCCACCGTGGCACACTTAAACATTAACTCCACTGGTCATAAGGGTGACTAAGTATTTTGACTACTGGACATAACTCATTAAAATAAAACACAATCCCACAGTAACGTCTGAGCTCCTCATCGTTTTAAGGTGTTTGGCAGGCGATTTTATCCAGAGCTACTTACAACGTGATTTTTTTAAAGAGGTAGGTGAAGGTTAGAAGTGCTAGACTCTTCCCCAAGGAGTCTTATTACTATAGTGTAAGGGGCTTACCCAGGAGGGGGGATTGAACCAAAGTCTGCATCATTATTAAATGATATAAAACAAGCTGATCTAGACATTGGGAAGGCTTTAAGTCTGTACTCACAGACTATGTGATTAAGACTATTAAAATAATTTGGACCTGGAATTCACAAAGCAGTCCTGACCTCTGTATTTATGACGACCATGGGCTGGGCTTACTAGTTTCTTTCATTCATTCATTCGTTAATTAATTAATTAATTCATTCTCATTTTCAATGTACTGCAATAACAGGGCGCGACCTGAAGGAGGTGCTGCTGCTGCTCTAGTACAGTGTTGCCTCTGCTGTGCTACAAAAGATTTACCAACTCAAGGAGAAAAGTGGAACCCCTGGTTCGACCAATCATATCAGACGTTTAAATGGTAGGCCAATCGTATCAGACCTTGTAGGTTGTAAATATGGTTTTACTCCCAACTCAGTCGGCAACTGCTGAAGCTGAAGACAGGATTTTGTCCAAAAGCGCACTAAAATAAACATTTGATCTTGTTCAAAACCTGTTATATACAGAGTGAAGATACCCACCTACAGTATGAAAAGCTATGGTCAGTAAAGCGATCTGCACTAGCTGGCTACAGCTGGCTTTTACTTGGTTGCTTTTTAGCTAGTTAGCTAGGTCAGCTAACTTTGGGTTTCCATGAGGCCAAGAAAAAGGTTCAGGCTGGCACTAAGGCAGGAAACATACTCAACGCAAGGACGCAAGCGTAAATGCCAGCTTTTGGCCAGCGTCCTGCAATCACTCGGTCCTTCTGTACAAACTCATCACATGATCATATGTTACTGTGGCAGTTAAGGCCCAAAACACGCAAGGACACGAGCGTAAATGCCAGCATTCGGCCAGCGCCCTATGGGAGGCAAATACAGCCAAAAACGAAATTACAATTAAATATAAATATACACCTCTTTCTGCCATTTCTTTTTCCAAACATCTGTAAAAATATCCTGCCAAAATTGAAAATGAAATTAAATGCATAAATTGCCTACATCGGCAATTTCATTTTTCACATAAGCACGAGTCATTAGTGACAAAAATAAAAATAAATGTAAACGCTATTTGTCGTTTCATGTTAGTCGTTATTCTGGTACTTCATGGCCAAATCAAAAACAAAAAGCTAACAGAGAAAAGAAAACACAAGCTTCATTTTGGCTTTTCTTCATGAAATGCAGAATATGTGTCAAAACTAAAACCAAAATCCAATTTTACGTTTACGTTCTTTTCTTTTTCATAGCGATCGGCTGCATATCTGACAAAATTAAAATCTTCTTCTAAGCCGCTCCTCATTCAGGGTACAACATTAAAATGAAAATGCGAATTGAAACGAACATTGGCGCCACCTACAGGAGATTTACTTTTCATTTCCCACTTTGCTTTTTTTTTCGTTTTCAAGTTGACCAACAAGCAAATATATGTTACGTAGCACTAGGCGGGGCTACGGGTACAGGTATGGGTACAGAGTCAGAACGGCATCATTTCTCGAGCTAAACAACGTCGAGTCTCGAGAAAAAACACCATCATATCTCGGATCTGGTGAAACTGAACATCAGACCAAACAGCCTCAGAAAAAACTGAAAATGTTATACTGGCATTTATATCAAGATACATGAAGTTATATGAACTAGTATTTGCTTGACCAGGCTTGCGTTTGGTCTGATGTTCAGTTTCAGCAGATCTGAGACATGATGTTTTTTTTTTTTTCTCAAAGTTGTTAAGCTTGAGGAATGATGCCGTTCTGACTCTGAGGTCTGAGGGTGTCCTGAAATGTACTATGTAGCCCCATCTAGTGCTAATTAACATATATTTGCATGTTGGTCAGTTTCAAAATGAAAAAGAAATGTTGGAATGAAAAGAAAATCTCCAGCAGGTGGCGCTGATGTCTGTTTGTATTTGCCTTTTCATTCTAACAGTTAAAGCGCGTCAACGTGGAAAACTGAATCACAGACTGTCACTTTGCTGTTGATTTAGCCATTTTGCATTTTCATTTCCATTTTGTCAGATATGCAGCCGATCGCTATGAAAAAGAAAAGAACGTAAACGTAAAATTGCATTTTGGTTTTAGTTTTGACACATATTCTGCATTTCATGAAGAAAAGCCAAAGTGAAGCTTGTGTTTTCTTTTCTCTGTTAGCTTTTTGTTTTAGGTTTGGCCATGAAGTACCAGAATAATGACTAACATGAAACGACAAATAGCGTATAAATTTAAATTTTTGTCACTAATGACTCGCGCTTATGTAAAAAACGACATTGCATTTCATTTCATTTTCAATTTTGGCAGGATAATTGCACAGATGTTTGGAAAAAGAAATGGCAAAAAGAGGTGTATATTTAATTAATACATTTAATTGTTTTAATTTTACTTTCGTTTTTGGCTGTATTTGCCTCCCATACTGAAGGAGGCGAAAGAGGACAAATCAGAGAGGGATCTACTGCTATTTCAACAGCTTTAGGCTAAACGTAAATAATAGAGAAGAGTGAGCTTGACCACTTGCACTGGAATGGAAAGGCAATATTATTTTTATATTTTTATGTTAATGTATTCCATCTTTGCATGATACTCAACTGCTCATGATAGTGGAGAAAAACCTGTTTACTGTAGAAAAAAGGAAATATATCGGTAAGATTTCTTTGTTTCTTTTTTGTGAAACATCCTTCTATTTTCTAAAATTAAAGAAACGTTCTGGGAAAGTGATTAGAATCTATTTTGACTTTTTTTCGTTTTTAGCTGATGAGCTCCATTTACTCCCATTCATTGAGCACTCACTCGCGGGCGCCCTCTGCTGTTAACAGTCCTGTTTTTGATATAATGGTGGGAATAGGAAGTGGCCAGGCTCCTCATAAACCGGCTCAGGAGAAAACACACTTTCAGAGACGGTTTGGTCAGGCTTGGCTGTCGTTATAGCGCCCCTTCTGGTAACGCTCAGAATTGCGCTAGCGTTGCTGATGTGACACATTTCAACATTCAATAACGGCACCTACACATGAAACCCGTCTGCGTAGCTCAAAGCATCTGCGTTTGTGCCCTTGTGTGAAGTATGTTTTAGGCCTTACATTAGCTTACCAACTACAGAGAGAGAGAGCTGTTTAAATTTTTAATCAGAGTAAATACTGAATTTAATTTGAACTGAGAAAGTATGTTTGTCGGTTTGATCATGAAATTCTGTGAGGTAGCTTATTAAACATTCCTACATAATTCCTAAATAATGCCCTTTCTGTGCCAAATGAAACTGACCTTATCTATTACCTGTGCATAGGAATAATATAATTAGGATCGTGCAGCTTATCTATAAGAGATGGTGTAGCATAGCTGGACTTCAGTATCTCTGCTTGATCTGTGCCTGTCATAAGTCGATGGGTGTAGTATTTAAGTTATACTAGCTCTGTGCTTAATACAAACTACAAACAGACAGCCCCCCAGCCCCCCCCCAGCCAAGGAATAGGATAGGTCTGCCCCTATCCATAAACCTCTAGTGATGCCTCTGATGATGGACATGGTCAGAAAAACTGATTCTAGGTCAGTACTCCTACTCCTAACGTGGTTTGTGAATACTGGGATTATTTCTGCTGTAACCTCTCTGACCCCTAATATTTCTCTCTTCTCTCCTGTACTTCCAGTGGTTCTGGATAGCTGTAAGATTTTCCTTACATTCTGGGAGCTTACATTTCTGTTTATTGGAGCCTCACATTTTCTTTACATACGCCACTTCTTAAAATATTTCACAATAAAAGTGTAAGTGAGATTACTGGGTATGTGGGCTTATTAGGGGCTTTTCCACTAATATGAACATTTAGCATTGTTCACCTGTTATAGCAAAGCTCAACAAAATCTAAGCAAGTCTGCAAAGCAGCTTCACTCAATTTGACATGCAAAACAGCTTTGCATCATTTGCATAAAAAGGCTGCAAGCTGAGCAGTGGGGGTAAGTGCAGCTCCTCTGGAATGCTGGGAATCACCAGTCATCACAGTCCTGCAGAGACAGCTTCTCTCACGTAAAATGTCTAACACGTTTGTAATGTTCAAGAATTTACAAAAACACTGAATATTTGCTCACCTGCACAGTATTTTCAGTTTTATCATTAGCAATAATCAACTGCAGGCTGTATTACAGGGCAGAATGACTTCTTGAGTGCAGAGGACTTTTTGCAGGTTCTTCGTTTACTACTTGGTTTGGAAGAAATAATACAGCCAAACAAATTTCAGTTCATGTGCTTATAGATGCTGTATGTACTGAGAAGCTATAATGCAGCTTTTTAGAGAATAGACAAAGAATTGTGAATTTCCCCGCTGTGGGACTAATAAAGGATTATCTTATCTTAGAATATCGATGTTGTTGGAACAAAACCTTTTTGACGTTTTTCTGTTTTTGATGTAATTTTAAAATGCCGTTGTTTTTTTCATCGTGTGTAAATTTCATGATGAATGGACCAAAAGAAACGGCCCAAAATTACTTGGAAAGATGTCTGGTTCCATAGACTTACATTAAAAGTAAAGCGGGTTTTTTTCCTTCTCCTGTAGTTACCATTTTGGAGATACAAGGTTTTGTTCCGACAACCGCGGTATATTGAATGTATTTAATCTGATTATTTTACTACTCGTGTAGCCACTTTCACGTCTGCTTGAGTCTTTATTTCACAGAAGTAGCAATGCGTTTAGCCCATTCTACCAACTGATCAGCACATACAAACAGCTCAGGATGGAGCTTGTGGACCCGGAGTTCCTAATATGGGCACACGAGCATGGCGCCCACTACAAAATGACGACACGACTGCAGTGGGCTATGGCGCTCAACGAATCCCGACGTCACTGGTTACGAGAAAAACAGCAGCCCACCCAAAAAACTTGGAGACTTTCAAAATTTACTTACGCCTTCAAGACGTGTCACCAGAAGGGGCTTCCTCAGATTTACACCAGGAGATCCTGCTGCAGAGACCATTGCAGCAGCGCTGTAACAGCCCTGTCGACACGTTTACAACGGGTGTAGTGAGCGATGTCACTTTAACACACACACACACACACACGCACACACTCACACACACACACACACACACACACGAGAATCAGCGTGTATGAAGCGCTGTGCTCGTACTGACTGTATTCATTGCCTCAGTAATCCTCCCGGCCAGCGCTAATTTGCTGTGATACTTAAGAAGGTGAGGACAGAAACGGAGACTCTGTTGAAAGAGTTTGGTTTAAAAGACCTTCACTCAGCTCTCTGGCCTCTTTCTCTCGGGAAAATTCACTAGTCAAGCGGGCTGTGGAGAGCAGGCGTGTCAGAGTGAGTCGAGCGTTCATACTTAGACATGTGAGTGTGACTCTAACAGAACGGAACTGGCAGGAATTAGCAGCCCAACACAAACGCGTAGAACTGCTCCATCACCATCACTGAGGCGGCTAAAAGACGCTAGTTTGTCGCGGATTTTATACCCTTTTCTTCCAGTTTCCTACAACTGAGGCCTTTAGCTGACAGCAAGTCAAATACAAAAGCTCTGGCGCCCTCCTGTGGCTGTTCTGTGGCGCTGCAGCACTAGAACTCATCCATTTTCAGAGAAATGACAAAGTTTTTGCTTTGGAACAAATTTAGAGAAACACAACAGCATTTATGTGTTGATGCAGTAGATGCGCAGACTTGTTATATTTCTACCCAATTTGTGCAGTTGCCAAAAACGATACATTCAATACCATCACAGAAATAATACAGAGGTGTGTGTGTGTGTGTGTATATATATATATATATATATATATATATATATATATATATATATATATACACATACACACACACATATGACAGGTATATATACATATATACCTGTCAATCCGTATTCGTTTTTAGTGAGAAGGCTTTCTTTTTTTTTAGTTTTTTAGACAAGTACCGTTCTCCTGGCAACTGCCAAACCCAGACCCATTCATCGGATTTCCAGATGGAGAAGTGTGATTCATCACTCCAGAGAACACGTCTCCACTGCTCTAGAGTCCAGTGGCGGCACTTTACACCACTGCATTCAACACTTCGCATTGCGCTTGGTGATGTAAGGCTTGGATGCAGCTGCTCGGCCATGGAAACCCATTCCATGAAGCTCTCTACGCTGTTCTTGAGCTGATCTGAAGACCACATAAGGTTCGGAGGTCTGTAGCGATTGACTCTGCAGAAAGTTGGTGACCTCTGTGCACTATGCGCCTCAGCATCCACTGACCCTGCTGTGCCATTTTACGTGGCCGACCACTTCCTGGCTGAGTTGCTGTCGTTCCCAATCGCTTCCGCTTTGTTATGATACCACTGACAGTTGACTGTGGAATATTAAGTAGTGAGGAAATTTCATGACTGGACTTGTTGCACAGGTGGCGTCCAATCACAGTACAGAGTGACCCATTCTTTGACTAATGTTTATAGAAGCAGTCTGCAGGCCTAGGTACTTGGTTTTATACACATGTGGCCATGGAAGTGATTGGAACACCTGAAATCAATTAATTGGATGGGTGAGTGAATATGTTTGGCAGTACAGTGTACATGAGCTTGCTGGACACCCTGTCCCAAAGTCATTAGACATTACTGCCCAAAGCAGTAGTATGAATTTGGCACCCTCCTTTGCAGCTATAACAGCCTGTAATCTTTTCAGAAAGCTTTCTACAAGATTTTGGAGTGTGTCTGTAGGAACTCGTGCCCTTTCAGTCAAAAGAGCATTTGTGAGGCCAGGCACTGATGTAGAAGGCCTGGCTCGCAATCAACATATCAATTCATCCCAAAGGTGTTCAGTGATGTTGTGGCCAGGGCTCTGTGGAGGCCACTTTGGTTACTCCATGGCAAACTTGCCAAGCGATGTCTTTATGGAGCTCGCTTTGTGTACAGGGCTACAGTCATGCTGGAACAGGAAAAGACTTTCCCCAAACTGCCACAAAGTTGGAAGCATATAATTGTCTAAAATCTCTTAGTGTGCTGCAGCATTAACATTACCTTTCTCTGGCTATTGGGCTGAGCCCAAACCCTGAAAAACAGCCCCAGATCATTATCCCTCCTCCACCAAACTTTGCTGTCAGATTGCCAGATAGTTACAAGTGATTCAACACTCCAGAGAACACATTTCCACTGCTCCAGAGTGAAGTGGTGATGTGCTCTACACCACTCCAGCCAATGCTTGGCATTGTGCATAATGATTTTAGCTTGCATGCAGCTGCTTAGCCTTGCAAACCTATTTTAACTGTTGCACAGTTATTGTGCTCATTTTTCTTCAGAGGCAGTTTGTATGTATGTATGTAAACATGTATGTATACCATGGCCTTGTCAGCTGCTGCAGCTGCAATGCTTGCATAACACAACAGAGTGTTATGCCAAGTTTTGTCTGGGCTCGACAAAACCTTGAACTCAGTGATTAGGATGGATGGACATCCACTTTTGGCCATATAGTGTATTTAGCTCAACACAAAAAGTAAAGGTACCAAAAAAGCAATGCAAAAAAACCCCAAACACTTTTGGTCCCCCAAAGAACTTTCATAAGAGTGGTTTTCGGTTACATGTTTAACAATAGTTCTTTAGGAAACCAGCAGTAGTTTTTGTATGACATCACTCCAAGGAACCCTTTGTGTAACTGTTGGAATTGGAACCGTGGGAATGGGTTTGCTTGATAAACATCCTCAAATTCCAGGTGATATAATATTGTCTGGATCCATAATCCACTGCTGTGCAATCAGCCTTCATTCTTAAGGGATTCATTTTCCAGATTCAGGGCCTGATTGAAAAAAACTAAGTGGAGATTCAAACAGGGATTCAAACGCATTTGGTAAATGCCTCCCAGTTGCACAACTAGCTGGTTGTAACATGACCACAGCATTGGCCATGCTTGCTAAATCAAGCCTGTACCATAATCCCCTGGAAAACATACACTGTATGCTGTTTGGAAATCAGCAGTCCTGAAGGGGAATTCCAGAAAGTTTTCAAAATTCCTGCAAAATTCAATCTTTGAGATGTAAACAGTCATTCAGAGTGGATAAATGTGAAATGCTTCACTGTTAGGAAACTTACCAGCTTGGATTGCTTTACAGTAGTGGTGACAGAAACACAAGAGATCACAATGTCTATCACATAAATAGAAATATTTAATTTACTATTTAAAACCACCAATGCATGTACATGTCTTCTGAGTAATGTGTGTCCCAAAAAATGACATAATTTCATAGTCTAATAACATGGCTCATTCTCCCTCAAATGATCTCAAACCTTAACAAAATGTGTAAAAACTAACCAAGCTTAATGTTTGTTTGTTTTTTTTTCAGGTTGAAGAATGGCAGTCACTAGAAATTAAATGGCATTTTGTATGTTATAATATGCTCGAACACAGTTAAACAATACGGTGCAGTGTGCATTTTCGAGAAAATTCAATAAAAATGCACCAATTGGAAAGCAGATTTGGACACTTCACGAAAAATTCAAAGAGGAAGTCTGTCTGTGCAAGGCAAAGGGATCTGGACGACCACCAGTATCGGAAGATATCGTCAATTAGGTTTAAGAAACATCTGTGAAGCCCCAGAAAGTCTGTAAGAAGAGCATCTCTGGAAACCCATGTTTGGCAGGAGCTGGACTACCGACATTACGTGTGTTGTGTCACAGGCGCTGCGTATATTGGACATTAGTGAAGCTTTGTAAAATCGGTTATCCCTCTGAATTTCTTATTCGAATTTTGATAAATACAGCTTGTATTGTTCAAAATGAAGCCCATTTCATTTTCTTTGCCTATGACAAAGTAATTACTCAGATATTCACATCTCAAATTATGTCAATTTTTTGGGACACCCTGTAAATAATAGTAGTGCAGTCTAATGCACACATTTTGGTAGGGTTATTTTTTTATTTATTTATTTATTTATTTATTTATTTTTTTTAGTGACGATAAGTCACTTTAGTGACACATCCACTACAGAGAACACGCTTCTGTACAATTTAATGTACAATTACTGGATTTATCATATTGGGGGAAAAACACAAAATGGGCTGTGCAAATGTTTCATTTCACCAGGGGTTTTCAAATGTCTACATAAAACTGTAAATCTTAAGTTTTCATTTAGGCCTACTTTGCCCTACTATGTCCTGCATGTATCTCTTCACCATGAATGGATTTTAAATGCAGTAGAGGCCAAAGCCTCAAATCAAAACGATCATAAAGCAGGCATTAGGAAGTGATTTCATGTAATAAATTTCTGTGATGTAGCTTTTAGAGGAAGTAACAGCTTCTGGCATCAGTTTCTTATCGCCAACCTTGACTGAGTGAGACTGAACAATTGTCAGTGGTACATTTCACATCAAAGCACACTGGATAACTTTGTTTGCATGTTAAATCTGCACTAGCTAAGCTTTGAGTATGTGGAGACCTCTTTGATGGAGATGTGTAATTGCACACAACATGCGGAAGAACATTTTGTAAAGTCGGTTGTGCTTTGGACCACCATGAGTGGATGAAGTCTTATTACAAAGTGGCACCAGACCTAAGGACATTCTTTGAACACAGAATGAAATTACTTCTGCATCATCCAGCTGGACAGTGATGAAAGTCTTCCTCAAGTCTGCATACACATAAAAATTAACCAGAAAATCAGGCATTGGCAGGCCTTTCCAGTTCCCTGACCTAAAACCCACTGAGAAACTGTGTGGTGACCAAGCAATTGCTGTAATTTTGGAGACCAAGCAATTGCTGTAATTTTACAGTACTTACGATAACATTGTTTTCTAAATTACAGGATGATATTCTGCTATAAATTCTAGGAGCTGACATTCATGTGTCACAGTTCTTTTAAAAATGTATCCCAGGATTCCCAGAAATCTCTAGCTGCCAGAAACTCAATTCATACTTTGCAGAGATATTTCGAGAACTGCAAAGTATGAAGGATATAGACATACTCCACATGGAGAAATGGTCTCAGATTGCTTTTATTATCCCACCTCATCAAAGACCATGTTTATTGAATTATATTGTTTTGTTTTTACCCTTTTCTTATTTGTCTGCTGAATTTTTGTCCACTAACCACCCAGCAGTTTTCTAGATATCAATAGCAAATTCCAGAATGTATGGTCTCATTGTGAGAGGTACACTTGTATACAGCATAGCAACCTTTCAAATGCATTTTTCCCATAGGAACGAATTTTGGAATGCTAAAAAAGTTATGATGCAAAAGTTTGCAAACCAGCCACTAGCAACACCAAGAAATGCCATAACCACCACCTAACAGCATCCTAACAATCTCAAACACCTAAGCAACCACCTAAGATACCAAAACAACAGCTTAGTCACACTTTAGCAAACAACAGGAATAGCATAGCAACTGCCTAGCAACATCCTAGCAACAACCCGAAACACTACACCCCTGCCTAGTAAACACCCAACAACCACCTTGGAAACTTAGGCAAGCACTTAGCAATTCCCTAGCAATCACCTGGAATACCAGAGCAACGACCAAGCAATACCATAGCAATAACCCAGCAACCACTTAACCACTTGAAATACCACCGCAACCATCTAACACCCTAACAATACCAGGGAGTTGCTTAAGCTGTGCAATCACTTTGGGTTTTCTTCAGGAAATAGGGTTTTGTTTTACAGATCAATGACACATGACACTCCTCATGTTTGTACAAGTTTTAGGCCTTTTGCATTTTACTACAGTATATCGCTGTTGGAAACCTTGTATCTCCATTTACATTTTTCAGTTTTTGGCATAATTTGAAAATGCCTTTTACATTGTATGGAAATTTCATGATGAATAGACTAAAAGAAATGTTCCAAAATTATGTAGACAAAAAGTCTGGTTCCATTGACTTATATAAAAAGTGCATTTTTTCCATCTCTTGTAAAATTACCATTTTGGAGATACAAGGTTTTCTTTCGACAAGAGTGAAATACATGTTGTGTAACACCTTGTTTTCTGTCTGCTTTTTCTTTTTGGAAGTTAGTCTTCATATCCTGTTCCCTGTTTATCTTCTGCTCTTATTATTTGTGCTTGTTTCTTGCAACACATTACAACTGTAGATGGATACTGAGACAAAGACAGCTCAAAGGAGAGAAATATTACAGAATAGAGAGGACGTATTCAGTATTGATGGGTGTTATTATTGGACTGATATCAAAGAAATGCTGTATCAAATACTGGACACTCACTTTGTATTATTGGTATCAGCCAATAATCAGTTTCAGTATCGGTACTGGAAAGGAAGTAGTGTTGTTTCCAATGTATGACTGGAAAGAGAATTTCCAGTGTATGACTGCATTCTGCTCTGCTTCAACCATAAGATAACAGTTCTTTATGAAGCCTTCTCTTTTTATGTGCATCTTATTTTAGACTTTGTTATAATAATTTATCCAACAAATAATCCACTATTCCTCTTCTTAGCCCTTGTACCCTTGTGTTCATAAGCTTTCTGGGTCTCATTTGAATGATCATATCGATATAATGTAACGGCTGCACATGGACAGGAATAAAAGGTAAACAAAAACACATGAGGAGACTGAGAGGGGCCAATTGTGACAGATCCCCCCACCAAGCACGCCAAAACAAAAAACACTAAACAGACCCCAAGGACCCAAAAATTGACAGAATTAAACAAGGACAGAACACAGAACATGAGGAACAGAAGACGGAACAGGCACAGGAAATAGGGCAGACACAGGAATAGAGATAGGAAAGCACAGCAATAGAAACGGGAGCCGAGACCAAAGGCACAGAAGCAGAAACCGAAGCAAAAATGGGAACAGGAGCAGTAACACGAACCGGAACGGGAGCAGGAATGGGCACAGAAGCAGAAACCGAAGCAAAAATGGGAACAGGAGCAGGAACGGGCACAGAAGCAGGAACGGGCACAGAAGCAGGAACGGGCACAGAAGCAGGAACGGGCACAGAAGCAGGAACGGGCACAGAAGCAGGGTGCTACAGGGTGCAGCCACAGGATCAGGAATGCTGCGGGGTGCGGCCACAGAATCAGGAACTTGGGCTGGGGACAGCTACTCCAACCTGGAGGAACACACAGACACAGGACCCTCTGTGGCTGCTCCCAAGGGTCACTTGAGCTACTATAGTAAGGGTTATCTGTATGCTCCTTCGGGCTCACCTCAACTTGCACTGCAGGTCGCTCCTCCCTGCAGCGTTGCTCAAGCCGGGTGGACCCAAGGTGCTTACCTGAGCTCTCATAGTCCAAACCAAAGACGGGTTTGGTCCTTCACCTTCCTACAGGATCGACGAGATGCTCGTGTACCCTCAGCGCCAGGGGATTTGCGGTCTCCAGTTTGGTGCCGTTGGGACATGTCTAACTTGGGCTGCTTAGAAACAACCAGAGTTTCGTCCAAATTGAACAACCACATACCGGAGTCTCGCTTCCTTGCTGCGTCCTTTGGTGGCTGCTCTTTCTGTAACGGCTAGGAGCATTGAGGCAGACGCATGTGTGGAGACAAGTGAGATTTATTAAGTGCAAGTCCAAAATCAGGGTCAGAACAGTCCATGGTCAGAGAGCCAACACATTGATCAGAAGGGACAGCAGAAGGGATAAAGAACACAGAAATCCAAATACTTATCAAAACACTTCGAACAGAACAAGCAAAACATCCAACACAAGCATATCCAACAAATCAAAGACCAGCAACCAGACAGGAGAAAATACAGGGTTTAAATACATGAGGGTAAACGAGGGACAGATGGAAACACAGGTGGAGACAATCGGGGTGGAATCACGAAACAAGAGAGCAGGACTGACAACCAAACAAGGAAGCACATAGACAGGACTAAAAGGTAAACAAAGCACATGAGTAGACTGGGAGGGGCCAATCATGACACATAATTTGCTTTCTCTCTAAGCCATGATGTCATATGCCATACACTGCCTCATTGTGACTATTTCCTTGGCCAGTTCTGATGTAAAAGCAATGTGGGTACTCATGTCAGAGCAAGAAGAAAGGCCTACAAATTGTTCTTTCAGAAACACAAGAGTCGGGATTCATAAAACCGCTGGTAAGTTTGCTAACCATTAATGTCCACTACCTGAGGAATTCTACTGCTGTGGGCACATTTCATGTCTGTGAATTTTATCTTTGATGCACTTCCATCAATATACAGTACTGTGGAAAAGTTAGAGACCACAATTCCTTATTTAATTTTCTTTCAAGAAGTACATGTTTATTTTGGGGGGATATTTCTGAGGAGATTAGATAAGAAACAGTCCACTTGCATGAGGAAGGGAAAATTCAAAAAGGAAAAATTTTCCAACTTTCCAAAAAAGGAGCTTAAAAAATCATTAAGATATAGAAAATTAGATGTAGATGTTTAGAGAAAACGGGACTCGCAGCAACTGTGCAAGACCTAGTAGTCTACCAAAGCTGTCACTATCAGATAAACAGCACTTAAAGCTTACACCTTTGAGAGAGAAGAGAAAATCAAGCTCAACTGTGGCTTCAGATCTATAAAAATCCACAGGTGTTCATGTCCATCCTTCCACTGTGAGAAAACAACTCAACACTGCATGTCTGAAAGGATGTGTAGCTGTCAAAAAGCTTTTACTAAGGAAAGGAAAGAAGAAGAAAAAATAACTGGACATCTGAGATGTGGAGTAAGATTTGAAGGACAGATGAGTCTAAATATAAAAAAATATATTAAAAAAAATTTCATATTATATAATAATGGTTGTTTTGACTAGAAATGAAATTGAAATATCTTGCATTGCACACTGAGAGACAAAGAAAGAACAGGACATGACCTCAAGTCCACTATCTTACCTTTACTGCGCAACATAGTGGATTTTAGGCCTACACTCCACACTGAAGCATAGAGCTAGATAGCATTGCTATCAACATTTCCATGAACATTAAAGAGTGGTTTAATTCAACAAATTTCATGAAATCAGTGGTACTGGAGTACCATTGTCCATTACTTAATTAATCTACTCCTCACCCAGACTTTTTTAACAGCTATTTGGAAAGAAAAGAGAGGGCACACCTTCAAGTCCTTGAATGCAGGAATTCCAAATTGGCCTTTTTATAAACTTTTTTTAAAACAGGTAACAGGGATAATGATTTTTCTGAAAACACAAACTATTTCACAATTTTATGTAATATATTCTTATACTTGTTATCAGCACCCTGCAATGGACTGGCGACCTGTCCAGGGTGTATCCTGCCTTCTGCCTGATGACGCTGGGATAGGCTCCAGCACCCCCTGAGGGAGAAAATGTGTGTGTGTGTGGATTATCAGCAGACTCACTCTAATGTTTTGTAGGCAATGGACTTCACAAAATCACACAAAGGTTTTAAGTGATAACCTCTCATTAAAAAAAAAAGCTGAGCCCTTTAAAATCTTTAGTGGGCCCCTCATATACACACTGGCACAATGGTAAACATATGACTCATAGAAAGATCCAGTTTCCTAACAACATACCTCACCTGTTAGACTCCATCCTCACTACACAGACAGCTGGGGGTTTGTTTGTCATTCTCTTATTCATAATGCAGCTCATCCATGGTACCAGTTTTCAAATGGATTGTTCACAACCTGCAACGTCATATATGTATTATTTATGACTCTAAAATCTTAAATAAGCAGTCTAACGTGAACATGTAGGGTAATAGTAGATGCCAGTGGGTGGAGTGACCTTGAAAGTATCAGCTTATTTGAGACAGTGAGTGAATAGTGAGTGAATAAACAAATTATATCTTGTTTCTTGAATGAAAATATTTATTTATTTATTTATTCGGGGGGGGGCACTCTTTTTGGCACTGGGGTCCATAAACTCCCAGTTATGCCAATAAGTCATATAACGTGCAAATGCATAATCATGTATTAAGATACTTGTTATAGTGATAAAAATGGCTCAAAGACTTATTGATAGAAAATTTCACCTAAATTACAACAGTCCTGTCAAGACAATGATGTTTCAAAAGAAACTCAACGAAGGGAATCTCCAAAGAACATGGTAAACTTTGATCTGTATTTGCTCCTCCCAAATGACATGTATTTGAGAGACCCAGAGGATCATGTTGCAAGTCCAACAAAGCAGCTGTCAATCAGGCCACCAGACATCTGTCACCCCTGATCATTAGTTATGAATTATCCTGATGATGTTACTCTGGTGTGCCTGCCCCATCAGTCATAATTAACCATTTCTGCATACTTAAAGCCTCATTAGGGTTAATTTTAGCCCTGGGACTGAGGAGCTGTCTGTATTGTCTTAGGGTCAGATTAAATGTTAATCCAGCGATGCTGTCACAGCCAGGTTGCGATCACAGCTAAAGGTTAGGGGAAGGGGTGAAGGAGGCGAGGAGGTTAATGACTGTTTGCAGATCGGATGTACACCAAGTATATGGGCCCCAAGGTTGAGGCTAAGGTTAGAACTGCGGCAATACGTGATAGCCGGGGGATAAACACTCCGGTAAAAACGGCAAAGCGTCGCCATTGGATCATTTCACTGGCATTAGAGACACTTAACGTGAAGGGGAAAAGGGAACTGACACCATGCCTCCCGGTTTCGCTTCGTCCGCCGAGATCCCTCTCCCTTTACCTTTCTCACTCCATCACTGTGATAGCTGAGTCTGATAAGCGGTCTCTTGTGACTCTGTTACCATGATCCAGTTCAGGTGTGGAGCTACATGCTGCATGGGAGAGAGAGGGGGAGGCAACAATAGCACACAAAGACTGGAACACAGCCCACAATACACCACAACTAAAGCTGCATGTGTCATCATTTAGTCCTTGTTAACGCCCTTTCAGAAGTTTGTCAAGCCAGAGCTTAGCATGGTTTAATTGTGGCTATTAGAGCTAGGCCTTCCGTTCAAACTCTGGTCAAAAAGCAAGAAAAAAACCTATGGGGTTTCTAATATTTCGTGAGCACTAAGCTAACACAGATGCAAATGAACATTATTTGACTGTTCTACATTAAAAAGGGACATTTAAAGCTTGACACTGCCACTTTTAGCAGGCATTGACATTTTACCTTGTAAATACCATGTAGCAAAGAGCCCTGCCATAGAACTATCACCACTGTTTACCATCTCTAATAACTGAAACTGGTTAGACTACTGCTTGCATTGGCATGTCTTGCCTATCTGTGACTTCCAAAAGGTGTGGAGTAACTTTTATTTTTTCACAAAATTGACCACATTCTTTATAAATCAAAATGGCATTCGTAGCTCATCTAACATTTAAGGCCTTCGGTTCAGCTCCTGATGGTGTATTTAATGAGAAAACCAGCTCTCAGAGAGAATAAAAGAATTCAGATCTTTATACAGTCTGCCATTATTAGGCTCAAAGGCCCAACGTCAGGGGTTTTTAAGCCAACCAAGAATATACACATCTTAACCTGGGGTATATAAAATCTTCAGCCGCTTCACTTATATGCAGTTTGCAACTGCAAATGTGCATTAATGCGATTGCTGAAAGTGCCCCCTTGTGGAGAGAAAAGTTGCCTGTTAACCCTCAGTGAGTGAGCGTGAGTTAAACACGACCTTTCTGAGGTGCTTCATGTGTATAGTTTTAGTTCGAGAAAGAGTTTTGGCTGTTTGGCAGAGAATGGTCATTTTTGAAAACATATTTTGTAATTTGAAACTAAATTTCATGCAGATTTACTGTAAAAGCAATCAAGGATATAACTCTGATTATTCTTAAACTAGGTTTCATTTTTGTGCAGCAGGATTAATTGATAAATACGAGTTTCATCAAATCAAACAAAATTTACAAACATGTATTTTTTAGCTCTTAAATAGTATTAGACTTACTCTGAAGGCCCTGAGGATTCCCACTGTAGGTCAGTCAGATTATAGGTAAATGTAACTGACTCACATAACTGTTACCTTTATACCCACGCTAATGCATTCATATATAACAAACACCAGGCCTCAAAACTCAATCAGTCACTAAATGACTCCTCTTAGACGAATACTCCAGCTGCATCGGTAATCATCAAGTTGATTACCACAGACAGTCATTTTGCTGTACAGAAAGCCTGTTGACTCAAAACACAGAATGCTCTGTTCTCTAACTGAGCGCTGGGTAACACATTAAAGCCATTGTCTGGTAATCAGCTATGTGCTTCAGATGTTGAAGATGGAGATTAGGTTGATAAACACCGGAGTATTCCTGTAAAAGCATGCCACTGGAATGAAATGTTTCCAATAATGCACACTGCCAAAAAAGCTGCCAGCATGCTGTGGAATGACCGCAACAAAATAGTACCAGGCCATACACATATAGGCTGCATTAACGCTGTTAAATATGAAAATCATGTGCAGATGTGAGATTATACATAGAAGACAGAAACTGAGAGATTATGTGATATTACATACATATACAGAAACATGATCATTCATGTATGGTACACATTAAATCATGTTTCTCTTTATTATTTTCAAACTCAGTTATGTAAGCAATTGTAGCTTCTAACTATATTTAGAAGATTTCTACTTTGAAATCTTGCACTTTTACCCAGCTACATTTCCAACAGCAAAACTTCTTTTCTACTCATTACAATTCTCAAATTTTTCTGTTGCCAGTTTTTGGTTACTGTGTATTTTGATTTTGATTTCACAGAATGTAAAACTAAACTGTCCACAAATGTGCTAATATGTCTGCATCACACACAGGAAAAGGTTAGGACCAAGTGGAAACTTGTGACCAGTGTAAAAAAAAAGAAGTTTGAACTGATTTTATATTTTACTTATCTATATTTCCCATTTTAATTGAGTACATTTTTGACACAGTAGCCATACTTTCAAAAGAGTATAGCTTTTCATTCTATGCTTTTCCGCCTGAATGACCGTGTTAATGAAAATTTGTACTTCTAAAAAATATCGATTATTGCTACATTTCAGTGTTCCAGTGTTAAAATTTTTGGGTTTCACTTTATCTGGATAGCCCCCAGTATGTAATCTACAAATGTTCAAAATTTAAACATACTATCCAAGAAACTCAGCTGAGGATAACACTTTATCCATCCACTGTAGATGTTTGTCTGTCTGTCTGTCTGTCTGATCAGTCTTAACTAACATTCAACTAAATATGTTTTCAGTGCTACTGAACTCAAACTTGAGAGTGCTGGTTGTGGTCATTGGTTGAAAAATGAGGTTGAATTCCTAAAATGGCATCTGTTTACAAAGGAAGTCCCACTTTTCAGTAAAAAAAAAAGACAGTCAACTTGCCAGTAAAGCTGCAAGTGGGAAAAGCCCCCTCAGTTGTGGAGATCTGCGCAGTAGTAGTAGCCAGAACATCAAAAATAGTTTGTAACACTTGGTTCAAGTAACACAAAAATTCTGTTTTTGAGCCAAGTGCTACAAACGATTCATGATGCTTTTATCAGATTTTAGTGCAAATGTCTCCCCGTTCAAAGAGATAGTAATCTGGTTTTGAATGATTAGAATGAACTGCCCAGCGTTGATAAAATAGCCGCCGAATGGACAGATCTGATCCTAACCCTAAATGTAACCCAACCCTCAAACTGAACCCTAAACTTATACCCATTCCTAAACCCAAACCTTTACCCTAGTGGTGTTGATAATGAAGTAGATATCACCAAAACGTTAGTTCATAATTTGACACAATTTCTATATGATCCCAAAAAAATTGCAACATAGGACACACTATAGGTCCAAACTAATAGAGATACTCCTTCTTATGAGTGAATTCAGCTACTTTAAGGTGCACTCTTTGCTGACACAGGCGTTCAATCACACACACAGCTTGTATAATCTCCATTAAAAAGCATTGATAATAGAATGGGATGCTATTGATAAGCTGCACTTGAGCCTATGGACACCATGCTCAATGATATCATCAGCTAGAAGGCTATAAAGCCTGCTAGCATTGGGCTGTCATCCAACATCAGTACTTGACCTCACTAATGCTCCTGTGGCTGAATGCAATCAAATCTTCACAGTGTGAAGAGTAGAGGCTGTTACTGCAGCAAAAGAAGACAAACTTCCTAGTAATATTCTTGGTTTGATGAGAAGGTACAAAGTGGACTGTATGGCATCTTCAGTTTCTCATTGAATATTGTGCTCACTAACAAGCAATAGGCTCTTAGAAGAGTTTGCGCTCCAGGCCTATTTCTATTAGCTTTTATGGCCTTTAATGATACAAATACTCAAAAAATCACTACCATTGTAGGATAGATAAATGTTTGTTGTGCATTTGTGGTTGTAATTGCACAAAGCATGTGTTTATGTTCTGGAAAGCCTGAATGTTTTGTGCATGCGTATCTTGTTTGTGATCTGTGTTGGAATGTGGCTGTGTTATCTTGTACCTCCTCCCTCGTTGCCACTCTTCATGTCTGTCGTCATGTTGACAGGAGAGCTGCATGTCATGAGTGAGGCACAGACAGCGATGGTAGTCCTGTGCGTGAGGTAAACTGAGGTGTCTGTCAGGCCTGGTCCAGACAGCCTGGCCAGATAACGGTGACAGGGATCAGTGCGGTTCCTGGCGTAGCGCGGTCAAACGACACCGCCACGTCAAACCTGCTACGACAGGCCTGGCAATGGCCAAGTGGCAACTGACGCACAAGACCTGGACCTTATGGGAGGGTGTACAAGACAACACATCCACACAGCAGCACATACACATCACAAACACACAAGAGGCATGCAGTCATGTGCAAAGGTCTAAACACCCCCAGGCAAATGACATGTTTTGTAAAAATATGTTAGCTCAGCCTCTACAGGGAACAAAGTAAAATATGGTGTTTATTTGATCATTTTAGTGCACAGCAGTTTCTATATCTTTGCAGAGTTCATATTTAACATAATGGAAAAATACATAAAATCTAAAATGTGGCATACCTTAAGCACAGGCCATGTTTTGTTTTGTTTTGTTTTTTTTCAGAAAATAAATTATGCATTACTCTCTAAAGAACATGTCAACTTATTTTAACTTATAAAGTCAACACAGTTTTGTATTGCAATTCACTTACTGCAGATAAGAATTGCAGTGTTTATAATTTGTGTTGTGTTAAATGATGTGACATATGATGGGTTGATGAAATACATCACGGCTACATTACTTGGTCCTTTGTACCTACGCTCTGTAACGCCTGGGAGCGATGAGGCGGATGCAAGTGTGGAGAAAAGCAAGATTTAATATGGGCAAATCCAGGGTCATGGTCGATACAATCCAGGGTCATAGAGCCAACACGTAGAGATCGATGGGCAGACATACTTCAAAGAACAAACAAATATCCAACACAATCAAACATTAAACAGTCAGCACAAAGACCGGCATACACAAAGGCCTGCCACCACACAGGGGAAAACACAGGGCTGAAATACAACAGGGCTAACAAGGGAAAACAGGACACAGGTTGAAACATAGGTGGGAACAATCAGGGGCGGAGTCACAAAACAAGGGGCCAGACTGGAAACCAAAACAAAAAGCATGTGGACTAGACCAAAACACAACAGGAACACATAGACAGGGCTGGGGGGGCGGCAATCGTGACACACTTTGTAGCTCTACAATTACAGACTGGAGTCCATCTGCACTGTTAAAAATAAAGGTGGCAGAAAAGGTTCTTGGCACAGTGCCACAGAAGCAACAATTTGGTTTTCATCTTATATTGAAAGTTTTACAGTGAGCTTTATAGTGAACAAATTTACATTGTGTTGATGTTGATATCGAAAGCATGTAACTAATAAAAGTAACGTTACCTACTAGTCACCTCCAAATAACTAGCTTAGCTATCTAAATAGTATGATGATAGTATGACACAGAGGTTCCACTTTATTTTGACACAATCTTCTGTGTGAGCCATTGTGGTGCCTCCCTATAAACCAGCAAATCGGAGCAGAGCTCATGAAATTATACATGAGCCCACCAAAAAAGCAAAACAGCTCATTTTAGTCTAGGGCCCAATCATAGGGATGTAAATGGGTTGTAAACCACATCTGGGCTTTTTTCACCAGCTCTGATCCACCAAGGCATGGATTCAGCAAGACCTTTGAAGGTGCCCTGTGGTATCTGATGTTAGCAGCAGATCCTTTAAGTCCTGTATGATGCGACATGGAACCACCACAGATAGTTGTCCCAGGACTCCCCACAGATGCTAGATCAGATTGAGATTTGGAGGCCAAGACAAATAACTTGAACCCTTCATCACGTTCCACAAACCATTCCTGAACAATGGCTCATATTTATGAAATTTCTTAGACTAATAATACTATGTTTACTAATATGGATGTTTTTTTATATATCGCTGCTGTCATAACAAAACCTCCTATGATTTTTCAGTTTTGGCATATTTTGAAAATGCCTGTTGACTTTTACATTGTATGTAAATTTTATCATGAATGGCCCAAAATGACTTGGAAAAATATCTGGTTCCATTGACTTACATTAAAGTAAAGTAGTTTTTTTTTCTTCTCCTGTAAAGTTGTCATTTTGGAGCTGTGAGGTTTTCTTCTGACTGCACTATGGTTTTTATATAACATTGAATAAAATTCCTGGTGGGACCTGTTCTTAGATCAGTGCACTTTATCTGAGATTTGGACCAATGTGTGGAGTGTGGCCTGCTGAAAGAGGTGCTATGGGGTAAACCACTGCCATTGTGTACCAGGATCAGCAGAACATTGCCCAGAGCATCCACCGGCTGGTCTTCTTCCCACAGAGCATTCCCATTGAAGGCACTGTCAATGGTGGACAGGGGTAAGCCTGGGCACTCTGACAGGTCTGCGACTACACAGCCCCATTTGTAGCAGGCTGCTACAATGCTCTGTGTTTTGGAGCACATTCCTCCCATAATTATCATTAAAACATTCTTGTGACTTGTGCCACAGTAGCCCTTCTGTCAGTTCAGACCAGAAGGGATAGCTGTTGCTTTTGTGCATCTGTGAGCCAGTTTGTTGCCAGGTCATGGTTTGTTCCTCCCCATTTCACAGTCGGTCGATACTCACCACTGCTGACAAGAAGCCAGAAGCACCTCACCAGCCTTGCTGTTTTGAAGACTCTGTTGTCTGACCCTGTCAAAGTAAATCAGGTCTTGACATCTACCCATTTCTTCCACATCTAACACATCGACTATGTCAGGTTACGATTCATTCACCATCTAATATATCCCAGACTTTGACATCAGTTTTCTGAGATAGTCCATGTTACTTATTTCATATGTGGTCATAATGTTTTGGCACACTATATATTTAACAAATTCTAATATATTTTAATTTAAGATGAATATAATTTTAAAAATCTATTTTAAAACAGTAGTTAGAAATGCTATCATAAGGACATATAGAAGATAAAAATATTGTATTTAATTTGCTGTAATTCCACAAACACATAGATTAGTTTTTCCACACTTTTGTCCATATACTCTTTGAATTTATTTAATGCATAACTTTCATAGGTATCATGTGTCTTCAAGTAAGATTTAAAAGACAGGTGATAATGATGCATTCTAAGATTTGGGGGCCACAGCATTGAATGACCATTCTTAGGTAACCCTACTAAACGCTACACTAGTTGTCGCCTCTTCCAGAAATGGCTTATAAAAAGAACAGAAGTATTTTCTTTGTAGGCTATATTTGCACAGCAAACAGTTGGTTCTGGGTCAGTTCTGAAATTTACCTACAATTTGTGTATTATGCATATATTACGAGTTTCATTCAGAGACAGCAAGCTCATAATAGATCAGTGCTGAAGACAGAAAGAGGGTAATTAATGGACGTTATTGCAGACTTCTGGTATTTGCCCAGGAGCCTAAGAATGATGTTAAAGGTATGACATGACAGGCAAGAATGAATAACTGCATGTGCGCACACGTTCACACACACACACAAATGCGGGCCCAACACCCACACACACACCAGTACATGCATTCGCAACACATAACTGTGTCATGTTGTCCTAGTCTGGCCATTGGACAGCCAAGGAACAGTGTCGCTTTTTTCAATCTCTCATGCATTTCCTAACATATGGGTATAGAGAACAGGTCTAGCCAGTCAGGCAGGATGTGAGTAACATCCAGGATGTGCTTTAGTGAGTTGATTGAACTTACTCACATACTCACAGTGAGTCCCCATGCAGTCTGCAGTCCTATTCTCATAGAGCATGAAAGCTGTTACAACCTTAGACAATTACACATGGGCAGAGTAAGAAGAGAGCTTTGTTTCAGGAATTTAGAAATGCTTTGTTCATATAAACAACATGAAACTATATTATTTATAATGAAATTATAAACTATACATGCTCTATGAATTGTAAAATATCCTCAGTCTTATTTCATTATTTATTTTGGGGTATTTTAGAAAACTCTGCGCTCCTCTTTTCTTAACTTCTGTTTGTGCTGCAAGTATTAATTATAGATAACTAGCGAGTAGACGGTTATCATGATTTACTATTACTAACTACCTTTTGTATATAACACTGCCCATGCATAGATGTATAAAGACTCTGGGGATTTTAAATTACTGAATAAGTGTGGAATATATGACATCCATCAAGGTTCAATTTTGGGCCCTAATTTGTTTTCCTTATATCCATCAAATACTATTACTGAAGTTTTTTTACCTTTGATATGCAGATGACACATAGTTGTATTTTCCACTGAAACAATCAAATAATCTCTGTTTGTCATACAGATGTCAAATTTTGCACTGCAAGAAACTTTCCCTCTCAATTAAAATAAATCCAATGTTATTTGGGTGTGCTGACAAAAGCATAGCTTCTTGGGTCCTTATTTGTCTCCTATTTCTTACTATTTGTACACTTTTACCTTTACTTTTTTCTTTAATATGTACGCTATATGGCTAAAAGTATGTGGAAATTCATGTATCCACTACAACCATTGCAAACAAGTGTAAAAAATCAAGCACATTGACTAGGAAAGTCAATAGACAGACATTGGTAGAATAGGTCGTACTGAAGAGCTCAATGTCTTTATACATGTCACTGTCATAGGATGCCGTATTTTTTATTATTTTTTTTGCCACAAGCCAGTTTGCGATATTTCTGCCATGCTAGATGTGCACCAGTAGATAAACTATAAGTGCTATTATTGTGAAATGGAAGCAAGTTCATCCACATAGTGGTAGGCCATGCAAACGGGACTGAAGTGCTGAGTACTGAAGTGTGTAACATAAAAATGGCCTGTTGAATCACTAGCTACAGAGTTCAAAACTGCATTTGGAAGCAGTATCAGCACAAGAACTTTGCGATGGGAACTTCATGAATTGGGTTTCCTTGGCTGAGCAGTTGCACACATGCCAAAAATCATCACGCACAATGATAAGCGTCAGCTGAACTAGTGTAAAGCTTGCCACCATTGGACTCTGGAGTAGTGGAAATGTGTTGCCTGGAGTGATCAATAATGATTCACTATCTGATAATCTGATTGGCGAATCTGGCCAGGAGAAAACTGCCACCTGGAATGCATACTGCCAACAAGAATGTTTGGTGGAGGAGGGATAATGCTCTGGGGCTGTTTTTCAGGGTTTCCCATGGTTCCAGTGAAGAGTAATGGTAATGTTAGCATTTTAGACAATCATAGGCTTTCAACTTTGTGGCAGCAGTTTGGGGAGGCCCTTTCTTGTTCTGGCATGACTGTGCTCTTGTGCGCAAGGCAGGGTCCATAAAGACATGGTTTGATGAACCACAGTGTGGAAGAACTCCAGTGGCCCGCAAAGAGAACTATAAGATTTTTCTTGCTGCTTCAAGGCTATGAAATAATTTACTTCTTTTACTTCATTTTATTGCAGGAGTGCCTTTGGGTGTTTTGTATACGTGACGTGCTGTACATCTGTTCACTCTATAGCATATATTGGTTTTCCATAGAGAAAACAACTGTTACCTGAATTTCATACCTTCAAAACATTGTATACAAGTCTAGGAAGAGCAGGTACTATGACCAGGCTAAACTTAATTAAGAGTTTGTAATCAATGTACTTTCTTAACACTGATGTAAAAACAAAATCCTTATTTTGATGGATATGAATGTTTTTTTCCTTGTCAATATTGCTCACAGTGGATATCAGAGTCAAAAATTCCATTCATCCAAGCCAGCTGATACATAACAATGTGAGTCCAGTCAAGATCAATGAGACATTTATTCTAATGAGAAAGATACATACGAACACTTACCAAAACAGGCTACAAAATAGGTGCCAAGAAAGAAGTGAAACATTCATATATTCAACACTGATAATATGGTTAATATTGCATGTATGGACAGCATCCACACTGTAACCATTCATCTTCTTCTGGATGTGGTTCCACTTTAAACAATGAAGAGTGTTTATTATAGTTTTTCTTCCATAATAGTTTCCTCTGATAGGACTTCGAAGCCACATTCTGTGATTTTACAGCCATTATGATCTTTTCTATTTCACTGATTATTAACAGTGATGTTGCACAAAGGCTGTACAGCTTCAAATGATGTAGTTTGCTATTACTGGCTGTTGTTTTTCCACATGTAAGGCTCTCTATGAGTTTGAAGGAACCTCAAATTCATAGAGAACTTTGCTGCAAATCAAGTGGCCTTATGTTTTAAAATCACAGAATATACCTTTAAACAGAACCTACCCATTTACCCTAAGGAGCCTCTACTTTGAACAATAACCACGATACTTCAGTGTTTTCCTGTTTATCTGGGGTAGATTATTTTAGGGCAGGGCAAACCTGTTCCTGGCATTGCTGAAAGTCTACCTGTTCATGTCTTCAGGGTATACAGTCTTAGAAATAAAGGTGCCAAAAGGGTTCTTTATGATGCAAAATCATAGAGGAACCTAATTTGCTTCCTTAAAGAAACGTTCAATGGATGGTTCTTGAAACCACTTTTGCAAAAGGCATGCAAGACTATGAAGAAGTTTAAAGAACCATATAATGTAAAGGTTTTTCCCAGAACCATACATCCAATCCACTTAGGAACCTTAAGGTTTTATATTGTATTCTAATGATAAACATGATTATGGGTCAACTAATTGATACCAAACTAGAGGGATCTCCTCAAGGAACTAGGCCTGTCACTGCAGATTACAGAAATAGGTGAAAGAATGAGCTCCCCTTCATTGTTCTCTCTTCTACTGCACAACCTGCCACATCCCCCTCTCGAACCCAAGTTACTCTTTCTTCTCTCCCTCCGTTGAGGCACCACCCTTGGCATCAGGCTTGACCTTAGGGGGCGGGCTGTCGAGGAAGAAGTCATTGCAGGCCACAGTCAGTGCCCCCATGAGGATAATAAACTCGGTGAAGTCTACCTCGCCGTCGTTGTTGGCGTCCAGGTCGTTCATCACTCGCTCCACTGCGTCTTTATCTTGTGCATTCTTTGAAGGATGAGAGATAAGAGTTAATGGAGCAGCTATGCACAGATATCAGTGTTGGGTTCTAAATGTAATCTGTATTTGGGAACTTTTCGGCTGCATCCAAAACCACATACCACCATACTATACTACACACTTTAAAAACATGGTTTCTCAAGTTAGAACCATGAGTTCTATATAGAACCCTTTCATGCTTACATGGTTCATTGCAAGGTGAAATCGTTCTTCAGATTGATGGAGAATATGTTATATGTGGATCTATATAGAACCAACATGAGTTCTCTGTTTTTTACAAGCTTGGCATCTTGACAATGGCAGAAGCCTTTTTCTTGCAATATAGAACCACTGTCAAAAGGTTCTGTATAGAACTATAAAGATCACATTCACTACCAGTCTGAAGAATTGTTAGAACTCATGGTTCTAAACAGAACCATTGTCTTTACTATGAATCCTTTGAAAAATCCTTTTTTATGTGTGTACTAATGAATGCATTTATAATGGTGGTGTGCTTTTATCAATTATGGTAATATGCAGTTTTAGATGTAGCTTAAGAAGGGAAATGAAAGACTGTTTGTGCAATGTGACAATATTTCCATAATATCAGCAGATCTATTAACCTGTGTCCCTCAATATGTTTTCACATTTGTGTTTTGTTCATTTGTTGTAATACATATCAGTGCGGTCACATAAACACATCACAGCTCCATTCTTTACCATTTTACATTATTACACCATTTGAAAATGACTGCTGCCCTTTATACTGAACATGTCCTACTGAATGGACCAATAGAAATGGTCCAAAATGACCTGAAATAAAACCTTGCTACTTTAACCTACATTATAATTAAAGGGGTTCAACAATGAAAGCTTCCAAAAACTCGATGGTTGAGTCATGAACAAATCCATTCAGAGTGTTTTGATGTGAAGTGGTTCATTATAGAGAAACTCTGATTTCTTTCCAGAGTGGTAATAGGAAGTGAAGGAGCTTTAAGAGGCATTAAGCTCTTCAGATCTCTGATTCCTCCTAGCAAGATGTACAAGTCCTGTCCTGGGGGGACGCTGCCCAGCACAGTTTGGTGATTTACCTGCTCAAACACACCTGATTACACTTGTCTGTCAATAGGCAGGTTTAGTGGGCGTGTTTGAATAGAGAAGCTTCCACACTTTGCTGGACACTGGCTTTGCTGGACCACAGTTGAGCACTTTCTCAACCCTGGTCCTGCACTTTTTAGTGTTTTCCCTGCTCCCAACTCACCTAATCCAACAAATCAGCTTCCTAACAGCCCATTATTGAGTTAATGTGACAGGATAAGCATGAAAATGTGCAGGGCAGTGGGCCTCCAAGACCAGGGCTGAGAAACACTGCTCTAGAACTTCTCTAGAATGGTGTATTTCATGTCAAACCACTCTGAATGAGTTTTATTCCCCATATATTAATCATTTAATTATTTAGATGTTTTTTCTTCTATAAAGGTTTTGTGCTGAAACACAAGGACGTAATAGCAGATGAAAGAATTAAAGTTCAAAATATGTCTAAGAAAGGTCTTCTGAATGGTTACACATGGGCTTTAGGTCTTCTCACCCCTAAATAGTTGCCCAGCTCCTCCGTCAGCAGTTCTCTCAGCTCCCCTCGGCTGAGTGTGTACTTGTCACCTTCCTTCCCCGAGTACTTGTGGAAGGTCTTGATGAGCATCTGCATGGCGCTCTCCAGGTTGGTGCTTGGTTCTTTGGACATGCTGCCGGAGGCATTCACAAAGGTCAGAGGTTAGATACACCGGTATATGGTGCGCCCTTCTCTAGCCCCAGCCGCATGTGTTACATGACTGGCATGGGCGGAGCTTTAGCTCTAGTAAAATGGCACAAACACAATGATTGGTTGGTGAGGGGCGTAAACAGAGTGGTATGATTATTAAAGTTTAAAGGACTAACCACAGTTTAAGGTCACCTAAAATGAACCAAGAGTTCCTCATAGCTTTACTTTTTTTTGAGAGAGAGAGGGAGAGAGGGAGAGAGGGAGAGGGAGAGAGGGAGAGAGGGAGAGAGAGAGACAGTGGGGATCTGGGCAAGCATAAAAAGGGGCACTTCAAACGCAACATTCTTACATATCACATTTTGATCGTGGCATCTTGGTTCTTCTGTCTCCAGGCTCGCCAAGCTACTGTGATTATATAGACACAAAGACAGTCACTGACCAAGTTCAAGAAGAATCAAATGCCCGAGGAACAGCAAAAGAAAACTGGGATGGAGCTCACAAGCTGTTTAGGGTGAGACAATGCAATGGAATTAGAATGGTAACACTTTATTTGGATAGCCCACTGTAAATGCTTTGTAGGTGCTTATCCTGCAGTGAACTTATAGTCTAAAAGCTCTCTATTAAATTTACCTTAAATTATCCCATCCATAACTTCAACCTAAAACTATATCTAACCCTACACTGTTAAGAATGACCTGACTTTCAACAGATAGTTTGTTAATGAATTGGACATCTGTAGATAATCTATTGGGGGCTTACCAAGTAAAGTGAGACTGAGTGCATTCATTCATTCATTTTTAATTTATTATAGTTTGTCATTCAGTAATTAATTTTAAAGCATATAATTTGACACTTACTAAAACTCATTATTATTGAACTATTATGAAATTAATATGTAAGAGTGAGTCCTTAAAGTTGAAGGAAGAGTCACCAATCTTATCCACAGGGCTGGTGTGGCTGCAGATTTACTTTCCAATCCAGTAGGAGCTCATCAGATTCCACTTGTTTAATCAGTTGGCCTCAGTCTACAAACAATTTATTTGTTATTTGAGGTGAGCTCCCACTTGGTTGGCTGCTGCCACACTAGCCGATTGCGGGTCAGAACCCTGGTTTCAAGGGGTTCACATGCTGAAAAACTGAGTTATGTGTCTTATGTCTCAGGTCACCTTATACTACAGGGAAGAATATCAACAGATGAAACCCAAACCTGCTGGAATGTGGATATAATAAATGGCAAGACACAACCAACACCCCTTCCCCCTCAGCCATGCTACTCCCCACCCCACACACACAATAAGCAACAAAACACAAAAACTACAATAACACTAAAACAAAATGATAATCCATTGATAAAGCCATACATAAGGAACCTCAATTACTAGTGATGTTGCGATATATGTTGCATCTTATTCTACAAAAGCCTCAGTTAAAAGACCTTAAGACCTAAAGACCTTGTGTGTTATTAAACAACTGAGTACCGCAAATGGTCATCTAACATTCACGACAACCAATTCTGGAGTAATGACATGTTTTTGATTTCCGCTCTACCACATGCCGCTGCGGATGTAGAGCAATTTCATTGACGTCAAGACTAAGACAAGGTTACTCGGCTGAGGGACATGCGTCTCCAGTACCCATTTCAAGTACTACACCATCTAATTTCACTAATTAATTCACTAAAGCGGCAGTCTAATTAGGCAGCTCAGATGGTAAGGTGCAGGCCTGGAACAAATACCTGCAGGCACTGTGCCTCCAAGGACTGGAGTTGTATGACACAGCTATCTGGAGCATGTTAAGAAAGACCCCAAAGAGAGCATGCAGGTGTTTGGCAGGAAGTTGTATGGCACAAATCATAAGATGAAGCAGTGAGATGGTTAAGTGTGAGGGACTACTCTGTATCACCCAAGCAAAGAACCCTAGCAAGAAGATGAAATATGGCACATCATTAAAGACAGGAGGTAATGTGATGACGTCTTAATTAGCATGAGAGGAATCTACAAGACCACAACGAGAGGCCACAGCAGCCAGCACAGTGGACAGTAACGTAATACGGTGACCTAGTGACACTAAAGAAATCGGCATTGGCGGTGTGGTCGATAACTTCTTCGTGCACTAACCTTGAGGTCTATTTGTATGTTAATCTTACACTTTAGGAAATGCAGTCCCAAAAACTCACATGAGGTGAAAAGTCAAATCATAGCATGTCTAAGAAACCTTGAGGAAAGAAAAATGATTGAATCCAACACAGTCATCATCAGAGCACTTTCAAAATGTAAAACATCAAAAAGTGTTATCAGATAGACCAATGATTACAATCCTATAAAGAATAATTCCAAAAAACAACCTAAGAACAATTAAAAACCAAAAGCTGGACTGATCTAAATGGGCAGTCAGCAGGTTAAGGCTGCCCAAGCTCATTTCCAAGCTGTCCATCTTACCTGAGTGTTTCTGAAGAGCCTCTTTTGTCTGTGATGAAGAGCGAGAGACACGGATAGACAGCAAGAGAGCGGAGGAATGGATGAGGAGAGAGTATCTGGAGGGCTTAAATATCACTCCCCCCCTCCTCCCCATACATGTCCCTCAGCTTCTATTTCTCCATCCCTTCCTCCCTCCCTGCTTGATCGCATAATGCAAGAAGAGTCGATACATAGAGAGTCTACAGTCCAGGAAGCAACTGCCCACTTGCTTCTATTGGAGTCAGCAGGTTCTGTTCTTTCTCAGTACAGGGACACCTCAAAATGAATCCACAGTAATCAACCACACAGTACAGATGCGGTAGACAGGGATGAGGATGCACAATGTTGGAGAGTTCCTTTAACCAGCCTGTAAATTACTCAATGTTAAAGAAAAGGGCATGTATAAATATGCTGCTTCTAGACTAAAACCTCTTATCTCCATTTTTGTTGTTTTTCAGGTTTTGACATAATTTGAAGACACTTTTATAGACACCTTTTGTCCTTTATAGTATGTGTAAATTTCAAGATGAATGGACCAAAACAAACGGCCCAAAACGTCTGGTTCCACTGACTTACGTTAAAAGTAAAGTATGTAGATGTGATTTTCGCGAGTATTCTTCCTATTTATTTAGGCCACAGGAAATCTGTAAGTCCACCTCCAACAGAGCAATAAAGGGAATCGCTTGCGTTTTAAAGGCAATTCCACAGATTTTTCAAAATGTGTGTATAATTCAGTCACTGAGACGTAAAGTCATTCAGAGTGGTTTGATGTGAAATGGTTCACTTTAAAGAAACTTACCGACTCTGATTTCTTTACATTGGTGGCGACAGGAACCAGAGGTCATAATGCATACATGCATTATAATACAGCCATTTTATCCAAAATCTGAACCTGCACATCTTCTGATCTTTTGTTAATGATGGTAAAACTGTGATAAAAATGAGAAAAAACAAGTTTGGGTGTGATTTTGCTTCACTACACCCTGCTTGTAGTTGCCTACAAAGGTTTGAACAGCTTGTACATGTTCTGTTGATTTTGAAGGTGAAGATAAATGTATACATCATCTGTATGTACTTAAATATGGCAGTTTCTGCCCACTTTAGTGCACAATTTATGTAAGAAATACAAAATGTGCCATAAAATGTGTCTTGTTTTGTTTTTGCCCAGTATGATGAATAGCAAATAAATAGTAATAGTGCATTAAGATGTGCAGAAGTGTGTTCTCCATAGAGGATCTGCATACTTGACTAGGGGCACCCAAACGTTTGCGTATAAAGGTTCCTCTCTGCCATGAAAGTTTTTAAAATGCTGTAAAACAGTGCCTCCAGATCATCAGGCAACCTCTCTATGTAATTTTATGCACCAACTAGTTGCTATCACCAACACTGTGAACAATTCTCAATCAGTGAGACCAGCACATTTCACATCAGACCACTCTGAGTGACTCTTTACATTTCAACAATTTCATTAACAAAAGTGGAAATTCAGTGGAACTTCCTTTCTCGCTCAGAGTGTCAAAGTAAAGCTGAATTAGAAGATATGGAGCTCTACGAGGCGGAACCTTTAGATAAAGTGACATCTGGGGTCAACTGGGCATTTACATGAGCTAATAGCTCTAATCACCAAGCTGTCTGCTATATATTCATATCAGGTTGTAAACAGAGTGAGCAATGCATGAGCAGGGCCATTAGCGTGGTGCTGTCTATAGGAGGCTGGCATGGTGGTGTAAAGCCATATCGCTTTACAGAGTGACAGTGCATTGATTATGCTAACGTAATGGAGCCCCACGTCACCGGGCACGATACAGAGCCAGACACACCAAAAGCAAACAAGACAGTAACACAGCCGCAGAGGTGGTTTTACATAGCTGAGAGATATAAACATGATCTACTTGCATGTGCTTGTTGAGCGCCACTAAATAGTGCACAGGTGTAGGCTACACCCTTTTGGGGGGGGGGGGGGGGGGGGGTTATGGTTAATAAAGAAAGGTAATTGTGACTTTGTTACTCTAATAAAGAAAGACAGGTATGACCCAACCACATTTAAGTGGTTTGAATGTGGCGTGGTTGCTGGTGCCAGACGGGCTGGTCTGAGTATTTCAGAAACTGCTGACCTACTGGGATTTTCATGTACAACCATCTCCAGGGTTTACAGAGAACGGTCCGAAAAAGAGGAAATATCCAGTGAGCGGCAGTTGTGTGGACGAAAAATGCCTTGTTGGTGTGAGAGGTCAGAGGAGAATGGACAGACTGGCTCCAGATGATAGAAAGACAACAGGAACTCAAATAACCAACCAAAATCTCTGAGGAACGTTTCCAACACCTTGTTGAAAGTAGGGGGTCCAGCTATATATATATATATATATATATATATACACACACACCATTGAAACACCATCCCAGCTTCTTAAGTGACTATTTTAAAATACGTACACTACATGTAAAGACTCACTCTAAAGAAGAACTCAAAAAGTGGCTTCTTTACAAACAGTAAAAAAAAAGTTCCTTCTAAAGTCTGAATAGACTGGCAAATCACTGCGATGAGCCAGTTATCAATCTGAACATCAATAAAATCTTCTGAGGGATGACTGAACTGAGTGACAGATGGACAGGTGATGAGCTTACCTCTGTTATTGTATTAGACTTGTGCTCTGTGGCAAGTTACACACCTATTGTTAACTCAAAATCACACAGCAATTTTTATTTCATGAAACGGCAGTAAAATTATAGGAGCAGCAGTGGATTGGAGCAGGCCACTCAGGAGGAGAGCCCAAATAACTTGGAGAATTTTGTATTCATTTGAATAACTGACGTTTTCATAAAACATATTATCATTTTATTCCATGTTTGTAGAATGTACATGGAACTTCACAGGATTTAACTAATAGGAATAGATATAAAATAGAATTAGCTATTAGATAGATGATACATAATGACATTTCTCAAGAAAAACAACAAAGAAAACCACTTTGAAATGGACGCAAAATCAAAGCAAAGTCTAAGATTTTCCAATTTCAGGCTCTCAGGTAACAAAAGTAAGCTGAATAAAGTGAATACTCAATACATGGTGAAGTAAAACATGGATTACTGCGGATAAATGATGGATAATGACTTGTTAATAGTTTCTTTTAGAGATTCATACATACATACATACATACATACAAATGATACATTAAACATTTTAGTGGTCTTTGAGATGCTGCATTGTTAGTATGTCATATTAAAAGGCCCAATCAGGAATTTCCAAAACAGGGCCATAGAGATGAAGGGAAGAAGATGATGATGATGATGATGATGATGCTGCAGCACATTCAACAGCTCCCCCACAGATACTAGCAGAAATGCGGACGCTGTTAAGGATGGAAACTAAATTGGGGGTTCTCCACTGGTGTTCCATCCAACTTGCTAATAGCATAACTGCTGTTCTAAATCCTCCAACAAAAACGATTTGGCAGGTGCAGGACTTCCTAACTGGAACTAGATCCCCAAAGCCAGTTTCACTGTAGGTCTTTATCACTTAATTGTAACAATTCACATTCATAATTTGTTAGTAATACTTCTATTCACACATAAAATGAGTCAATGCAATGGTACTGATAGGTCAGCTGAGGTCAGAGCTAAAACAAAGCTAAAACAAGCATCATTAAACCAATGAACAAAAGCATCTCAACTGTGGTCAAATTTTGAGATCTCCAGGCTACAGTGAGCACTTAAAAATGAGACATTCTACTTTTTTTCCAGTTCTGACTTGTGGATCATATGTAGATCACATTGCATGGAGGACACCGGCCTATTCTGGGGCCTCCCTGGGTCAGTGGCCCAATGCTTTAGGGCTATTTTGGGCTCCCATGGGGCCAAATGGGTCCCCTGGTGTGGATTCCATCCCAAAGGTTCTTAATTATTAAGCCCTGGTCATTATTAGGACACCGAGCACCTGATATACGAGTTCTTGAGACAAAGCTAGACAACGCTAGTTACGTGAGAGAGGAATGCAAACGCATGTAAGGTGGAGACCAACTGTGAAAGAAAAGAAATGTGGGCCATGGAGAGGGAAAGAGCTCAAGCTTTGGGAGAATGACATCCAGCAGGCCATAGAAGAGATAAAACCATCCTAACTCTGGAAGAGGTGAAAGGAAAGAAAGAGAACAAATGAAAGCATAAGAACACACATGCAATTAAACTGCACACTTAAAGACACAATGTGTTTATTGTCATGCAAATGAGACTTCATTCAATTTTAGTGGTATGTGAACAAGGGCTCAGTATTAGTCACCGCTTCTTGAATAGTGAAATAGTGTTAACATGCATGTACAGCAACCGACGGCATATAACAAGACCTAAACAAAAAATAAAGTGATGGTGCTGTTGGGGGGGGGGGTGATGGGATCAGCATGCATGTCAGTGGGTCAGGTGGGCATACTGTTGGCGTACAAGTAGCGCCGGAGTCGGCTGATTGATTGAACATGCCAATAAACAGCAAACTTGTAAACATATTGGCACAATTAGAAATCCATGTTGGAATGTAGTGTTCAATCTTTAAATGGTGAAAAATGCAGTACAGGTCAATACAAGTGACAATATACATAAGGGCATGTAAAAATGAATAATAAGGGTTTATACTACAATGTAGTGTAAAAAAGATGTAGTGCTGGCCAAATTCGATGGGCTATGTAATAAAATATGCTGCTATTAAAAATATGAGACTGAAATAGACGATAGGGGTACGTGAAGGTTTGAGAAGTTTGCTTAAACTATCTCAAGCTCCTATGAGGTCTCCTCCACCTCTGCCTTCCCTTCTGCCTTCTCTCCTTCCACCTCCACTTCCTCGGATTCATCCTTCACTTTGGCTGCCGCCGCCTCCTCTTTTACAGGCTCCGTCTCGCTCTTTGCTTCTGGCTCCGCATTCGCCGCAGCTGGGTCCTCGGCCTGTGTCTCCGGGACTGAACTCGCCGGTTGTGTCTCCTTCTCATTGCAACGTTGCTGACTGAGCGCCTGTGCCAGGTAGCCAATCAGAGTCATGTACTCCTGGAAGCTGACTTTGCCATCTTGGTTCGAGTCGAGGCCCTGACGCATCTCCTTAATGGCATCAGCACTGTCAGTATCCTAAATACAAATATAAACAAGATTATGTGTGGTTTGTAGTTATGTGTAGTTAGTTAAGTCAACTGTAAATCAGACCTAAAACAAAGGACATCAGTAAACAGTACAGGCAATTGTTCGGAGCTCTGCTTTCCCATTGCTGTTCGCCTTTGAGATGACCACAGCCCTATTCCAAAAGTCTAAGCATACAACCACAGAACTAAACAGGCATACTTGTGATAAGACAATGACAAAGAACAAAAGAACCATATATAGTTACATGTTTTTAGCCAAATTACATTTTTTGTTGACTTCTGAAGTGAAATTTATAAAAAGACATATTCTGGCAAATGTTAATACACAGTTACTTTACATTTAATTACTAACTTAATAACTATTTAAATAATAGAAATTTCAGCATATACAAAACAACAGACACTCTATACCTTACTAACTACTTAGCATTTGCAAAACAGCTTTGTTTGCTAGGAGTCCTACTATTCTTCCTTTAGGAATTTGCACCTATTCTTCCTTGCAGAACATTTCGGCGATGTTCTTGTGCAGTCTTCCATGATCCATCTTTGAGATCTCCCCACAGATTTTCATTGATGTTCAAGTCAAAATTCTGTGAGCACCATTCCAAAAGCTTCGGCCTGCATTTCTTGAAGCAGTTCATGGTGGATTTCGAGGTATGTTCTGGATCACTGTCCTGTTATAGAAGCCAATTTCAGTTTCTTTTCTGTTGCTGATGCTTAGTGAAATCCACACTTCCACTTTGACGGCTTTAACATTTGCAGAAAAATGTTATACTAGAGAAATGTTTTGTGTCAATGGTTTCACAGTTCAGGAACTTGCTTATCAAATGGGATAAATAAATATGTTGCAGCCATTTAGCCTATAACAACCTTTAGCGCTTTAGTAAAATAGGCTTTAGCCAGCACCTAATAAAGAACAGGCAAAGTTCCTAACCGTCATTATGTTCTTCAACTGGTTCTTCACAAGGGTTTGGAAGTCCTTGCCCCCAAGGTTCTCCTTGCCTTTTGCTGATTTTAAGAAAACTGACACCACTGTCTTGATGGCCCCTTCCATGTTTGCTCTTTATCTGCATATGAGAGAATGAGAAAGGTTTGAGTACGAGATTGAAAAACATTCATTATTTGTGTATGTGATTCAGGGAAGGTCATAAAAGAGCTAGATAGCTAATTTGATTGATTAAACCTGTTTGCATTCCAGATATTTGGAAGAAAATTAAAAACAAACACATCATTATTCTTAATTTAAGAGGTATGGTACATGCAGTACAATCCCAGGTTTTTTAGGCTATTTGGTAAACACTGTTTACCTCAGCAGCACAAATGACCTGCTGGCTCCACCTGTTCTATGTGTGGAGAGTGGAAATCTTGGGGCTATGAACTGACAGTTGACTGGAGATAAGGGAAGAGAGGAGAGAGGAGTAAGTCAGCACAATGGCTCTCCGTATCTCTGATAGGTCATCTGATCCCCTGAAGGCCTAACTGCACAGTGGCTTCGTGTTACCAGAGGGATTACCAACACCCAAACTGTTTTTTCTTCTTTACTCTAACTCAGTACTCACACACACACACACACACACACACACACACACACACACACACACACACACACACACACACACCACCCCAGGGGTCACGTCGCCGTTACCTATAGAGTCTCTTTCCTTCTTGCTCAATCGCTCATTTATCTCTCGCTGTCTGCTCTTTTGTCTCTCATACCACAACACATGTGCAGGTCACTGCTACACACGTGAGCCGGTTTTGAGTATGTGAAAGCTTACAGACATTGCATGAGTAGTAATACTGAAGGTAATACTGAATACTGCCGCTCTTATAGTAAAATCAGCAGCTGCTCTTCACAATGATCAACAGAAACCGTCCAAAATTGGAAAAAATGTAAAAAACTTGGAAATAAATAAAACTTGGAATAACATTTCTACACATTAATTTATACTAAGCACATAAAGAATGTTAAAGGTTTTGCTTTCTCCTGTAAATGTACCATTTTTTGGTAAGATACCAACAACATCCTGCACAGTTTTGATGTTTTCTATAACACTCTGAAAAAAACACCAAAGGTTCTTTAATGTAAGCCACAGAAGAACCATTTCAGTTCCCTAAAGATCCATGTTTGTAAATGATGTGCGGGTTTAGGGTCTTTATCATTTTAAGGATTCGTCCTAGAACTTTTACAGGATGTGGAGGATTTTTAAACTTTAGAAAGATTCTTCAAACTCAAAAATCTCATTTACCAAAACAGTTCCTAAAGAATAATTCGATGAAAGGCCCTTCAGGGAACCAAAAATGGCTCTGGGGTCACACAAACCCCCCTTACAACCCTTAGAACTCTTGAACTACAAAATGGATGTAGAGAGCAGTAAAAACAGCTTCTTTTCTGGTGCTATATAGAACCATTTTAAAGGTTCGTTAAAGAACCATATACAACAGGATCTAACACAGAGAAGAACCATTTAATAAAAATACAAAGAATAATTTTGGTCATCCAAGTGGTTCTTTGAGTTGTCATGGGTCTATATATAACCGCTGCCTTTACGAAGGAACCAATAAAGAAGCCCTTTGTTTAAGGGTGCAGTGCTGTTGCAATGACTACATTAAATACCTTCAATTACTCCATTAAAAACATCTTACATTTTGTCTTCTCAGTTAATCAGCAGTGATAAGTTTCATTGATGATAATGCATATTTTAAATTCTCCTACTAATATCTCTGCACACCTATTTGCATGCATTTTTTATTCTAGCTTTTTGTTAGTTTGTTTAAATGATTTTTTCAAAAAGCCTCTGCGTGCTTTGTTATTACGAATGTAGGTCGATGTTTATTGCTTGGCCTTTTTTTTTACATTTTCGTTTTCTCAATTAACCATCAAAATGACTGTTAGGCTGCTTGATTACCAACATAATCAATAGCGACAGCCACGGGCAGAACATGATGTAATAACCCGTATGCAGTAAATTCCCTCCAGTATCTGTGTAACAAACATGAAGCATGCCAGTGACACATGAACAGCAGAGCAGAATGTGTGACACAGACACGGATGAAAACAACAGAAAACAGCCAATGACTTGTTAGTATGAAGATTCCATGCATTGCTCTCTGTGTGAGTCACTCAAACTTCACTGGAATGTTAGCCTTGCTATTGCTGGTCTACTGCAAAATTGTCGATAAAGACTGGACTTTGTTTCTGCCCTTTTCTACGTGAAAAAGAACCTCTTAAAAGCAATAAACAATGAAGGCTTTGGCCTGAAAGAGATCTCCGCAGGTGTGTTTGCTCGTGACTCACTGTAGTACTGATAAATGAATGGACGCATGCACTATATACACACACACACACACACACACTCTAACAGCCTACCCTCCTCACCTTGATCTACATTAATAAGCACATGTACTGGTGGTTACCAATTAAGAAACACAGCTCTCAGGACTAATTAGTGAGAACAGAGAGCGCGAGACGAGCATTACTTGCTTATTAAAGTATTTGGTTTCATAGACTGCTTGACAGAGGAGTGAGGACACTGCCACGAAAGTCTCTGGCATGCAGCACAGGAAATAGTTCTAGATCTCTGCTATGAAACCAAACCACTTCTGACTACAAGCCTATCATAGCGTATCCACTGACTGTATCTTTAACATTAAACCACAGGCTTTTATACTTTCACAACTACTAACAGGTCAAATGCTAAATTTGCTAAGGTTTCTAAGTTAACATCCTCTACAAGCAACAAACTTAAATATGCAATTTTCTGCTGATTTAATGGCACCGTTTCTATTTATTTACCAAGTTTAATGTATTGGAATAAGTTAAGCATAAAATATAATGTGCCATAGCTTTGGCCCAGCCCACATTTGATGTTCCCCGTGTGCAGAATTCAGCAAATAAACACTGATTGTGCATTAAAATGTGCAGAAGTGTGTTCACTTTTCAGCACTGCCGGTGAGCGTAACCAGACTTTTCTTCAAATAATTCTGGACCATTTCTATTGGTCCATTCATCATCATGTAACTCTGTACTTTGATATGCACTGTATTGTCAATGTAATAACAAAACCATCTACATCTGAGCATTACTTTGTGCGTCCACATGACGAATGGACCAGCAGAAATGGACAGGCACAGGAACAAAACCTGGTTATATTCATTTATAGTAAAAATGACTATTTTTTTATATGGAGATCATATATATCATCATCATTACTGTTGGAACTAAACTCATTTTCCATGGGTTTACACTGAACACTAAGGATGTTTCTTTTTCCTCCTTCAGTAAAGTTACCGGGAAGAACTACATGGTTTCTGATATTACAGAGAGTCTGAATGAAACGTGGGCTGTTGAATGTGTGAAATGAGCTGAGAGCGTAAAGCTGCCTGGGTGAGCAGTGTCAGCGCCAGGGCTCATCTACATGATGATCTCTGCACACGAGCTCCTTCTCTCTGGGACAATGAACTGGATCACAAGTCCTACAAGCACTCTACGGCTTAAGCCCTGACAACATTGTCTCCACAAGCCCAGTTCTGTTGACTAGGTGTTGCTGAATGAGCTTGCTGATCCCTGCACCCCAAGGTGGCCGACCTCTCAACTGCCATTCCAGTCGTAAAGTCACATGAATGATTGAAGGCTTGTCCAGTAACCCGGATATTCCGTGGGCTGGTGGCGGCTGGAGCCAGAGCCCAGCAGAGGTGGCTCGAGTAGCCTAAAGGCGTACTAAATTGCCAAGTAAAAGTATTGTTAGGCTGCTTCAACGCAAGGCGGAGGTTAAAAGTAGCTACCACAAACAACCTGAGAAGGAGTAAATAAAAAGAGCAGGTCTAAAAATATATCTCAGGATGAGAGTTCCCTACAGAACTGCACAAGAAAGGCAGCATCTGCCAGCGGACACATTTCACACGCAACATCCTTCTCTTTTCGGGAACCTTTAGGTTTTTAAAACGCCAAAAGCTTTACACAGCTCTTCAGATCTTCATCCAAGGGAACGGTTCTATTCAGGACCGTGATTTCTATATAGAACCATTTGCATGCTTAAACAGTTCTTTGCATGGTGACATGGTTCTTCAGACTGGTACAGATTGTGTTGGTACATAGCAGCAGATGCAGTTCTACCACTGTAACACTGTCAAGCTTGTAACAGTGGCAGAACTCTTTTTGGTGCCATGTGGAACCATTTTCGAAAAAGGTTCTACAGAACCACACACGACTCACCGGCATGAAACGGTTCTTTACGGAACTCGTGGCTCTAATCAGAACCTTAACACCCCTTGAAGAACCATCCTTTTAGGTGTGTGTGCTACTACAGCGCCCTTTTTACCAGACACGTATCCAGTGTCCAACAAAGTCAACCGAAACTGCACTTAAGCACATGAAACTGAGGAAATGGAACTCGTTCCCAGCCCCGCCGCATATTATTACTCACAAAAGACATAAAAACCCGAGGCATATCATTAAATATGAACCCTAGCGGGCTCCCGTTTCTCTGCAGTGCGCGATACAGATTGAGGGAGAACGTGATCCGCCCGGGTGCCATGAAAAATTCACAGAGGAACAAAGTCGGGCTGCGTATAAAAGCGGCAGCGGCCTTTCCTCTCAGCCGCGGGTCCGTCCAGCACCGCGCTCGGCATGAACCACAGACTGGACTGACCAGACAACCCAGCATTAATACGAGACTGGCTGGCGTGAGTCCTGTGTAATTTAGAGTATAGGAACGCAAATTAGGGTTTATACGAATTCCTCTACAGGGAGAGAGGGAGAGAGGGAGCGAGGGAGAGAGGGAGCGAGGGAGAGCAAGCTCAGCGGTGAGGGGAGCAGAGGAAGAGCACTAAAGCCACACTGACCGTAACGAGAAGTGTAATAAGGCACCATACAGACAGTAAAGAGAGTAACGACAACCCTAATAAAGACGGTGATCAGAGCCAGAGGGAGTCTGTCTTTAGGAAACCGGGCACCAGGCGCTGGGAACTCGGAGCGTTAGTTACGCCGCGGTTCACAGACAGCGAGCGGAGTGAAAGACCCTCGGCAGCTGTGACTGAGCTCCGACCTTCGCTATGTGGCCTGAGAAAACTTAGAAAGCGCTCAGACCCTCACAGCTCGCTGCGCTTCTCTAACAACCCGCCCGAGCTCACAACCAAACCACAGCCCCGAACTTTCACCTTACACGGCCGCGCTTTTCCTCAGCGGTGACCAAACTGAGGAGAAAGAGCGGAAAACCGACGGGGTTTTGTGTCAGTGGCGGTTTAGCGGTGACGTTGGAGCTTCAGCACAGCCGTGCAGCGGGACGGGCGTGTGTGTGGCTGAGTGTGTGTGTGGTTGAGAGTGTGTGCGTGGTTGAGTGAGTGAGTGTATATGTGTGTGTGGCTGGCTGTGTGTGTAGTTGAGTGTGTGTGTGTGGTTGAGTGAGTGTGTGTGTTTGAGAGTGTGTGGTTGAGTGTGTGTGTGGTTGAGTGAGTGTGTGTGTTTGAGAGTGTGTGGTTGAGTGTGTGTGTGGTTGAGTGAGTGTGTGTGTTTGAGAGTGTGTGGTTGAGTGAGTGTGTGTGGTTGAGAGTGTGTGGTTGTGTGTGTGTGGCTGGCTGTGTGTGTGTGTGTGTGTGTGGTTGAGTGTGTGTGTGTGGTTGAGAGTGTGTGGTTGTGTGTGTGTGGCTGGCTGTGTGAGTGTGTGGTTGTGTGTGTGTGGCTGGCTGTGTGTGTGTGGTTGAGTGAGTGTGTGTGTGGCTGGCTGTGTGTGTGTAAAATGTAAAACGTGGCGCTGAAAGTGAAGCTCCGGCGTCTCTCTGAGGAGAAGAGCTCAGAGGAAAAGCTGAAGGTGCAGCTAAAGCGGCTCGGCGCACTTACCCTCAAACCCGGGACACGAAAAGACCAGCGAAGAGCAGCTTTTACACCTCTTCCCTTTCCCGCTTCTCCCGTCTCTTCCCCTTCTCGCTCTTCACCACCAAAACTTGTCAAACTCGAACGGCCCCAGAATCTCTTCCGTGATTTAGCTCGTTTTTTTATCTTTTTACTTTTTTCTCTTCCCTGACAAGTCAGAGGGCGTGTCCGAGCGGAGGGGGGTTAGGGGCCGAGCTTCAGCCGCAACACTGCAGCGTTTCAAAGGGAAAGAAAGAAAGACCCGTTTAGAAAGGCAACCGGGAACGTTTCTCCGGTTCGGTTGTGGAGAAATGGTCGCTGCTAATTCGGTTTTGAGGCGGAATGAGACGCATGGAGTGGAGGAGGGACTTGAAGAGAGGAAGGCGGTGTATTAACTCCTTACTCAACACTTTCAGATGACCGTCCGATTTACTGACAGCCGCAGCTGCAGCGCTGAGGCGCGACAGAGGTTCCCGCGGTTTCAGGCCTGTGAACGCCCTGTAACGATACACTCACCCGGAGTCCGGCCTGATCACTGAGTGACACTTCATAATCCGATAACTGCACAAAATCAGATTGTGTCAGTAATCCGATAAACGCGTTTATAAGAGCTCGAGTAATCAGTCAATGGGAAACTGGGTCTACAGGAGTCAGACAGTAATCAGTCAATGGGAAACTCTGGGTCTACAGGAGTCAGACAGTAATCAGTCAATGGGAAACTGGGTCTACAGGAGTCAGACAGTAATCAGTCAATGGGAAACTCTGGGTCTACAGGAGTCAGACAGTAATCAGTCAATGGGAAACTGGGTCTACAGGAGTCAGACAGTAATCAGTCAATGGGAAACTCTGGGTCTACAGGAGTCAGACAGTAATCAGTCAATGGGAAACTGGGTCTACAGGAGTCAGACAGTAATCAGTCAATGGGAAACTGGGTCTACAGGAGTCAGACAGTAATCAGTCAATGGGAAACTGGGTCTACAGGAGTCAGACAGTAATCAGTCAATGGGAAACTGGGTCTACAGGAGTCAGACAGTAATCAGTCAATGGGAAACTGGATCTACAGGAGTCAGACAGTAATCAGTCAATGGGAAACTGGATCTACAGGAGTCAGACAGTAATCAGTCAATGGGAAACTGGGTCTACAGGAGTCAGACAGTAATCAGTCAATGGGAAACTGGGTCTACAGGAGTCAGACAGTAATCAGTCAATGGGAAACTGGGTCTACAGGAGTCAGACAGTAATCAGTCAATGGGAAACTGGGTCTACAGGAGTCAGACAGTAATCAGTCAATGGGAAACTGGATCTACAGGAGTCAGACAGTAATCAGTCAATGGGAAACTGGATCTACAGGAGTCAGACAGTAATCAGTCAATGGGAAACTGGGTCTACAGGAGTCAGACAGTAATCAGTCAATGGGAAACTCTGGGTCTACACGAGTCAGACAGTAATCAGTCAATGGGAAACTGGATCTACAGGAGTCAGACAGTAATCAGTCAATGAGAAACTGGATCTACACGAGTCAGACAGTAATCAGTCAATGGGAAACTCCTAGAATAATAAACTCCTAGATGTGACATCAATGTAGTGTACAAGGGGTTCATACCCAGTTTTTTTTTTTTTTTTTTTTTTTTTTTACATACATCGAGTCACTTTACTTGAAAATATGAACAAACATCATCTAGAGGACTAAGAATACTTCACTCCTTCATTTCATCGAGATTGTAGTTTGGTTTCAGCGTCGCTTCAGAAGTGCTGTGCTGTGCTGCCGACTTGTGCCAACGCTGCTTGCTCATATATTAATATTTTAACGTTTGCACCGTCCCAGATAGCCAGGATATATCTGTAAGGCTGGCTTGATAAGGTTGACAACTGACTGTATGGCACTGCAGGTCCACCTTCAGACTACCTTCAGACCATCTTCCAGCACACATGGTCCAATGGGGTTTTAATCTCAAAGTTTAAATGCACAGAGCCTTTTATTTTGGAACATATATTAATACAAACAATTAAGAGAAAAATAATTAATGACGAGGCCTAATATAACGATTTTGATGAAAATGTTGCTGATGATGTGCTATACTGGATACAGCTTTATTTAAGATATTGCTGTTAAAATTATTTACTAATACAGAAAGAATAACAAAAGAAAGGAAGGAAAAATAAGCAAATTGGACTGTTAGTGGAACACGACAAAAATGTCCAATAGCACTGTTTTCACTGCCAAATGTGCTCACAAAATAAACGCTGAAAATGACAGATAACTCATTTATAAAAAGCCCGGCTAGTGGTTTCCATGAAGAATGATATAAGGCAGAGGTGACCCATGACTAGGCCATCGGTTCGAGGCCAAACTCTGGGGGGACAAAGACGCATCTAAAATAATGGCAATTTTTGCTAGTGCCCCTGTGGGTCTCTGATGGTTTGTTAGTGTTAAATTAAACCCTTCATGTTTTTACCTGGAGTCTGTAACAGTCAGATTGTTTCACAGTGACTCAGTAGAGAGCCAAGTTTGGTAAAGAGCTGTTTCACCGTTACCCATTTCTAACAACCAGTGATTAGGCTGCCACTCATACTTGCAGTCAGTGATGTATTTAGGACTGCCAGAAGGCCTAGAGCAATTTCTTTTTCTTCGGAATTGGTCAAACCTTCTGGAAATATAAGGGTGGTTGGGTGATCCCTCTGTCACTTTGTAATTATACAGATAGCTAATCAGCACTCAGATAATCATTAGGCCTTCTCTTGATGCCCTAACCAATAGGAGAGCTTGCTTAGCTATATCTACCTAGAGACCCCAGAGAAGAACAATTCCTTATTGGCCAGTTTGCCACTGGTTGCTTCAAGAATTTTAACCCCTTTGTTACCATCCAAAACTTAATAATGGACCAAATGTAGCACTGTAATACAATCAGGATCCTATCAGATAAAAAGTAACTCAAAATTGCAATTAAAGTTACATATTTTTATTCTTGGGAGAGACTGAGAGGCTTACCAGCAATAGTTCTGAACTTCAGTACACCGTTTCTTTTTTTAATTTTTCGATACATATTGAAATCATTACACTCTTAGTATGGACTGCTCTGTTTTAGCACAAACTCTTACTGGCTGCCAATTTTCTCTATACTGAGGCATGAGAGGTCATTTTGGACTAGATTCCAATTCAGCAGATTAAGTTCAGTGTTATTTGTACTGTGCTTTTATTTGTATAGTGAGGGCAACTCTTCAGATGTGGGAGGTTGTCCTGTTAATGCCTCCACTGTTTACTACGCTATCTGTGGAGACCTTTGTGTTTTCTCCTGTGTGTATGTGTGTGCGCTCTGAACGCAGAGGGGCACCGCCCTTGTACTGTGTGATTGTACCTGTCTGTGTTGGTGTGTGTCAACTGCGGTCACGCCTTTGTCACACCTCTAATTGTGTTTGATTAGGCTACAATGTCCAGAGTTATGAGCAGAGTAGTTTTTAACCAGAGCCTCAGGGCATCTAAACATTTGCTCGTATAATTTCAAAAAAGTGTGTACTATTCTAGACAGACAGTCAGTTCAGAGGCGGATCAGTCATTGAGGACAGAGGAATGGGTTTTGTAGTGTTTTGCTGTAAAGGGAAACAGCCCTGTTACACTTTAGCAATTGCAGTCATGTGCCAAAGTTCGGTCAAATGACGATTTCTTGATAATCCAGGTGAAAATTATCCAGTTAACACACCCTCATGTCTACTCATTTTAATGTGCTATTACTCTTTATTTTCCCTGAGGAGAAATAAAACATAACATTGTGTTATTTAATTTTTTTCCAGTATGTTAAACTCAGCAAGTAAATAGAAATTGTGCACTAAATCTCGTTTCCTGCAGAGCATGGGTTCTTAACCTTTTTCACAGTGGGATTTTTAGGTTTTAAGATATATTCGGACTCTCTTTTTGCCTAAAACAAACACAAGCTAGCACCTGTTTCATTCCCAAATGCAGAAGCCACTGATAAGTCTGAGCACTGCAGCCTACCACCAAACGTTTAGGGGTTATTGTGGTACACCTTACTTTTACGATTGCGCCTTAACATGGTCCAAGTATCTTGTCCAAATTAGGTATGCGTTAAAAATAGTTCAATTTTCTTGGGTTTACATTTACCCTGTCAAATGGTAAATTCATTTTATGGCAGCAACCTTCTATTGACTCGGAGATGAGTGTGAATGACAAAAGCCTAAGGGTGAATACCAAACCAAACTAAGATAAGAGGGCCCATCTCTTACTGACCTCACGTTTTGGAAGTATGAGTTTGATGTAGTATGTAAACACTGTTAAAGTTTCAAAGCGTACTTTCCCTCCTCAGCCCATGTATGGAAACTAAGCTGGAATAAACAGCCCACTTTGAATTCAGTTTTCATGATGTCATACAAGCTCCGGCCATTTACATAGAGTTTCAGCCCTGACTGCTTTTTGAATGCACAATACAGGACAGCCAATCAGAATGTTCAGAACATCATTTAAGTCTTGTTTTTAAAGGCATAGTAGCAAACACAGCCTGGAATAAAGTAAGGTTGGAAAATGGTCATTTAAAAAAAAAAAGACTGCTTTTGCTACATAAACCACACAAATGTCATAAGATCCTCTCATGGGGAAAAACAGGTTATGGGCCCTTCAAAACGGCTGAATATGCCATGTGTATATGATCCTATATAACATCCATAAGGTCCATAAAGGAAAAAGAGTAAGACAGTCTTGGGAATAAAACAATAACCTCTTTTATTTCGTGTCATTTGACTTGGCCAATAGTTAACTAAACTCCAGAAAGTCCCAGGTTTCTGTTTGACCTGCCTGCTTGAGCATCAGTGGCATATTTCAAACTGTTTTCCTGTAACCTTATTGGCTGTAGCCGGCGTGCCTGCTTGCCAGCTTGCCAATCAGCTGCCAGAACTCAGCAAAAGTCAGTTCGCCGTCATTGTTCTCGTCCAATGAGCCCATGAGACGGTCAATCACAGCTGGATCAGTGGCGTTCTGCAGGCAATCAGACAAGATAGAAAGGCATTCATGTACAGTTTGAAACTGACCAACAAAGAGTTACAACAGCAGCGTCATCGAGCGGCGACTTGAGGTAATACACATTCTTTTCTGCTGACTTATTACACAGAGTTCCTGTAGGCCACAGAGCAAAAACTGAAGCCTCTTTCCTTCCTGATCTCCTCCACTGGTCTGTGAGAATTGCTGGAAAATGCAGAATCCAACTCTAAAAGCACTAATTACTCTGCACAAGCACCAATCCGTGAAAGCTTTGTAGGGAATTTGCCTTTCCAAAGATCTGGTACGTATTATACTCATCACTATTAACTGTAGACAATAAGGAAACAACATCTCCATAAACACTAGCACTGAAACCAGCAACGTCTCAGACTTTTTTGTTGCAGTATTTGTTTTCATGTTAGCAAAAGAAAACTACACAAGACAGTACTAGACAACATGAGCACAGAATGCAAGGAGCATTAGCAAGTAGGACAGGAGCTTCTGACCTTGACAAGGTTTGGTAGCTGTGTCGCCACGAGGTTCTGGAATTCGTCTTTGCTGAGGGTGTGTAAAGAACCATCTTTGCCAGCGTAAGCCTTGAACTGGCTGACCAGCACATTAATTGCAGACTCCATGGTGAAAGCGCCGGCGGATTTTGAATGGACTAGAAAGACAGCAAAGACAAAATAGTGTAACTGTTAATCACTTCGACAGTGCACAAATGTAATGGCAGTTTTCTTTGCAGAATGAATAGAATTGAGGGGCCCATATTACGTAAAATGGAGTTTTCCTTCCTCTTTACATAAGTGCTTACGTACTACATTCAAAAACATACCATTCACTCCCCAATCCATACCGCAAAAAATGTCTTTTGAATTCACTGCTTATATGAAGCCATGAAAACCAAAACATTTCTCTGTCAATAGTTTAGCCCCGCCCACTCAGGTGAAGTTATAAGGAGTCTTTCAGCTCTGACTGCTTTTAGAATGAGGTGCAGAACAAGGTGGCCAATCAGAAGTAAGTGACATTATTAACCTTAAAGGCATAGTAACAAAAAAACAAAACAAAACAAACAAAAAAAAAAACATCCTGGTTCATTCTAAGCTGTAGGGAGAGATTGAAAAGAAGTAAAAATGAATCAGGCGCAGTTATGTTTTTGGTACATAAACCCACACAAATGTGGACAAAAATGATAAAAATAGAAAAATGTCCGATATGGGCCATTCAAATGTATTAACACTGAAATAGAATTGCTAAATGCTAAAGAAAAATGTTTGAAACCACTTTCTGGAGGTCTTGAAAAAGTTCATTAAGTAACTTAAGTACATTACATTAAAAAGTACATTAAGTAAACAATCTCAGGAGAGAACATACTTCTGTTTATTGGCTGAATTTTACATACTGTGTGAGGGGGGGGCATAAAATGTAGCCTACGTAAAATTATAGCATCCCCCCCCCCAAATTTGTTAAACCTCAGAAAATAAGTACTAATTGTGCACTAGAAGTTATAGAAAAGTGCTCACTCAAACATGCACTCTCACCAGGGGTGTTCAAATTTGAAACAAAGCGATTTGAAACAAAATTTCGTTCTGTGAAACAAGCACAAAACAAGCAAGAAATTAGTCTTCTTAGAAATAGTGAAAGTTACTGTACCTGAGCGCTGTTGCAGTATACGAAGCATGAAGACGTGTTCCATCTCTTTACCTCCTCCTCTTTTATTCTCTTCACCCTAAAGCACAGCTCAGCGGAAAACTACATTTTTCCCAAGCCAAACCCCCTCCTCCCCATGGCTCCTGCCAGGATGCTCTTATCTGCATTATAAATCTTTCCACTGCACATAATGCGACACATAAACATGGAATCTGCAAACATACTGAAGTAAAACATGTTTTATAAGCAAATACTATAAGTGAAACATAAGGTATTCTGATTGTAGTTGAAGTTAATGGTAAATGCAGCGTTATTATCTCAGCATCCAGTGTCTGAATAAAGGCCTCAGGCTTGATTAGTCTGCAACTTTCAGCCAGGTTGTTGACAGGGTTGTCATAGTGTTGAGAGTTTAAACACTAGTCATCTATTAAATGCACAAACCTCCTCCAACAGCAGGACTAAACATCCCCTTAACTTGGGAAATGTCAACTGGGTCACTGTACTTTTCCTTTTATACGGTACTGTATTAACTATACTTAACCACTCTAGATCATTTTACTCTCAGCAAGTTGCCATATTAAGTAACTCAAGAAATAATAGTGTATTCAGAGTAATAAATGGTGATGCATCACAATTTTTATTGACATTCAAAAAGTATTTTCAGTTATTGTCTGAATCCGGTCCAGCCATTGAATTAAATTCCTTTTTGACATGAAAGCTTTACATAGGATTTTGTTCTCGTATACGAGTCTTAAATACATCGTCTTAAATTCCATAATCAGACCCAAATGAACTTGGCTTAATTCAATTATTATTATTTTTGTATTTACAAATTGGCCTAGAAAAAGCCTAACTCATATGTGTTCCATAGAAGTGTAAAAAGAGACTGAAAAACAAGAAATTCTGTCAGTGATTTAATACAATGGCTGTTTCCCTCAAGCAGGAAGGGAATATTATATATATATATATATATTAATTAAAGGGGAACTCCCCCCCCCCCCAATTCTACCAAATTATCTTATTCAATCATATTTATTTCTTTCATTGTTAAGATGTAAATAGTCATTCAGTTGAGGAGAAATGCTCCGTTCTAGAGAAAGTTGCAGGGTCAGAACTGTTTGCAGTGGTGGTTATAGAAATCTTCCTCTAAAAGTCATGTAAAACAGAAAATTATGACTTCAAATTATTATGAATGCACTGCCTGATGGAATTGTTTTATGTTTTTCATGTTTGATATATATATTTATGTTGTAAGGGCACATGCAGGTAAGGTAAAACAGTCCCCAAAACACTTCACTCCATTTTACCATTGATAACATTACATATAGGAACATTATGTATGATCACTGGTGGTTCTATATAGTGAATAAAATGGCCATGTTTATGTTGTTAATATTCCAACCCCTGATTTCTATCACCACCTCTGAAAAGAAAGCCAAGCTGTGCCATTTCACACCAGACCTCTCTGGATGACAATGACTGAAATATGCAGAAATGTTGAAAAATTGGTGGATTTTCCCATCAATAAATAGAAATATAATGTAACAATTTGACTAACAGAATTTCATCCAGACAAATAAAGGCACATTATCAAACAAAGATTTTCCATTAAAAAAAATCTGTTCAAATTACTTCAGTACCTTACAATTCACAAAGACTGCTCTATGAATGTGAATTTGGATAAAACTGTGCACAGCAGTAGGTAGTTTAATCTTTTGATATGCAGACATTTGAAAACTGATGAAACTGGTACCATGTTCCCCTGCTAATAACCTTTTCGCAGATTTCAGCACATTACACAAATCAGTACCGTCAGTTTTCCTCATAAGTAAAAATAAAAACGATCTGAATAAAGTGGTCATACCTACACAGGGCAGGAACAGGAAGTGACACTCAACTGGTCAGCAATATAATGGTGAGTATTAACAGGCACAGGTTGTCCAAACCAGCAGGGACAAACGGATACATTTCCAGGTTTTACTTCTCACATTATGGGCCAAGGCCAAACTAAAAACTATTCAATAGAGGGACCAAAGGATCCCTTCTTTTTTTTAAAAAATGAACTGATTTTAACTTGACACTAAAAAGCAACAAAAAAGTAACTGATCCTTTACACAGCAAGCAAGGGGATTGGCATCGAAGAATAGAGGTAGCACGGGACAGGACACCCAACAAACAGATGGAACTTCACAAAAGGACAAGACTCCAGAAAGACACTCTTTGCACTAACTACAGTTAGAGTCCACACAGCCTGGGGAAAATGGCCAATGTCTGGAGAGAGCCTCTCTCAGGCGTTTCGTTTTGGTGGGTTATTATTTTTTCCTTCATATGGCTCATTTCATATTGTAGCTTTGCTGCTTTATGCAGCAAATTTCCACAAGGCCTCCTTCTCAAACTGCTCCATTTCCTCCTCCAATGCTTCATTGTCGCCGCTATGCTGCTTGTCTTTCAAAGCATCTGCCAGGTCCTCCAGTATGTCTGCCACATCTTCAGCAAACTCGCTAAAGAGCATGCTGTTGTGGCTGAAGATGCCACCATGGAAGAACTGGGCAACGAGACGACGCAGAGCTTCCAGGTTCTCCTCAGCAACACCACCCAATTTGCTCAGATAGATTTCCAGGAGGGCCTGAAAGTCTGACAGCTTGACAGGAGTGAATCCCTCTGCATCAGCACAGTCTGCAACACCACGGCACCGTTCAGGAGGGTTCTGGTTCCTCCTGAGTTTCTCCTCTTGGTGTTTCCAGAAGTCCACTGGCTCACGCTGTTGATGCTGCTTTTTATGATGATGATTATGCTGCTGGTGGTGAGACTTGGTCTCCCAAGGCCTTTCTTGCTTTCTTCGTTCTCGCTCCAGCTTCCTCTCATCTTTTTTATGGTCCCACTCCTCACGGTACTTCACGAAGTGCTCTTTGTGTTTTGAGCCACCATCATACTTGTCTTTGCCAAGCTTCCACTTTTTCTCAGTCTCCTCCATCTTCCACTGGTTTCTCTTCTTGTCACCCCACTCCTTCTTCCCCTCTTTGTGCTCCTTGTGCTTTCTCTTCCATTCATCTCTCTTGCCCAAGTAGTCCACCTGTTCCGAGAGCCTCTGCTGCATCTCAACCAAACTCTCCCTCAAGCCCTTCTTGTGCCAGCCTGGTTTCTTTATCCCTTCCAGTCTCTTTCTGCTCTCTTCCAATAGAGTTTTTTGTCTTTTTAGTTCCTGTTGCTTATCCCACCATCTATCAGGTCCTGTAGATCCTTGAATATCTCTGGGAACACCAGGTGAAGAAGAAATGGAGCTCTGGGATGTTTCAGAGGATTCCTCAGCTAAAGAGACAAAAAGTGATATTATTTAGGTTTTTAGATCCAATGGTAATTATAATAAGACTAATTATTCAAACTAAATAGCACAACAGCTTATTTCCTTCTTGTTTCTATGAACAGTCCTTAACAGGTGGTAATGGTGGAGTGTATTCCAGTATGATGTTTTATAATATGAATTATATGAATTCTTTTATAATATGTTGGGGGTGTGCCAAGTGCATGATACAACACCAAGACATTCAGTTTTTGCCGCATTCACACAGATTATACTTCACTTATATTTTCACTCTTTTGTGTCGATTTGTTGGACAAACAGACATAACCATCGACATAACTATTGAGCACAACGAAGAACAAATCAGCTTGTAAAAAACGTCCAGTGAAGATTTACATTTAATGTGATGCACTAAATTTAGCAAGCCTGGAATTGTGAGCTGCCTTTATTAGATACAGCAAACAGTGAAATATTATTTTAGACAGTAACAACAAACATGAGGAGAGGCTGTAGGAGGGAATTGGTTCTACACAAAAGGAACTGAAGAAGCTATTAGAGTACATCGTAGTAGGGGAATGCATTTACACAAGACACACCACAATATCTGGCACGGGGCTAATTTTCAAGGCTTGGTGCAGAAGCAGGCAGCCAGTGTGGGTGAGGTGGGACAACACATGTGCAGAGGAACCTGTGAGTGAACCTCCTACATAAAATGATCACTTAACAATCAGCATATTAAAAAAATCTGCAAAATACCAAAAGAGAATAAATTAATTCTAAACAGATGTTTAAACAACATGTGAATTGCTTTATCGTAGGCTACAGAAACGGTGGAGCCTTTAGACAGTCAGACAGCCACAGCCGAGGAAGGTGCTCTTAAAAAGGTGAATACAAAACAATAAAGCTGATTAAATGCAGGGCTGACATGTGGCAGTCACTTTGATTTGTGAGTAATGCAGATGGAAAACAGCCAGCAACTGCAGGATGAAGCGGGGGAAAAAAGTGTAGGGTGCACGCTGGAGTAGGACAAACAAGCTCTTTATGGGAGTGGGATGAAATCTTGCCAGAGTGGGACGAAAAACTGAAGGGATTATAAAAATTGCTGTTAAAACTGTGATATAAAAACTGAGCTCATACTGCATGCCCCTATCAGGTGGTTTATAAAACTCTTATTACCGCTGACAAATCTTATGTAGTCAAATTTGTCTAGAGAATTCAGTCCTTCCCTTTCACGACCAAAGGTAAGAATTACAGATCTACAAGGGCATGAAATCGAGGCCTGAACCTGACCCATACCCGTGACTTTAAGCCCAACTGGTACAGCTAAATTTGAAACCTGAGCCCGGTCTGAGCCCGCTCACACTGCTGCTGAACGCCTGCATCCACAGTCAGTGTGTTGCTGAAGAAGTGGTGTGCTAGTCGTCATGCTATCACAGCTCAAAACACTATTACCAGTGTGCTTTTAATCTGATGTAATGACTAGGTCATAATGTTTCCACAACAAAGGTCATAATGTTTTCACAACGAAGATGTCCCTGACTCATTTGGAATTTTAAACAGTTCCCCTTTAGTAAGCTCTCTTTTAATTTTGAACAATAAGGAAGAGCGTTAGCTAGGCTTTGAGAGAAAGAGGCATAATCCTTCATATAAAAACAAATCTACTACATGAAAAAATTATATTCAAACAAATCTGGAGCTTGATGTACGTGAAAAAGACCTGTGGATAGAATCTTTTTCAGTTAAAGGTCTGGTTTGGTAGCTGGAAACAGTTCAGAAATGTATGAGCAGAACTTGTTAGACTGAACAACTGTCACCAAAACATTATGTGCAAATGAGTGTTCTGCATTTTGCATTTAGGGAAGAATCGTTTTTCAAAGCAATACTGATAAACGAGGGCCTGGTTCTCTAAAACACTGGCCTGTCTTTCAATATAAAAAATTTTGCCAACTGATAGTGATCAACAACCCCCCCTTCAACTTTTTAGTCCATTACATTCAACTCCTTACCGCTCTAAAAATCAGGCATGCAAATTCATGAGACATGAAAAAGGTGACAAACTCAGTAACCAACCGAGCACCCCTACCACCGCCACCCTCCACTATAAGCCCCACTGTAAGAGGTCTGGAGCCAGCTTCCACCTGAAGAAAATTTGAATGAAATCTAAGCACTCTTGTGTACTCTGACAATACAACACAAGAGAATCTAATTCTCTACTTCATGTAAAAAGGGCTTTCGATTTATTTATTAAAAATGTGTGTCCTACCACATCAGGGACAGAAAGTCAGTATAAAATCTGGCACACATTATCTTTTAAAACCCCTAGAGAACAATCATTATAAACTCTTCACTTCATGCTTCAAATATATCAAACGAGGCAGAACGCCTTCAATTTGAAATGTGTTTCAAACAGCATCTTTGACAAACTGCTTGAATCTGACGATTTCAGAGAACGTCTGGCTTGTAGCCAAACCAACAAGTCACATCAAGGACACCTGTCCCCAACAAAAATAATGACACAGCTAAAACAAAGAAGGGTAATATAATCATTAAACTAGATAAGCTCTTATAAATTATTACAACACTTTCAAACATCACTCAAACGAAGGTACATGAGTGGGTCACAAGCTAGATTGATGATCAAAGTCTTAGAAGTCGTTCGGCTGCATTAGCCAAATGGTTGAAAAGGCTATAATGATATAGCGCCATAAAAGTTGGAAAACTAAAACGTACAGATGCCTAAGGGACATTACTCCAGACATATAAAGCTTGAGGTCAGGGACTCATATGACCGTTTCCATTAATATCTAGAAATTGTCTGATATTGAGCAACAGGAATGCTGGCTTCAGCATTAAGTAGGAAGATATGAATATTGTGGATGTTCATATTTTCCCAATCTAATGCACAGCTGCTTGAACTGGAATTTGGGAACTGTTATATTCTAGGTATCTAATAAGTAATCTCAGAAGCCATCAGTAAAACAATCCAATAAACACTCATTTCCATTTTTTTTGTTTTGTATTTTTTACATTATTTTACATTTGTTATTTTTAAAAAATTGAAGAATAGAAGACGCACCGTTACTTTAATTCTGATGCACAAGAGAAGAAAAGCTTCATTAGCACTAGCATTATATGCTCATATTTCTGCTACTTATGTTTGTTTTTCCATCTACAGTCATTGGTCAAAGAACATGTTTTGTTAATTTTATGAAAATAAGTTAACATCCTCTACAGTGAACAAGCATAAAATTAGCATTTATTATTACACTACTGCACTCGATTTATACGCTTGAGTTCAACATATTAGAAAAGTAAATACTGGTAAAAGTGCATTAAAACGTGTACTACTGTGTTCTCTGCTGAGCATATATTAACTCAGTTTCCAAGCTTTTGCATACAACTGTATCTTCCCTCCTTTTTTATACTTTGTCAATTTAGTATTCATATACTAAACTAAAAAGGACGCAAGTGACTTTGTGAAGTAACTTATTAGGTGTAGAAAGAGTTACTGTTATATAATTAAGTTTCATACTTTGGAAAACTGTTTCAGCACATTTTGTAACTGCTGAACATGTTACTGTCTGATTCAACTAAGATTGTTTTCCCCTTTGTAATCTATAACAGGAGGTCAGAAAATGAAAAGCAGACTTCATAACAGACCTATCTGGTTGCGGCAGGCTTATAAGACTTCCTGATTCTTCTAACCAAGCATCTAGACTACTCCGTTTTCTGCATATACAGTCCTATTTTTATGGCACAGTAGTCAGAGTACATTTTATTGCAATCAGACTTGTCAAAAAAGGCTAGATTTTAAAGAGTGCAGATATAAATTTGTTTTGCTGCCCTACGTTACACCATTCCTTGTCCCATTCCATTGTTATACTTCTTTCTTCTTCTCAAAGAAGCCTCACTAAAGTAGAAGAACTGGTCACCTTGGTGACATGACTAGCTAGATGCATGAAAATGGTCAAACTACCCAAAACCTGCATTCTGAAATAATAGGGACCTTTTTTCAACGATTTCGTAACAGGAAATGGGGAAAATGGGGACGGGAAAGTTCAGGCAGGTGTATAACAGAATTTTGCCAGCAGTCTGGATTGTCTTCAGCAGTCACTTCTACTTGCCACCACAGCTTAAAAATCTATGTGGTTAATGCCTATGCGGATGATGAACCATTAAAATGCCTACATGCACACTCCAACCAATGTTAATTTGACATCTAGAGCTTGGGATACGTCATCACACAATGTCTTATGGGTGATCCTCCATTTCATCAGGGTTAGTCAGTCATCTAGGCTGATCAATCAATAGTCAAATCTTCCTTTCCTATCTGCATTCCTTGCTTTTACCTGGTCTATAGCCCTTAGGGTTGACTAAATACACTGGCAGAAGTGACTAGCATGGGAGTTTTCAATTCTGTGGATGCAGCTACGTAGCATGTAAGAAGCATCAGAATAGTAGTGCAGACATCAAACTCAAGCTCTTTCCATAATATAATGAGATTTAACAGAATAAAGTCTTTAATATCAGTTGGTGACATGTTTTTATCAGCGAACTAACATGATTAACTGGGTGAAATACGCCACTAACAGAGGGAAATCTTCCAGGAGCTGAGTGAAATCTTCTAGTGGTTGAGTAAAATATGCCTGTAGCCAAGTGAAAAATGTCAGTGGTGGAGTGAAATATGCCAGTAACCACGTGAAATCTTCCAGGGGCTGTGTGAAATGTCAGTAACACCATGAAACTTCTGCTCATCTCATGCGCTAATCGTATAGATGTAATGGAATAAAACATTCCACTTCAGTCTGTGACGATCATGTTCTTCTTCAGATGACTAACTTCACAAGCTTGCTGTGTTCCATCTAAAGGGTATAAGGTGAACCAATATGATAAGAGTAGTGACATTAGCTGAGGTGAATTAACACTTAATGAATCTGTTTATCTTAAAGACCTCAGGGTGACTTTTTGGTGTAAGCTTCAAGCAACAACGGTGAGTGAAATATGTTAGTATCGGAGTAAAATATGCTAGTAATTGAGTGAAATCTGCCAGTGGCCGAGTGAAATCGGCTAGTAATGAGTAATGAAATCTTTTGGTTGGTGGAGTGAAAAATGCCAGTAACAGCATTAAATACACCATTAACAGAGTGAAATGCCAGTGGCTGTGTGAAAAATATCAGTAAAGGAGTAAAATATTTCAGTAACAGGGTGAAATATTGCTGGTAGCTCTACGAAATGTAAGTAAATGAGTGAAATATGCCAGTAACAGACTCAAATCTTCCAGCGGTTGGGGCTGGGCAATAAAACAATAATGATAATTATTGCGATATAACTTTCCTCAACAGAACTGTAATAAAGGTTTGATCAATTTTCAATATTCTCATACTTCTATGTTCTAGTGACAGCCCTGGTGGCATTTTCTACTGCAAGGAAAGCAACACAACAAGAGAGGACACACAATAGGACTAGAATAGAGGGGGGGGGGGTGGCATCTGAAACGTGGAGTTATAAATTCCCTGTTTGAGTGGAGCGACCAGCGATCTGCTCTCTTGTGACCAAGTGCGAGTGTTGAGATCAGCTGCGTAACTGTACTGTCCTACAGTGAACTCACCTCTTTCCTAACATCCTAACCAGCTTTAGTAGCATTAAACCACGTCTGCTCCACACAACTCCAACGCTGTTACAGCCCTCAGAAAGTCATATTTTAGTATTAGTGCATTCCTGATCAACAAAAGTGAAAGAATGAAGGGGTTTCATGCAAGTTACAGCCCTGATTTAAAGGAAAGTTAACTGAAGAAGTTGTGAGGCATTGGAGAGCGGGAGAACACTAGCTTAACGCTGTATGTATCGATATCGAACAATATGAATTTTGTTTATTGTGATAAATTTTGGCCATAGTGCCCAGCAGTACCAGTAGCTGAGTAAAATATGCCAGTGGCTGGTTTGTGATATCCTTTTGTAAACTGTACATGGGCTTTGAGTGAGTTGAAAACTTCTCAAAAGCATACACCCTTAGGCCACAGCAGCTAGGAAAAAGGTCTTGGAATGAAAGAGGAGGTAGCATATCCAGATCATTACTCTGCTCTTTGCTTGAGAGTTTGTATAGATCCACACAGTTAATAACACTCATTTTAACCATCTTGTGATCTTTGTCATTCCTCTGGCATTTGTTTAAGACGTCCTTCCTATTTGATTTACCTCTAAACCTGACAAATCTTAAAAAAAAACCAAAAAAAAAAACCAATAAAACAGGAATCTCTTTTTGCTCCCACGGTGTATGTGAATATTTGTGGTATGTAAACAAAAAACAAATCCTGCCAATATGGCAGAACTATTCCATAATGCAGCATGACATGATATTCATCCCCTAGACCTACTGCAGCTATGTAATACGTTTATATCATGATAGATGGCACAAGACACAAATTGCTAAAATTTGTTAAAACAAACAAGCTAAAACTGATAAAGTGAATTGCTAAGACAAAGTTGATTGCAATGACTCCAAAATAACAAACAAGGCTATTCTTGGCCTATCATACATTCTACTGAATTACTTTAGAAGACTGGTATAGGCCTCCAGCTTCATCCAGTGTATCCAAACCTATAAGAACCCTTGGCCTGGTCTCATGTCAAAAACTATTATTACTTTCAAACAGCTCAGACGAAAAGAGAGGGGAAAAAAACAGAAGAACATTACGTTTTTACGCTCACATTAGTAATTCATACCTGTGAGTTGGGCGAGTTCACCGATCCTGGCTTTAAGTGCCTCTAGTTCTTCTTTTAGAGCCGGCAACGTAGATAGTTCTTCTTTCATTTTAGCATTTTCTTTGTCAGTAATTCCTTTATCTGCAGCCATCTTCAGTGCCCTGTCCAACTCTTCCTTTTGGGACTGGGAAAAAGATTGCACAGTCTACTTTTAATGGTAGGCTACCAGTAACATCCATGTATGACACATTCAAAAGTACCACAATAAATAAGCTCAATAAAAACCTGGAGGACAGAACAAAATGAAAGAAAGTGTGACGCTTAAAGCAATGGTCAAAAATCAAAGGTAAACAATCTTTGACTTACCCCAAATGTAGTCTATCAGCCAACACAAGTTAGAGATCCAAATTTTGCTTCTTTAATTCAAAACTAGAGCAAGGAGTCTAGCATGGCTATCGAACACTAGAACTCAGTAGTTACGTAAATAACCAAAATTCTTTCTGTAAAAATGCATTAACAAAGCTCCCTTTAACCTGCTCAAGCATCCATGTCTTCGTTAGGGTTGCACAGATTTGTCAATGTAATTTACGGCACAATATGACCTACAGTGAACTACTTTAGACAAAAGGGTCTCTGGAGTAGCAGTGCTGATCTAGGGTCAGCATTTGTGACAATGACAATCAAAAATACAAATGAATGTGACCCAAATCAGTCCTGCTTTTTCAATGCCAGCCTGGTGGTGTCTGAAATGGCTGCCAGTAGCAGTGAAGTTTAGTTAATTTCTCTAGTTATGCGTCATATAGAGCACATATATTGTGCTCTATATGACGCATAACATATACTGTGCTCTAAAAACATCAGCAGGTATGCACAACCTTAAGAAAGACCAGGATGTGGTTTGAGCAGATTGAGAGGAGTTTTAGGGATGTTCAGGTAACATTAGCCTCATAGCTGCAGTTCTAAAGTAAAAAAGCAAAATCTGAAGCAAAATCTGTTGTGGCTGACTGAGCACATCTGGGGTGAGGGGCAAATTGGGTGAATTGGATTTGAGGGATGGACTATCCCTTTAATAACATTTACTGTACCTCTTTTTGTTTACAGACTAGGTCTAGAGGTGCCTAATGAAGTATTCACTAGAGAGAAAGCCCTAAAAAACACTCTGAAAAAAGACTTCCAAAGACAGAATCTATATAATGCCATTTCCAGCAAGTTTGGCCAGAGTTTGTCCATCATCATGTTTTCAGCAGAGCTAAAACTTACTGAGCTACAGTTGTTCACTACTAAATTCCAAATCCTTTTCCAAATCTCTTTCTACACAGTTTCTAAGACATAAGTGGCAGGGAATGGGCAACATTTTGTTCGACCAAATTTAAAGGGGAAAAAAAGAACTGATAAAAAGTGAGCCTAACATAAAACCGAACTGTAATGATACCCTCACCAGTATTTGTGCCTCCAGTATGGAAATCTGTTTGTTTTCTTGAGCAAGTTTCTCAAGAAGTTCCTAGAATAGAAAAGAGATTTAGATAAATGATTAGATAAAACTAAGTTTTTTTTTTGACTACACTGGTTCTACTGGATCACACAGAACAACTTCAGAATGTCCAAATTACAATGTTTTAAGGTAATGCTAATGTGAAAATATATAAAGATAAAATATGTATAAAGCAGCCAACCTGGTCACTTAGCTCAGAGCCATCAAAATCTTCACAGGGAGGATAAACAAAGAGAAAGACAGACCGAAAGAGAGAGAAATAAAGAAGAAATCAATGGAAGCAAAAACACAAAATTCAACTGTGCAGCCTCACATGCTGCAGGGGTGCATTTAAAAAAACAATAACTGCCACAGCATTTCAGTGCAATTCTACTTCCATTTACACAGTGTAGCACATACCTGAAAAACAGACACTCTCTAAGATTTAAATCTCTATTAACCATGCAGTTTAAAAACTGTTCTGAAACATTCTTAGAAAATAACTTCAGTTATGTATACGGTTAAAATGGCACTACACGTGAATTCATAAGTACACAATGCAGTTTCTCAGTGACTGCTACTGCTGCGATTAAATTACAGTTATTTACAGGTTACAGGTTATGAAGAACGTGAATGCAAGGAGTGACACACTGCTAAATGCAAGGGCAAAGCTGTGAGTAGTGCGTTCTAGGTGGAGTTAGCACACGTGTTGGCAGAAGTAGCCCTCAGCCTGGACTCTAGGTCCAATCTGCTATTTTCCTTCAGCATAGATAAGAGCAACAAATGTAATGGGAAAATCATCCTGAATCAGCACCTGAGGGAGACTCCTACCTACAGGCAATACACAAGCTTATACTGCCCTCTAGCAGCCCCACTTCTGTACCTACCACCAGCCTGGTCAACCGTGATACCTGGAGAAACAACACAATTTAATACAACAACTGAAGCTGGAAGTGAGCTGAAAAAAAGTCTGGAAGTTGACCCTTTGCTAAACAACCTCCTCTAAATATCAACTGCCAATCACATCGTAGCAGCCCGGCCACTTCAGAAAAGCTTTTAGAATTTTACAATTTGTCAAAATGTTGAGAACATATAAAGGATTAAATTCTTCTTTTCCTTTCAAGTCAGTATTTGGTAACACAATATAGTGTAATGTTTTTTTTTTAAAAAGGACATTTTTAAAAACTGTTTAAAAACTTCTAGCTTCTTTATATTTGTGCTTGAAGGCTACAATACATAGCATTGTGGTTTCTCAACAGCCTGACAGTGCTAAAGCAGGGTTGCCCAAACTTTTGCCTTGTAGGGATGGGGGTAGGGGTGGGTGGGCAAAGTGCAATCTTTATGGTGAGCCAAGGGCCACAAAGACAAAACAATATATAATGTATGACATTTTCCAAAAACAGAAACTTTTACTGTCTATTCCTTTTTGAAACTGGATGCATTGCTTCAGAATTTCTCCATTAAGTGCACCAACATTATAGGCACTTTTTTAATGACCCACTGTCCTGGGCCCTGTTCCTCACGTAAACTAATTTAGTCAGCTAGATAACTGAGTTAAGATTGCGCTGATTCTCAAAACCGGTAAGATTTCTCTGTTAGCCACACAAGCCATTGTACATTGTCTGAAAAGTACAAATGGATTGGTCTTCTTTTAGCTTATGTAATCATCTGACTTGAGTCCTGATTTTGTTAAATATCCTCCCGATGAGCAATCTAGACAGACTCATGGATGTAGTCCACCATCTGAAATATTCAAGATAACATACATCCTTAAATTGAACACAGTGTATTGAAATTGAAGCTGAAGTCTGCTTGCTAACCCAAAAATTTGGATTTGTGTGTTTTTAATCAGTCCAGTGTGTTTCTATCATAGCACATATTTAACAGTATTAATTTTAGCTCATAAAGGTTTTTGATAAACAGTGGTACAAATAAATACCAAAATAAATAAATAGATTAGAATAGAATAGAATTAGTACATTGTCTATTCTTGCCATTGAAAACAACAAATTAGTGCTGGGCAATAAGACAATATATATTGTTAACGTGATCAATTATGTCACAATACCATTCTGAGCATATTGTGCACATCACCAGTACTTGAACACTAACCAAGTGTGTGTGTTTCATTATAAAGCGAGCAAAGGTCTAGCCTTGTTTGCCAAATTTAATGCAACAAACTATGGAAAATAATAAAAACCACTGTATTCACAGTTTTGATATTATTTCTTACAGCACGACTGGGTTTTTTTCTCTGTTTCAACTGATCTGAAAAAATAAATATTGTGACATATCGTTTATTGTGAAAATTTGAAGTATCAAAATATTATACTTTTGCTACATCGCCCACATCTACACTAAATGTGCAAAAGTTTGCAGACAACTGCTCTCTCCTTTGATGGATCATCACTGTAAGGATTTGATTACATTTAGCCACAACAGCATTGGTGAGGTCAAGTATTGATGTTGGAAGATTACTTCTGGATCATAAACACCACTCCAACTTATACCAAATTTATTGGATGGGCTCCATCACTCCAAAGAACACAATTCCACTGCTTCACAGCTCAATCCTGGAGGGCTTTCGTTGATGCTTGGCATCAGGCAACGTAACCTTAGCTCATGTGCGGCTGCTCTGGAGAGTCCCATTCTATTTTCAAAGCTTTTCTATGGAGATTGTAATAAGACATACATTCATAGGGAACAGAAAGTACACCTTCCTTCAATTCTATGTTTTTCACTGATGAATAAAAACACAGAATTAGGAGGGTGTACTTCCTTTTTACCCCATGACTACATGTCTTAGTATAATCTCCATAGAAAAATCACTGATACTAGAACGGGACGCTTTGGAACAGCTGCACATGAGCCTAAGGTTACTGTAAGCTGTGTGTGTGCAACTGAACGCCTACATCACCAATGGGTGCACCTTAAAGCAGCTGAATTCACCAATTAAAAAGGGTATCCACATATTTTTGCGCATATAGTGCATTAAGTGTAGAAGCCATTTTGCAGATTGTGAAGCACAGAAAGCTTTGTGACAAACGGAGGGCATCGCTACTGCACAACTTACCCGTGAAGAAAAGGGAGCCAAGGCACAACAGTGCCAGAGCTCCTACGATGAGATGGTTCAGTGAGAAGCCTGACTTCTCTTCTTTTCTTTCTGGCATCCTGAACTCCTCTTCTTCCTCATCTTCCTCATCGGAGCTGTGCCTCTTCACCTCAGTGTGCTGCACATGTCGGAGCCGCAGACCATCGCTCTCTTCTGGAAAATCCATTGAGACTTCTGCACACAGTGTTTCTGGACATGGGAGAGTATAAAGTTGGCAAAAGCAAGGAACAGAGGGAGGGATCAAGGACAAGAAACATGTGTCTGAGCTTTGCTTTCACTCCATACTTTACCTGGCTCCCTCGCCACATCTACCAATTCATCTGGAGGCTCAGGTTCTTCTCTTTGTATTGTGGGCTCCTCCTCTTCCAAGGTAGACATAGCAACAGTTTCTGGGTTAATGCCCACAACTAAAGGACCTTCTGATACAGAGCTAAAATGAGCTTCAGAGGGCAGACTTGGAGATGACCTTTCAGGGTTGAGGCTTTCCTCAGCATGAATATTTACCACAGGGATTGCAGAGGTACGACTAATAGAGATGGAGCTTATGTCTGCAGTAACATCAGGAAGAGGAGAATCAGGAGTCTTTGGGGAGAAGCTTATTCCTGTTGGTTCAGGGACCTGGGTTACCTCAGCTGTAGGTTCACGGGCAGGGGTCACCTCAGCTGTAGGTTCACGGGCAGGGGTCACCTCAGCTGTAGGTTCAGGGGCAGGGGCCACCTCAGCTGTAGGTTCAGGGGCAGGGGCCACCTCAGCTGTAGGTTCAGGGGCAGGGGTCACCTCAGCTATAGTTTCAGGGGTAGGGGTCACCTCAGCTGTAGGTTCAGGGGCAGGGGTCACCTCAGCTGTAGGTTCAGGGGCAATGGTCACCTCAGCTGTAGGTTCAGGGGTAGGGGTCACTCCTGCTATAGGTTCAGGAGCAGGGGTCCCTTCAACTGTAGGTTCAGGAGCAGGGCTTTCTGTGTGAGGAATTACAAATGTGGGCTGAACATCAGGGAAAGGCTCCTCCTCAAGTGCAGGTTCCTCTGAAAGAAAGAGGGAGGACTCTGTAGCAATGCTAAAGGGAACTGCACCAAGAAGGTCATTGTCAGGAGGAGAGCTAGTTATGGTATCATGAATGACAGGGGCACAAATCTCAGGGTCAACTTCATCTGCTGCAGTGCTTGAAGCTGTGACCTCATCAAAGAATTCTGGGGATGTTTCCAGGCAAACCTGTAAATGAGACAACATTTCAGAGTCATGTTTTACGAAGGTCTGCCATCTTTTGGACAAACTGGCAGTTAGAAAGCCTTCAGTGCATTCAGTGCTAAAACTTTGTGTTATGCAGAATAGTGTGTCCTGTATTTGATTTTTTTTTTTTTTTTTTTTTTTGGTTTGCAAGGATTTGGAAGTCTTGGGTTGCCACCCAATACTGATAAAAAAATTTTTTTAAATCCCAAAAAATCTACTTTACGGCAGTTGTAGCTTTTCAAAAGATCCTATGACCTTCAAGACACATGGTTGGAAGCGGGTTTTCCTAGTCTTTTAATTTAAAAAATCTTACTCTAGAGAGCACCGCTGGATGTAGTGATGGTTGGTTTTTAATTTTGGCTGGATTGTCCCCTTAAGATAAAAAGAAAAATTCCTGGCACATACGTTATCTTTCCAGAAACATTCGCTCATCTGCCTTCACATGCATATAAACTTGAGTGACATCTCGTCCTTAATCAATAGGGTTATAACACACAATGTCGGCCAACCCTTTGCAGCTACAACAGCTTCAACTCTTCTGGGAAGGCTTTCCACAAAGTTTAGGAATGAGTTTATGGGAATTTTTGACCATTTTTCCATAAGCGCATTTGTGAGGTCAGATACTGATGCTGGATGAGAAGGCCTGGCTTGCAGTCTTCGCTCTAATTCATCCCAAAGGTGTTCTGTCGGGTTGAGGTCAGGACAAGTTCAGGGCAAGTCAGACAAGTTCTTCCACACAAAACTCTTTATGGACCTGCTTTGTGCACTGGTGTGCATTCATGTTGGAACAGAAGAGGCCATCCCCAAACTGTTCCCACAAAGTTGGAAACATGAAATTGTCCAAAATCTCTGAATCTCTGAAGCTGATCTGAAGGCCACATGAAGTTTGGAGGTCTGTGGTGATTGACTCTGCAGAAAGTTGGTGACCTCTGTGCACTATGCGCCTCAGCATCCGCTGACCCCGCTCTGTCATTTTACGTGGCCGACCACTTCGTGGCTGAGTTGCTGTCGTTCCCAATTGCTTCCACTTTGTTATAATACCACTGACAGTCGACTGTGGAATATTTAGTAGTGAGGAAATTTCACAACTGGACAGCGGTACCACGCTGGAATTCACTGAGCTCCTGAGAGCGACCCATTCTTTCACTAATGTCTGTAGAAGCAGTCTGCAGGCCTAGGGGCTTGGTTTTAATCACCTGTGGCCATGGAACTGATTGGAACACCTTAATTCAATGATCTAGATGGGTGAGTGAATACTATTGGCAATATGGTGTATTTTCTATTTTTAATACCAGATACAGGCTTCCTGTCAGCATCTGTGCCTATTAAGCAACAAAAGTGGCCATCTCTGACTATTAAGGGCCCAGACTGGCCAGGGGGCTCTCCAACAATCTCAGGTTACTGTACCTATCTTGGTAATGGAGCATGTGCCCCACTGCCCCTAAATGACAAACAATTTAACACAATGAAGAGTCCCAGAGAAGAAGAAAAAATTAATTCTTTTACCTAAATCTGTAGTCAATGAAACATTTATAATGATAAAAAGCAACATCTGTCAAAACTGCCACATACAATATAAGTTTAAGTTAGCTGGATATGCAAGAAATACTGCATGGTCAGACAGACTACTTGATGCAGAATGCTGAGAAGCCTGTTATCTGTCATTTCAACTGTAACTCATTAGAACCCCAAACGAGCACTCAATCGTCAGTAAAATACAAATTAGCCAGTTTTAAATATACATGATTTAGATAGTTTGTGGTAGTCATTGTTATTAGTTAGCCTTTAATTTCACAGTAAAACTGCTAGTAAGCTGGGGAGGGTCAAAAAAATTAACCAAAATCTAAAAAGCTAACCAGCTTTGAGCAATTCATTCTTCTGTCTACAAGTATCAACATGTTAGATTCTTGTTTTAAAGTTATTGCCATATCAGATCAAACAGAGATGTGATCGTTCAACCTAAAAAAAGAGATTTCAAATGAAGCAGTGAAACTTTAGATGGTTAACATCAATGGCGATAAGTCTATGTTAACCAGTTATTACTACCTTCCTTAAAACTTAGCTCTTGATAGCTTTTTAAAATGTCTGAATTTCAAAGACCATAAAACACAAGGCTCTAACCTGCTGGCCCTCTTCCGACAAAATGGTCTCCAACGGGGCTTCACTCTCACTTGGCTTCACCTCCAAAGAGCTTCCTGTGGAACAGGAATAGATGTAAAGCTATTATAGGCATATAAAGTGCAAAGCTCTACTGGAGTTTTCCTATCACTAAATTCAACCCCAGTTGATTAGGTGATCTAAGTGGACATGTTTGGACTGAAAAGATAACCTGCAACTTCCTCTGAAAGGCTTGGTGCATCACCAATACTCTCCGTTCCATCATCCACTGGTCCAGCAGTGTCAATGGCAGCCTCCTGAAATAAATGAACCCACTTTGTGAGCATGCAGCACTGAGAAACAACATGGTAACACTTCCTATTGCATATTCCTGTTCCCACTATACCTTGCTATCCAAGTAGTGTTCTTTATTAAGTAATAGTGTAGGGCAAAATATTACAAAGACAATATATCAAATGTTGACTTTTTTTTTTTTTTTTTTTAAACACGCCCATTTTGAATTTGATGCCAACAACAGATTTTACGAAAGAATCACTAGCAATGCAAGAAGGAACACATAATAAAACTGAAAAAGCTACTGACAGGTGGAAAGAGAAATAATGATATCATGATACTGATTCCAGTGGCTGACACCTTGACTTGCTGGTGGAAGTGTTGGTTGTAAGATCACAAAACCAGTGAAACTCTGCATCTGATGGCTGCTGAAACAGCTACTGGACAAAGGGCTTAGTGATTCTCTTGTAAGTGTCTAAGCTGTTTATGTAACCATTCTGCATCACAAAATGCATGTAACTGTACAAATCCACACACCAAACATCACTTTTCTCATCTTACACTGACAACAACTGATCAAGGAGCAAACTGCACAAGATGTCAAGATGTTCAACATGTCTTGATAGACATATCAAGATATCTAACTACACAATATGTCAAGAATACCTTATAAAATACCTTATTATAATGTACCCCAGTTTATACACAGACGTATAGTTCCAATGTGGCTGATAAATAAAAGTTTGTGTTTTTAGTGTAGAATTTGCATTTTAAAAATGTCACAGAAACTTCATTTGTTAACCAGGTGGTGACATTCAACATTCCGCTGTGCTTAGGTTGCAATAAAATACACTTTATGATATTTGGTTGGCTTGTAGCCAACACCAAACGCAATCCTAATGCTCTGGACTGCTGATCAGCAACATAAATCTCAAATGTGAAAAATGTGCAGGATAATCTTTTAAGCTTTTCCTTAAGCTCATCTAAGATGCAGACTTTTTTTTAACATTGTTGTTTTTTCCCCAGTTAGTCATACTAAAAGGGCTCTACTGTTATAAGAAGTACACCCCATGAAAAATTTAGACTTTTTAGCATATTTGGATATACAGACATCCAGTCTTCTTTTAAACAATGTTCACAGATAAAAGTGACATAATTTAACAAGTGAAACCACTTTTGCTGTTTGGAAGATCATCTACTTATAACCATTACCAACTTGGCCAGGCCAGGCCAGGCCAGGCCAGGCCAGGCCAGGCCACCCCAGCAAATGTAGTCCAAGAGCAGGCCATGAGATGCTGAAAGAGGTCTTTAAGAACCCCAAAAATTTACCACTGGATCTGTGAGTAGCTCTTGCCACTGTGGATGTCAAAAAGCATGCCACTACCATTAGAATGACACTGCACAAATTTGACCTACACGGGAAGTGTGCAAGGAGAAAGCATTTGCAGTCTTAAAAAAATAATCAGGGCAAGACTAAAGTTGGGCAGCACGGTGGCTTGGTGGGTAGCGCTGTTGCCTCACAGCAAGGAGGGCCTGGGTTCGATTCCCCGGCTGGGCGACCAGGGTCCTCTCTGTGTGGAGTTTCCTCCGGGTTCTCTGGTTTCCTCCCACAGTCCAAAGACATGCAGTCAGGCCAATTGGAGATGCTAAATTGCCCCTAGGTGTGAGTGTGTGAGTGACTATCTATGTCTGTCTGTCTGCCCTGCGTTGGACTGGCGACCTGTCCGGGGTGTATCCTGCCTTCCGCCCGAAGACTGCTGGGATAGGCTCCAGCACCCGCACCATCCCACCTGAATCTGATCTGAATCCCATTGAAATGCTGTGGGATGACTTGAAATACTCTGCACATGTAAGAAGCCCCTCAAAACACAGCACAGTACCTGTCAGTTTAAATAATTTTGCATGGAGGGGTGGGCAAAAATTCCTCCTAGCAGATGTCAGAAACTGGTAGACAGTTACAGGAATCTGCTAAAAGGGGCAGTACCAGTTACTGAAGCAAGACATGTACTTATTGTTTTCAACAGAAAAGGATATTTCAAATCATTTACTTTTGATTAATGACGCATTATACTTACTTCTTCACATGACTATATGTAATATGTAACAGGGTAATAAAAGCATCAGTAAACCTGAAATTAAACCTGGTACAATTGTAGCTGAGATCTTCACCGTTAAATACTGGATTTATTACCTCAGCATTTCCTTTATATTTCATATAGACTGTTTGGGTACCATCTTGTCTTTTTTATGCATTTATATAAAATAAATATTTTTATTCTGATATTACTCATTTATCATCAGAACCTACAACTAAGCATGATAAATGTCAGTACTAACCTCCTTTAAAAGAAATAACATTCCCATCACTCACCACTTTAAAACTACCAACCAAAAAACAATAAGCATATTTCACTTTCAGGTCCATGCAATTACCCAGCTACACAGGTACAACTACAAGTCACTGTCTTAAATGTGTCACAACCTACAGTGTGATTATGTGCGCCACGTCGTTCCCTACGGATTACCTCAGGAGAGAGGAGAGTCCAGCTGTTACTGGAAGACTCACTACTGCCGGTGCTGTTATCAGACATCACTGTCTTCTTGCTCAGCACCTGCAACATATAAAGGCATGTTAATTGTATTACCTTAATGAAGTAAGTCTCTCTGAGTCCGATTAACGCCATGAGAGGAAAGCACTGAGGAACAAACAACACACATGTTCATGAAGGTGCTCATCTACACTCCCATGGAAAAAATGGGTCAAGCCCAAAATAGCAAAACGTTAAGCTGTTAAGGGTCTTAACAACAAATCATTCACCAAATAGGTAAAGTATTACTCAGCACTGATGGCTTCAAACAGCTGACAACATTGCTGAGCTATTGTGCGCTTAATGTGAGGCCAAATATTCCCAAGAGGGTTTAAATCAGGACTCTGGCCAAGCCAAAACCACACCGTTCTGCACACTGCCTGGTAGTGTAAATGGTTTTTGTATGTTTGCATCAGCAGGAGTGAATTAATCAAATCTGGAAGAACTGCTGGAGTTCCCCTTTACCTGTCAAAATCGTGACTGAACCAGGGGCATAACCTCTCATTCCCACTCATCCAGCAGACCAAAGGAAACCTTAATTCCTCGTTCTGGGCTATCCTGACGGCACTCTGAGGCACAGTCAGCCAAAACACTGAGCGGGTCGTTTATCTCATGAAAAAACGTACAAGCCTTCCGAGCCTGCGCTGAAGGCTAAACTAGGGTGTAACCTAGCTACAGTCAAAAACTGAGAGGGGCGTTTAACCTGCTATTAAAAAATATGGGCCCACAACCTTCAGAAGCCACTCGGAAAGTGAAATAAAAGGGGGCGTGTGGGAATTTAGGTTACATGTCGTTCGTCGAGAAGAGCGTCGCCATGAGAGCAACTGGCTCTTACGTAACACACATATACATACACACACACACACACACACACACACACACACAGAGCCTGAAGGCTGTTCAAAGATCACAGACAGGTGAACAGCAGGTTAAACCCACGAACCCAGAACCTCCCTTGATCCGTTAGCGTTAGCTGGGTTAGGTGAACTCCGGCTGCTTCTCTGTAAGGCCAATCTCAAACATGCCCCAAAACGGAAAGACTGCAACGTTAGCTAGCTAAACATTCAGCACGCCTGTCCAATAACGTCAGTAAACCTGACGGACTGCTGAAGACCAACGCACTGTGGCTGTGTTTTGGTGGAGACGCTAATGTTAGTCTGGCTACGGCTATTGTCTGGCAGCAGAGCGATAAAACTGCTAACCTTAACGTCATATGACGACGCTCTTTAACGGCTATTACACACAGCTATTTTCCCCACAAACGCAGGCTGGCGAACGGACCACCCCAACCCGAACCAGCACACACAGACACAACAGACGAACACGGAGCTGAAGTCGGCTTTTTTTTTATTCCCCAGCTTCTTGTTCGAATTTTCCGTTCCACCTTAAATGGTGCGGCAGTTGGACCCTGGCGCCCGAGGCCAGACTGTAACTGCCGCACTATTTAAGGTGGAACGGGAAATTCGAACAAGAAGTCAATCTCAGCCTCGCTGATGAAACGAAGCCTCCCTGATGACAGTGTGGAGAGCCCGGCTTCACAACCGCGATCCAGACTGATTAAAGCCGTCATACCGCGCGTGTAAAACCACAATATCAGCAAATCCTCTTCGTCTGGTTTATGAAATCCCGAATTCCGTGATGCGCCCGTCTCCCCTAAACTTCTTAACTTTAGGAAAGCCAAGTTGCGTTCCGCTTGGATACGCTCCCCCTCTCCTCTCCAATGGGATGGGACGTGACCCGCTCTGTCCCGCCCTCAAGCGCCAAAGAGCCAATCAGAACGTTAGTGTCGTGCCCACCGTGATTGACAGCTCCAGGTGACAGCGGCAGCCTGTGTAGCTCTTGTCTTAACGCTGGCTTGAGAGAAACCTAAGTACAGTCAAATCCCAACACGCATGTCGCCTATATATAGTGAGAGGCGGAGACACTCTCCAGCAGTTTACTGACACGTTTGCTTATCCAAGATTAAATTTGTTGGGGTTTCCCCAGTGGACTCTCCCTACCCATTAACATTGTCCTGCTGCATCATTGGCCTTTTTCATACAGTAGGGCAGTGTAGACAAACAGCACTGCTTGTAATACAACAGACAGAATCGTGTCTGTGCATAGAGATAACTGATCAAAACGAGTCTTCATTTTAACTGCACATCTGTAAGTGGGAAACATAACAGTGGAAAGACAAGTTGATGGTGCTGGAGCCGAGAGGTTCAGGCATGTACAGGCCAGTTTGCTGGCATCACTTTGTAGTCTGTGTGTTCTTCTCAATACATTAGTCATATACTGAAATAAACAGCAATCATATTCAAGACACAAATAGCATCGACAATCTATGGACGTCAATGTGTTACGTTTGCTAAGACGAGCAATTCAGCAGCTTTTCCTTTACATGACACCAACAATGCTGTCTGTTCATAAAACAGCCTAGAACAAGTATGTACAAGCACTGTGTTCATAACAACAACTGTTCAATGACTGAGATGCCTCAGCACAGTGGCTCAGTGACTTTGCTGATCACAGCAACTACCGGTAACTCTGAAAGACTTGAAACAGACATCCTCACCAGGCTTTCAGAGTCATTCACATACTGCAGCCTGCATGAAAATACATTCACTGAGCATTTAATTAGGTACACGTACCTTGTATCTACATTTATTTAGGACACACTGTAGTCCATCTGTTTATTTGAAAAAATTGTTATCACACCATTACCCCTTTCACCAACAGTCAGGACCCCCACAGAGCAGGTGTTATTCAGGTGGTGGGTCATTCTCAGCACTGCAGTGAGACTGATGTGGTGTTGGCGTATCAGTGTGTGTTGTGGTACGAGTAGATCAGACCCAGCAGTGCTGCTGGAGTTTTTAAACAATGTGTGCACTCACTGTCCACTCCATAAGACACTCCCACCTTGTAGATGTAAAGTCAGAGATGATAGCTCATCAGCTGCTGCACAGTTTGTGTTGGTCGTCCTCTAGTCCTTCATCAGTGGTCACAGGACGCTGATGGCTGGATATTTTTGGTTGGTGGACTATTCTCAGTCCAGCAGTGACAGTGAGGTGTTTAAAATCTCCAGCAGCACTGCTGTGTCTGATCCACAACACACACTATCACACCACTACATCAGTGTCACTGCAGCACTGAGAATCATCCACCATATATCCAATGATCCACATAATACCTGCTTTGTGGTGGTCGTGTGGGGGTCCTTGTTGGTGAATGGGGTAAAGGTAGGATAAGAAATTATGCAGAGAAACAGATGGACTACAGTCTGTAATTGTACAACTACAAGTGCATCTACATGGTAGATATCATTTTCAGTGAGTATAGATAGATGCAAGGTAGGCGCACCAAATAAAGTGCTAACATGTTAGAAAATTTCTGCTTGAAATGCCTTCATTGTTCAAAGGTACCGCTGACAGCTCACAAACTCCAAAGAATCATTACCTCTCAAGAATTTCAGGTTTTAAGGATGACAAGCCTATTGGCTTATCTCCATGCACGCTGGGGAACACAAGCACTGTTCCCAAAAATGTTTTTAACAAGTAAATGCAAAGCTGACAAGACAACTGATTATTTAGAACAGATCAGGCAACACACACGTTCTGCTTTCTTGAAAGCGCTGGTGCTGAAAGCATGATTGGCTTTGTATGGGGAAAAAAACACTTTCTGAGATATTAGGCCACCAAGATAAACTATCAGATTGTCAATTATGTTTATTCATCCTTTATTTATCCAGTGCATTCCCTGAATAAGATTCATTTTACAAGAGAGCCATGCCCAATACAACCATTTAAGTCCAAGTATGGAGTTAATTTTACACCCAAAGTTTCAAATGAAATGATATAATCCACAAGCAAAATGTCACCAAAATGTCCAAGGTACGTTGTAATAATGACAGTTCAATCAAACTTAATTTTTCAATAGATTACTATTCATTCTTACTCATTCATTTTGATGTTTTGCCAGCCTTTTAATTTTTTTCGATTTACTGATTTTGCTGATGTGTTGTTTGCTTCTGAAATCTTTCTTTAGTTTCTGATTTTTGGCACATTTTCACAGAGGGCTTAGAAGAGGAGAGTCACCCACACTCTCTATTGTTCAACTGATTTGGACTGATTGGTCTTCTGCGTGAAGCACCCTAACATGGTAGAACACATACTGAGTGCTGTCATGGGTGCTGCGTTGTACTGGCATCAGTGCCGGTCCTACCTATTAAGCAACATAAGTGGCTAACTTAAGGCATCCTGGCCATGCAGGGGCACCCAAACAACTTCTGGTTACAGTGTTATTATGTTGTGCTCCTTTGCCCCTAAATGACTAATAATTTAATGCAAGAACCTTGCTAAAATGACGTGGACTTTTTTTTGTCTTTTTTTTGTTTGACTCCCCCTGTCTTTGACAGACTGCTCTCAAGCCTTCTTTTCTTGGCCCTCCAGTCACTGCTTATCAACCACTTCCATCAACCAGTCACTCAGTCAAGTCTTCAGTTCAGCCTCTCAGACGTATTAACCGCCAGCTGCTATGAGAATCAAGATTAAGCAATCAGAATTATACATAGTTCCTGGGAAAGTTATTCCATTTAAAAAGCTTTAGGCAACATTAATTAGCAAAATATTAGAATATACATATTTGACAGTGATATTTACATTACACAGTTCAATGGTATCTTCAAATAAATACAGCAATACTATTTTGACAAAAGGCAATCTAATAGTGTAATAAAGTTTGAAATAAGATTCCTTGTGATGTTCTTTCTGAATACTATATGTTGCTGTAGTTAAAGAACTAACAAAGTCTCCAAAAAGGGACCAAGAATTGATATTATCCAAATAAGCCATGAATGAAATATTTATAATAAAAAAAATCAGTGCTGTCAACTCTTCTACCAGAATTAGATCAACTAAGTTTAGAGATAAGCAAGAAAAACTGCATACTGAGACACACCACTTGATCCAGAATGCTGAAAAAGTTATTATTAATTAGCCTTTAATTTCACAATAAATCAGCTCGCAAGGTGGGAAACTCTGCTTAGAGCCCCCAAAAAAGTTAGAGCCAGCCTTGTTAAGGACATTTTCCCCCTTTTCAGTTTATAAAAGCAACTGTGCTAAATGCACATTCTTTCCACTTATAAATACACAAAACATCATTTTTAAAGGAATTTAATTATTTTACAAGTTACATACAGTAAGAGAACATGTTTATTGTCTCATTGTATGAGGAGTTAGAGAAACCAATTCAAACATCAATTTTTTTTCCTTTGGAAGTTGGACAAGTTTTCAGATTTGCAAATATCCTGCAGCATATGATAAAGTTTTTCAGAGGTATCCTTTACAGTGGCTAGGCTATGAAGAACCAGCTGGGTGAACAGGTTTGTTACAGCACCACCCTGAGACAGACCCCCCCCCGCCCCCCCATGACACCCTGTACTTCGCACCTTGGATATCAACGAGCAGTGTTCTTCACTGCATCCACAAATGCAAGTTAAAACTTTACGATTCACAGTAGCAGCAAAATGACATGAACATCCAGATATGCTGCACTCTATTCTGGGCTCAAGCTAATCTGAAATGGACTGATGCACAGTAGACGGGTATTATGGTCTGATGAGCCAAACTTTCAGGTTGTTTAGGGAAATAATATCACAACACATGGTGTTCTAGAGGTCAAAGAAAATCCTTCCAATTGTTACCAGCATAAAGTTTAAAAGATAGAGTCTAACTTGGTATGGGGTGGTATTAGTGCCCATGACATCAGATGCTAGACTGACGTACGTACCTGCAGTTCATATGCAAACAGAGTCTAAAGTTATTACAACAGCCACATCTAAACATGACAGTAGAGGAATAAGTGCTGCTTTACTTGCTTTATTGGAATGAAAAGGCAATGATATTTCTGAGCAATTTATTAGGAGCACTACACTACTACTGGGTACTCTTCATGGCATGAATTCCACAAGATGTTGGAAACCTTCATTTGAGATTCTGGTTCATGTTGACCTGACTGCATTATGCAATTCCTGCATTTATGGGTGCACTTTCATGCTGAGTGTGTCCTGTTCTACCATATCCAAAGATGTTCAACTGGATTCATAAGTAGCCATTAAAAGATGAGTACATTGTGGCCAAGAAGGAATGTACATGGTCAAGCAGGGATTTGTGCGACATTTAAGTGATTATTGATTGTTAATAACAGGCCCAAAGTGTGCCAAGAAAACATTCCCCATCCCATTAAACCAGCCTGGACTGTTGACACAAGGCTGGCTGGGTCCATGGATTCATGCTGTTGATGCAAAATTCTGACCCTGTAAGCCACAGGAAAAACTGAGATTAATCAGATCAGGCCCATTTTTCCCATGCCCACTGCAGCCTAGCTTTCTGTTCTTGGCTAGCAGAAGTGGAACCCAACGTAGTCCTCTGCTGTTGTAGCCCATCCACCTCAAGGTTTGATGTGTTGTGCATTCTGAGATGCTTTTCTGCTCACAAATA